>NC_090440.1:747229511-747532542 GCF_031143425.1 Pleurodeles waltl | reverse complement strand
TCACCCACGGCCCTCCTCCCCCACCCAGACGCCTCAACTTAAGGATAGCAGAATGTGCAGGTACTCACCCCCTTGTGTCTGCTGTGATGTCCTCAAGCGCCCATCCAAATCAGGGTAGGCCACCGCCAGGATCCGGGACATCAGGGGGGTCAGGGTACGACTGGCACCCCTCCTAGGTCGGGAGGCCATCCCCAGCAGTGACTCGGCGGTCTTTCGGGTTCCGCGGCGGATGTCCTCCCACCTCTTGCGGCAGTGGGTGCCCCGTCTGGTGTAGACCCCCAGGGCCCGGACTTCCTTGGCGATGGCACGCCAAATGTCGATTTTCTGATGGGCGCTCACCTGTTAGACATGTACAGGGTGGGAAAGAGAAAACGTGAATTTTTGGCATGTTTGGAGTACATGCCCCCCCCTCCCCAACCTTGCCATGTGGCCCATTCTCTCATCTGTCGTGCGTTGCAGTCCTCATTTTCTCCCCACCCCAACAACTTACATCCACCCCACTCCACACAGCCAGAACCCATTCAATGTGCACTCAGTGTACTCACCTGTTGGTCTGGAGGACCGTAGAGTAGCGCATACTGGGGGAGGACCCCATCCACTAGTTTCTCCAACTCTTCAGACGTGAAGACAGGGGCCCTTTCCCCAGTCGCAGCAGCCATTGTCACTTCCAGACCGAGGTCACAGCAGCACTTGCAGTATAGGTCCTCTCCTGTGGATGATCAGGTATCGAGTGATTAGGCAGATAGAAAATGGCGGTCACGGCTGCGGCGGTGCGTACCGCGGCGGTGCGTACCGCGACCGCCGGCGCACATCGTCATTGGCTCCTGAATCCCATAGGGTTCAATGTTAACCAATGCGGGTTCGTATAGCGGTCTTCGACCGCCTACCGCCACGGTGTGCCACGCCAGCGCATTGACCTCACATCCCATTGTCCCACTTCACCGGTCAGGCAGCCGCCATATCAAGGGCCCACATGGCTTAATTTCAACTGCGTCACACAGGCCTAGGCCTTGCATTGCCACACATCCAAACATAGCCATCCATACCTTATCGTGTACTGTGCATGCAGTGGTGAACGTACCTGTGACTTGCTTGACTCTGTGCTCCATGTTGTCCTTCTTCGGCACCGTCCGCTGGGACTTGCGAGGAGAAGGATGAATCCTCGCGTGTACCGCCCGCTGGTGGACCTGTCGACAATGGAAGAACGCCACATCATACTACGATACCGGCTTGACCGAGCCACTATACATGAACTGTGTGCCCAGCTGGAGCCAGACCTGATGTCCCCCATCCGCCAACCCACAGGAATTCCCCCTCTAGTGCAGGTTCTGTCAGTCCTCCATTTTTTGGCAAGTGGCTCATTCCAGACAACAGTGGCCATGTCATCTGGAATGTCTCAGCCTATGTTTTCAAAAATCTTGTCTAGAGTGTTGTCTGCCCTGACGAAACACATGCGGCGCTACATTGTATTCCCTGAGGAGGTTGATTTGGCCACTGTGAAGGGTGATTTTTATGCCCTTGGACATATCCCCAACATAATTGGTGCCATTGATGGGACCCATGTGGCTTTAGTACCCCCAAAAGACGATGAGCATCTGTACAGAAACAGGAAAAGTTACCATTCTATGAACGTCCAGGTGGTCTGTTTGGCTGACCAGTACATCTCCCATGTGAATGCCAAGTTCCCAGGGTCAGTGCATGACGCGTATGTGATGCGAAATAGCAGCATCCCTTATGTGATGGAACAGCTACAGAGACAACGTGTGTGGCTAATTGTGACTCTGGTTACCCCAACCTGCCTTGGCTATTGACCCCAGTGAGGAATCCCCGGACCAGGGCAGAGGAACGGTACAATGAGGCCCATGGGCGAACTAGGAGGGTCATTGAAAGAACCTTTGGCCTCCTGAAGGCCAGGTTTAGGTGCCTACATATGACAGGGGGATCCCTGATGTACTCACCAAAGAAGGTGTGCCAGATCATCGTGGCCTGCTGTATGCTTCACAATCTGGCATTGCGACGTCAGGTGCCCTTCCTGCAGGAGGATGGTCCAGATGGTGGTGTTGAAGCAGCTGTGGAGCCTGCGGAGAGTGAAGAGGAGGAAGACGAAGAGGACGACCCAGACAACAGGGACAGAGTTATCCTACAGTATTTTCAGTAGCACACAGGTAGGAATCACCCACGCCATTTACCATTTAGTGAATGCCCCCTGCATCTTTACTTTCTGTATTTCCCCCAGTTCTTTTAACCTGAAGTTTACTTTTCCCTTCCCTTTTCAGTGCTGTTTGACCCACTGCGTGACTTCTGCCTGGTTAGCCCATGGACTAATGCTTATTGACATCGGTATGTTGTCCACACATATATAACTGAACATTATTGATAAGTAATGTGTTATACATTTGTAAATAATACAGGCTGACTCCAGAATGATTTATGTGCAATGAGTGATTTATTTTTAGTGCTATATTTTGGTACATGATATTAAACGGTGAAGGGTGAGGGTGGAGTTATGTCCATGGCAGAGTCCAGTTCTCGGTCGCACAGGTGCATTGTTCATATGGCAGTGGAAGGATGGAGCAGGGGCAGTTCAAGGTTGGACAGGGTGACACTGTGGGACAGTGGAATGACATCCGGGGGGATATTAGACTGGCGGGGGTCCTGGCATCCTACTCTGTCTTCCTTTGAGATCTCAGGTTCCTCTTGCGGGGTGGTTGTTCTTCAGCAGGAGGTGGGGTTCTGGTGGCCCGTCGTTCTGTGGGGGCCTCCTGACCACTAGCGCCGGCGGAGGTGGTAGGCTGTTCCTGGCTAGTGGCAGGGGCCCTTTGCGGTGCCACATGGTCCCGCAATGTGGTTTCAATGCGGTTTAGGGCCTGGACTATGGTCCCCATTGCGGTAGCGATGGCCCGGAGTTCATTGCTGAACCCCATGTACCGTTCCTCCTGCTGTGCCTGGATCTCGGTGAACCTGGCCAGTACCGTCGCCATCGTCTCCTGGGAGTGATGATACGCTCCCATGATGGTGGTGAGGGCCTCTTGGAGAGTCGGTTCCCTGTCCCCTGTCGCACAGAAGCCCTCCCAGTTGCCCTGTTTCCCCAGGCCTCTGTCCCCTGGACGGTGTGCCCACTACCACTGCCCCCAGGTCCCTGTTGTTGTTGGGGTGTTGGGTCAGCCTGGGTGCCCTGTAGTGGCGGACACACCGCTGATTGACGCGTCCGCGGGACAGAGGCATGGGCCCGCTGGGTGGGAGCTGTGCTGGTGTTCCCAGGGGGGTTTGGGTCTGCTGTGGCCTGTGTGTGGGGAACCGACTGTCCAGAGGTCCCCGATGGTCCGGGCTGGTCGTCAGGTTCTAGGTCGACAGAGCTGCTGTCCTCGCTGGGGGCCTGTTCTGGGGTGGGATGGACATCTCTGGACCCTCCGTGGCGGTGTGTTGTCGTTCGGGCCCTGCAGGGGTAAAGGAGTATGGTTATTGTGTCTGTGTGTGCCATGGCGTGCATTTTGGGTGCCCTTGTCCCCCAGTGCTGGGATTCCCTTGTGGGAGGTGTTGTGAGGGTTTGGGGGGGGTGTATGGGTATGTGCAATGGTCATGCTTTGGTGGTGGCTGTCTATGGTTTGTGTTGGCATTCAGGGGTTGGTGTTGTTTAGGGTGGGTTGTGCTGGTGAGACATTGGCAGGGAGGTTATGTGCTGGGGGGTGAAATTGGGGGTGAGGGGGGGGGTTGGCATGCTGGTGTTTGGGGGGGGGGTGAAGTAGTTGAGATTCTACTTACCAGAGTCCATTCCTCCGCCTACTCCAGCGAGGCCATCAGGATGCAGGATGTTTACCACCTCTTGCTCCCATGCTGTGAATTGGGGTGGGGTGGGTGGGGGTCCGCCGCCAGTCTTCTGCACAGCGATGTTGTGCCTGGAGATCATCGAGCGCACCTTCCCCCGTAGGTCGTTCCATCGCTTTCTTATATCTTCCCGATTTCTGGGATGCTGTCCCACAGCGTTGACCCTGTCTACGATCCTTTGCCATAGTTCAGCCTTTCTTGCTATGGTGGTGTGCTGCACCTGTGTGCCGAAGAGCTGCGGCTCAACCCTCATGATTTCCTCAACCATGACCCGGAGTTCTTGGTCGGAAAACCTTGGGTGTCTTTGGGGTGCCATGGGGTGGTGTGGATGAGGTGTGGGGTGGTGTTTGTGGTGATGTGCGTGGTGATATGTGGTGATGTGTGCGTAGATGTGGTGTGGGTGATGAAGTTGTGTTCCTGTGTGTGTTGGGGTTTTCTAATGCTGTGCTCGCTATCGCTATCTCTCGCTCTCCCTCTCGCCTTCGCTCCGATTTCCAACTAGTGGGGGTTTGTGGGTGATGTGGGTGTGTGTTTTATAGTTGATTGGATGTGTGGGAGCGTTGTTTGTATGTGTGTCAGGTGTGCGTATTTCAAAATGTCCAATGTGGCAGTGTTTTGGAGCTGTGTGTGTATTTTGACCGCGGCGGTGGGTACCGCCAATGGAATACCGCGGTTGAAAGACCGCTGCGTGGATTCGTGGGTCAGAATGGCATGGGCGTGTTTGTGTTGGCGTGACGGTGGAGGTTTGGTCATCTCCAGTTTTCCGCGGCCCGCTGATGTGGCGGCCTTCCTTGGATGTCGGATTTTCGGCGGTTTCACAGTTGGTGGTCAGAATGACCGTGGCGGTCTACCGCGGCCGCGGCGGTAGTATGGCGGACTTCTGACCAGCGGTAAGGGCCTTTTACCGCCGAGGTCAGAATGACCCCCATAGTTCGTTATATGTTGTCTTGTTTGTGTCTCTGTAAATCTATGTTGTCTTGTTATCTATACATAAGATCTTCGGTGTTTATTATGTGTTATGTTTAGTCTGTGTACTTTTATTTTGATATACAATAAAACATAGTTTTTCTACATCTGATTTGTATTTTATAAAGGATGTTTTCTTTTGTGATTTAGACAGGAGAGTAGTTCATAATTTTGTTGCATGCTGTTAGTGCTGAAACCATTTTGCAGTCCTACTGGTCTACTCGTATGGTTTGGATAACCACCATCTTCGCACTGTACCTGAGCAGAGATTGTTCTTTGCTATTGCAGCACATGCTGAATTTCAATGACAATTCTGCTGCATTGCTCTGGAACCTGTCGGGATTGGCCGTATGTGGGCTACCAGGAGTGTGGTTCCTTTGAGAGGTGGTGCACATAGCCGTTAAAGCTGCACACCGCACCACTGGAAGCTGCTTGTCATAGAGGATTTCCTGTTGTGCACCATTACTTACATGTATCCAGTGTTATTCCTACGTCCTGTGGGTCTCCTGGATCTTCGTGAAGACTTTGTAGCGTCCACTTCGTTAGCAGCATTGGTTTGCGCTGGGCTTCGTTTTCGAATCGTCATCATGGATTCTTCTGCATCCTGAAAGAAAACTCAAGGAAACATTATTGAAAAAGTCAGCGACTTTTCTTCTTGGGGTAACAAGCTGCTTGCTCAAAACATACATTAAAAAGTCACTTATCTGATTATAGCATTACTGAGGTTGTCAAAGTGAACATAATGTAGAAGTGGGACCCTAAAAATTCACAAAAAAGAGTTTATTGGATTAATTTAATGTACTTGTTTCTTAGCCTTAATTACGTTTTGTTTGATGTATATGAAAGCATGATTTTTGGTCTAAAGCAAACTCATTGAAACTGAATGTGTAAAGTCTGTTAAGGCTATTGTTTTTTTTAAAACAACATTTTACTGCTTTTATTCATACACAGGTAAACAGTAAATGCCCAGTGGGCCATCTGTCATTTGTTACAGCAAGCATTGCTCCATACCGTTATCCATGTAGCAAACAGGGAGCCATACATTACAAATAGGAGTTTAAACAGTATGACTGTCAGCACCCTCGGGCATAAAAAAGAACTGGTACAACCCCCTCGCCTCCACTCTTCCCATCCCCCCTATTCCCTGCCTCAGATCATTGTCAAACTCTAGTTTTTCTGATTTTCCACTACACTGTTGGACTACTATGCATTTTCTTTCAGTTTTGCCTATGTGACATGCCACCCACCTGTGTGAGTCACCATGATTATGTCTCCCCAATGTCAGATAATAAGGAACTCTCAGGGGAGTCATCTTCAGACGCTTTCAGGTCCTCTAAGAAGGTCTCTCATGCCCTGGCTTTCTCAATCGTGCTACGCCCCCTCTTCACCTCTTGAAACGACAACGCACTTTGATAGCCTGCCCACGTTATAAAATCGTCTTTCCATTTGTGTAGGTGGGGTGCAGCAGCGGCTTTCCAATGCATTGTAATCTCCCTCTTTGCTAGTACTAAAGCCAAGTAAACAAATTTGAAGGTAAGCTTGTATTTGGCAGGATGTGGAAATCTCCCCCAGTGGAAAGATAGACCAGAAAGGTGCAAGGGACCTTTCTTTCAATCATTCATGCAATCAATTACACCTGTCCAGCATCCCCTCAATTCAGGGCAGCTCCACGCCATGTGCAGCATATCAGCACTCCCCTACCGACATCTGGGTCATCGCACATCACTTGTCCCAAACATTTGTATGATTTCCCCGGTGTAAGGTATACCCTTTGTAAAAAATAATAATTGATACGTTTAAACCTGGCATTGCGTGAATCAGTGTATGTTTGCCTAGTATTGAGGACCATTGTTGTTCTGTAATTGGAGCCGCCATGTCCTCCACCCTCCGTTCCTCCAGTGGTAGGTTAATGTTCTCTTGCAACAATTGATATAGGAGTGTCATTGCTCTTGTTTTGCCTGAAGTAGTACTGAGTACCTGATTGCTATGGTGCGCCGGGGGTTCTGTCGACCCATTGCCCCAGTGGTCCTGCACCATCAGCACAGTTGCATAATGTAGCATGAGTTGACCCTGCGGTAATTCAAAAGAGTCTGAGAGGTCCCCAAAAGGCAATAACTCACCATCTCTGTACAGGTCCCCCAGCCACGTTACACCATGGGTGGTCCAATCTTCTAGGCCTCTCAGGGCCCCAGGTGTGACAAGTGCTAACAGCCTCTGCAACAGGAGATCGGGCGGGTAGGGTCGTTGGGGTATTCGTACACTGGAGGCAGTGTTGCCAACAGCATTGAATTGTCAGCAGTTACATTGTTTCTCATACAATAGGGCATTTGGGGTTTAACAATATTTGGAGTAATGTTTGCAGCTCTGGAATCCCCCTCAGTTCTTCCACACCAGTGTTAAGCCTGAAGTGTAACCACTTATGAAGCCATTGGAGCTGGGCAGCTAAAGTATATTTTAAAATTAGGAGTTGCTAGATCCCCATCTGATGTAAGCCTCTGTCGTTTGGACATGGCCACCCAATGTCTACCCTTACCCCAGACTAATTCCACCAATAGTGAGTCCAGTTCTTTGAAGATACCCTGGGGGATTAATAATGGTAGTGTGGTGAAAAAATATAGTAGGTGCAGGAGTGTTATCATTTTTGCAATTGCAGTTCCACCAACTACAGACAATGGGAGAGTGGCTCAGAATGCCACAAGGGTACGTAACACCCTGACCGCTGCCCCGATATTACTATCCAAAATATCCCTTTGATTGTGGTATATTTTAACTCCAAGGTATTTCAAGCAGGAGCCCTCCCAGCTCAAGGTGTGTGAATCCCATGGACACTGCATCAGGGGGAATAGGAGAGACTTCAGCCAGTTAATCTGC
This sequence comes from Pleurodeles waltl, assembly GCF_031143425.1. Taxonomy (NCBI): domain Eukaryota; kingdom Metazoa; phylum Chordata; class Amphibia; order Caudata; family Salamandridae; genus Pleurodeles; species Pleurodeles waltl. The sequence goes on along the minus strand of NC_090440.1, from coordinate 747,524,880 downwards.
ACACCGAATGGGCCCCAAACTGTTCCAGGAGTGATATCGCTCCTGGCAGGCCTTCCTCAGTATTGGCAAGGAACAGCAGCATATCATCACCATATAATGCTATATAATGAGATGTACCACCACAAGTCAATTCTCGGTATGCTATTCCTATTTGTGCTCTGGAAGCTAGCGGTTCAACCGCTATGGCAAATAGAAGGGGGCAAAGGGGACAGTCTTATGTGGTGCCCTGTCCCACCATGAAAGGGTTGGATGTCACTTTGCAGTGAAGACCCCCACTATTTGGTTTGTATATGCCCAGAATAAACCCATTTTGGTCCGAATGTACAATTGTGGTCATGTAGGGGAGGAGGCGTGAGGCCAAAATCCTGCTCAGGAGTTTATAATCCATGTTCAGCATGGATAGTGGTCGATAAGCTCCCACAACTCGGGGAGGTCAGTCCAGCATCAGTAGGGGAATCACAAGGGCTTCCCCCACAGTAGTGGGAAGGCAGCCAGCTTATTTGGCAGCTGCATACAGGTCCACCAGCTTAGGAGCTAATACGACGATGTATGCCCCATAAAATTCTATGGGGAGCCCATCAGAACCAGGCACTTTTCTCTTTTCCATGGCTCTGATGGCAACTCTGACCTCCTGCAAGGTTATGGGCCTCCCAGATCGTCCCCGTCTTCAGTGCTCAGTCTAGGTAGTACAACTGGTCCCAAAAACTCACCAGGGTTTCTTGGTGGAGTCTGTTTGGGGGCATACAAGTGGTGTAATAGCCTTCAAATCTCTGTTTAATTCCATTTTGTCTATAGATGGGTTCACCCATGGCTGCATCTTTTTCCAGTATAAGGGAGCCTCTGGGGTTTGGGTTTGCTAGCCATGCTAATAGCGAACCTGCCTTATCAGGTTCTGTATGTGCCCTCGTAATATATTCCCTCTAGTCGAAGCATCTAAGTTTTTCCATACATGCCGCAAGGAGTTCCTTCGCCTCCCAAAGCTGCTGATGGAGCTCCCTATGTCCAGGGTTGGCCCTCTCAATGTCCCTAAAGGCTTTTTCCTGTGTTTCCACATCACACAGCAGGGTGCGCCTAATGGCCACCACCTTGGCTATGCATTTGCCCCTGATTACTGCCTTAAAGGCATCCCAGTCATTGAGAATGGGGGTGGAGGAGTAAGTATTATCTGTGAAGTAGTTTCTAGTGGCATCACCTATGGATTGCGTAAATGCTGGGTCTTCTTGGGCACCAATCTGGAATTTGCAGACTTTCACTATCCCAGTCCAGTGTAAGTAGTATCTGGTTGTGATCAGAAATTGTGTGAAAGAGGTATTCCGTGTGGTGCACCAATCTATGGATATCCGGGGAACAGAGGAACACATCCAACCTTACATGAAGGTTGTGCATTTCAGAGAAGAATGAGTACTCCTTTGCAGTAGGATTTAGTTGTCGCCAAGAATCTATCAAACCCCATCAAATTTGCGAAGTCTGGAATGTCCAGGTCAATCGTACAACCAGGGAGTTTCTCAGGTTTGGGGAGGACCCATCAAGGACAGGGTCTGTTGAACTATTATAGTCCCCACCCAAAAGTATAGGGTGTGTCAGATGTGTTGCTAGTATTTTAGAGAGGCCATCATAGAAGCTGCACTGATCTGTACTGAGAGCATATACCTCGACAATCGTCAGATCCTGGCCTGCGAGTCGGGCAGAGAGTAAGACATACTTCCCATTACGGTCAGTTAGTTACCCTGTCTTCTGAAAGGGGACCCCAGGCTGGACCCAGATCAAAACCCCTCTTGAGAAAACGGAATATGTGGTTGCATATATTTGTCCCCGCCATCTCTTTTGTAAGGCATCCCTCTCCGGCGCAGTTAGGTGGGTTTCTTGTAATAGGGTGATATGTGCATAAGTATGTCCCTTGTACTGTTTTGCCATACTACTCAGACCCCTGACGTTCCAACTGATAACGTTATAAGTTAGAGGGGCCACCATAGTAAGGTCCTGAAAGGGAGTTCAAGAGCGCCCACCCTCAAGACATAAGCCAGTGTAGGGTGGTATGTGTACTTCCATTGTGCCCAAAGGACAGTAGCAGAGGCACAGAAGAACTGCAACTCAGACCTAGTTAACAAACAAGAAACATCCCATAACTCCCCAGGACAAGTAGTGAAGTCACCCCCATCCAAACTAGCAAACTGATTAGCAACTGTTGCGCAACTTTCAAATGAACATGTTAACTCAACTCAAGGGGGGGGAGGGGCGATGCCCTAGAGAACGCTCCTCGGCTCGCTTCCTGCCAACCAGCAAGTATGAAGAACCATCTCACCTCAGCAGATCTCATCCTGGTGCAATGTTCTGATAATGTTTACACTCATATTCCCCATCTCCTGCAGTGTCAGCACGCCACTTCACAGCCAGGTGTGTTTAAATCATCTCATCAGCCCTTCCCAGGATAACCTGTGGAAGAAAAACATCAGAGCTATGGGAGGACAAGGAGATACGCTTTGAGTCAGAATTCTCCTCGACATCACCACCCAGTTCCAAAGCCAGCTCAGAGCCTGCTCCTCTTATAGCCGCTAACACCTCCACCACCCTCTGGGGTTCCTGCAGTAAGTGGGAGAGGGATGGTGCTATCTTCATGCCAGTCTTGGGTGTTCTTCCCAGTCTCCTTTTTGCATTGTGTTTTGTCTCAGCCCGAAGCTGCCTCCAGGCCATGGGAGTTGCTTGATCCATCCCCAAAGCTGGGGCGGAGATGTGAAAAACTGTATAGTGTCAGCATAAGTCACCGGAATTCGGCCCGGGAATGACATGGCATATTTAATACCTAGGTCACTCAGCTTTCTTTTTTGCTCTGTAAATGATGCTCTCTGCCGCTCTAATTCTTTTGTAAAGTCTGGTAAAATCATCATCTTCCTGTTGTCCACCATGATATCACCTTTGACTCGAGCTTGTGAGAGAATATGATCTCAGTCTTTGAAGTGGAAGACTGGCAACCACTGGAGCCCATCCCAAGTGGCTGGGGTCGAGAAGTCATACAAGGCGCACGTTCAAGTGCATAAAAGGGAGAGAGGCCCACAAAGGCGACCTCCGTGTGGAGCCATGTTTAAAGGAAGGTAGTCATATCAGCTCCTGTTCCCTCTATGCGCTCTGGCAGTCCCACAATATGAATGTTATTTCTTCACAAACTGTTCTCTGCGTCTTCAGCGTGTAATTCCATCATCGTTACCCTGGTCTCCATAGTAGATAAAAAGTCCTGCACGGTCGTTACTGCAGGGTTCAGGTCCTCAAGGGTTCTTTCAGAGGTGTTGACTCTCTCCGACAGACGTCTATGGTCTTCTTTCATTATGCCCATGTACGTGACCTTCGCGTCTATCTTGGACTCCAGTGCTTCTCGCGATGTAGCTACAGCTCGGAGTATGGTATCCAGTGTTACATCAGTGTGCCCATCATGTGAGCGGCCTTCTAACATCGTCACGGCAATAGATAGTGATGGAGGACCCACCTCCAGGAAACTGCTCATATGATCCGGATCCTTTTTTTTGGAGGTTTTACCCATTGTGGCATGCTTTGTTGTGCAATAGGTAATACAGTCCCAGGGGTCCACAGTAACAGGTGGGGTTTCTTGTACACCGCGCCCCCCGATGCCCATTGTGGAGAGGCGTGTAGACGAGGTCCATCCAGAGGGGCTCTGGTCTCCTCTGGGGTGGGGGGCAAGATACTCCCAGCAGTGAGACCCTCTAATGCACCAATGGGGGGGTGCAGCAGACCAGGAGGGGCGTGGCCGCGCACCTTCCAGTGCCAATACAGTAGCTGCAGCCACCAGGGAGCAGAGGGTTCTCTCTTCCCACTTCGCATCCAGCAAAGGCCATCCAGCAAGGGAGGGGCCAGGGACTCTGCAGATGCATGTCTCTGTCCCCTCATGCATAGGGACTCAATCACCCAGTTACTAAGCACCCCTGTGAGGAAATGCCTCCTTGGCATGGTTACCCCCTAACTTTTTGCCTTTGCTGATGTTAAGTTATGATTTGAAAGTGTGCTGGGACCCTGCTAACCAGGCCCCAGCACCAGTGTTCTTTCCCTAAACTGTACCTTTGTCTCCACAATTGGCACAACCCTGGCACTCAGGTAAGTCCCTTGTAACTGGTATCCCTGGTACCAAGGGCCCTGATGCCAGGGAAGGTCTCTAAGGGCTGCATCATATCTTATGCCACCCTGGGGACCCCTGACTCAGCACATGCACACTGCCTCACAGCTTGTGTGTGATGGTGGGGAGAAAATGACTAAGTCGACATGGCACTCCCCTCAGAGTGCCATGCCAACCTCACAGTGCCTGTGGCATTGGTAAGTCTCCCCTCTAGCAAGCCTTACAGCCCTAGGGCAGGGTGCACTATACCACAGGTGAGGGCATATGTGCATTATGCCCCTACAGTGTCCAAGCAAAACCTTAGACATTGTAAGTGCAGGGTAGCCATAAGAGTATATGGTCTGGGAGTTTGTCAAACACAAACTCCACAGTTCCATAATGGCTACACTGAAAACTGGGAAGTTTTGTATCAAACTTCTCAGCACAATAAATGCACACTGATGCCAGTGTGCAATTTATTGTAACATACACCCAGAGGGCATCTTAGAGATGCCCCCTGAATACCTACCCGACTTCTAGTGTAGACTGACCAGTTTCTGCCAGCCTGCCACACACCAGACATGTTGCTGGCCACATGGGGAGAGTGCCTTTGTCACTCTGTGGCCAGGAACAAAGCCTGTACTGGGTGGAGGTGCTTCTCACCTCCCCCTGCAGGAACTGTAACACCTGGCGGTGAGCCTCAAAGGCTCACCCTTTTTGTTACAGCACCCCAGGGCATCCCAGCTAGTGGAGATGCCCGCCCCTCCGGCCACTGCCCCTACTTTTGGCGGCAAGGCTAGAGGAGATAATGAGAAAAACAAGGAGGAGTCACCCACCAGTCAGGACAGCCCCTAAGGTGTCCTGAACTGAGGTGACACCTGCCTTGAGAAATCCTCCATCTTGAGATTGGAGGATTTCTCCAATAGGATTAGGGATGTACCCCCCTCCCCACAGGGAGGAGGCACAAAGAGGGTCTAGCTACCCTCAAAGACAGTAGCCATTGGCTACTGCCCTCCAACACCTAAACACACCCCTAAATTCAGTATTTAGGGGCTCCCCAGATCCCAGGAAAGGAGATTCCTGCAACCTGAAGAAAGAAGAAGGACTGCTGACCTACAAGCCTTCAGAGAAGGAGGAAGACGACAACTGATTTGGCCCCAGCCCTACCGGCCTGTCTCCAACTTCTAAAACCTACTCCAGCGACGCATCCGACAGGGACCAGCGACCTCTGAAGCCTCAGAGGACTGCCCTGGACTAAAGGACCAAGAAACTCCCGTGAACAGCGGCCCTGTTCAAAACCAGCTACTTCTTTGCAACAAAGAAGCAACTTCCAAGGACTTCACGTTTCCCGCCAGAAGCGTGAGACTCTACACTCTGCACCCGACGCCCCGGCTCGACCTGCAGAAAACTAACACCTCAGGGAGGACTCCCCGGCGACTGCGAGCCTGTGAGTAACCAGAGACGACCTCCCTGAGCCCCCACAGCGACGCCTGCAGAGAGAATCCAGAGGCTTCCCCTGACCACGACTGCCTGTAACAAGGGACCCGACGCCTGGAACCAACACTGCACCCGCAGCCCCCAGGACCTGAAGGAACCGAACTTCGACGCAGGAGTGACCCCCAGGTGACCCTCTGCCTTGCCCAGGTGGTGGCTGTCCCGAGAAGCCCCCCCTGTGCCTGCCTGCACCGCTAGAGTGACCCCCAGGTCCCTCCATCGAAACCTATACAAAACCCGACGCCTGCTTTGTACACTGCACCCGGCCGCCCCTGTGCCCCTGAGGGGGTGTTTTGTGTGTCTTCTTGTGTCCCCCCCAGTGCTCTACAATACCCCCCTGGTCTGCCTCCCGAGGACGCAGGTACTTACCTGCTGGCAGACTGGAACCGGAGCACCCCTGTTCTCCATAGGCGCCTATGTGTTTTGGGCAGCTTTTTGACCTCTGCACCTGACCGGCCCTGACCTGCTGGTGTGGTAACTTTGGGGTTGCCCTGAACCCCCAACGGTGGGCTGCCTATGCCCCAGGAATGAGACTTGTAAGTGTTTTACTTACCTCCTAATCTAACCTTTACTTACCTCCCCCAGGAACTGTTGATTTTTGCACTGTCTACTTTGAAAATAGCTTATTGCCATTTTTACCAAGGCTGTACATGATATTGTTTTCTTTCAAAGTTCCTAAAGTATCTAAGTGAAGTACCTTACATTTAAAGTATTAACTGTAAATCTTGAACCTGTGGTTCTTAAAATAAACTAAGAAAAGGTATTTTTCATTATAAAAACCTATTGGCCTGGAGTAAGTCTTTGAGTGTGTGTTCCTCATTTATTGCCTGTGTGTGTACAGCAAATGCTTAACACTACCCTCTGATAAGCCTACTGCTCGACCACACTACCACAAAATAGAGCATTAGAATTATCTACTTTTGCCACTATCTTACCTCTAAGGGGAACCCTTGGACTCTGTGCACACTATTTCTTACTTTGAAATATTATATACAGAGCCAACTTCCTACAACCCCTCAATGGCAGCACTCACCCTGTCACCAGTGTCCCTGTAGGTCTGTAACTCCATCCAGCAACAGCGTTCTCCACAACGCGGACTATAGAAACAGGCCCGGCTTGCGCCACACCCAGCCCCAAAGGTATTCAGAGCCGGGGCGGCAGGAGAGCATCCATGCCACCTGCTCACCGTGCCTCCGTACAGGTCGGCACCTCCAGAGTGGGCCTCCCCACAGCCCGTCGCTGTTCATGGCCATCTCTCGACTCCTCTGGCACTCTTGGCGCCCCCGATCCCCCGGTACGTAAGAAATGCCCCTCCGGAGCAGTCCAGGACCCTCTGTCACCCCACGCCAGAAGCCATGAGTTAGCTCCTCCTTATCAGCAGAACAGCACATGGTCCACTGTCCAGAGAGTGACAACATTTTGCCAGAGGCAGGCGAGCTTTGGCAAGGCCACAAGTTCTGTTTTGTCACGGGGCGCTGTGCACTGTGTTTGGAGCATATAAACACAGTGTTCTGCAGTCCACAGTCTCCGCCACTAGTTTGCGTGGTGCGGTCAGGCTAGGGCAGGCAGGATGGCCCTGTTGATGGAGCGCAGCCAGGGAGCTCCAGGTTCTCATGTCATCCTCCATTGGTAGTTGGCTATGCCCCCCCAAGGCTACTGTTGATGTTTATTAAATTGTATGCATTATTCTACAGAATAGTGGATGTATTTATGTTAATTGGATATCTGCAAGTTTCAGAGAAGCAGTTAATGACTCACAGTATAGGTTTTTTAATAGCGAACCAGATCAGAATATACACTTACAAGTAGTTAGACATACCTAGAATCTTACATGTCTATTCTTTTGTTATAGATAGAGCAAATACATTGTTTGATTGACTTATTAATACCAGACAGACTGAGGAGAAGACACAAGGTATTTGTAGTCCATTAATATACCGCAGGTCACAGACTCATTCTATTAGTCTTTTTCACTAATTACTATTGCTTGATTTTAGGAGGAGATAGTGTGAGGAAATTCAGAGGACCCAGCCTTGTGACGTTACTAGTCTCCCTCTATTCCCTCTTCCCGGCAGGCCACTTTGGGCTTTGACTTAGTTGGGACTTCTTGTCCTACAGGGAAGTTGGGAGGTTTTAATTGTGTAGTACACATCAAATTTGTGTCCTTTTCTTCCAGCATACAGGGGATTACCCTGGAGGGGACTGGGAAATTAGCCAAAATACAGATGCATTTTCGTTTTTTTTAGAAAAATTGGGAAAAAGTGAGAAAGCATCTAGTTTTTCCCCTGCAAATGGCATCAACTAAGGGTTTGCATTGCTAACATCACCATATTCCCAGCTTCCAGGAATAGGCAGACTAGAATCAGAAAAAATAAATTTTTAACACAGTCTTGGCATTTTGAGCTTTTAGCCTCCTTCCAATTAGTGACAGAAATGGGAATAAAACCAAAGGTGGATCCCAGACAGCTATACATTTCTGAAAAGTAGACAACATTTTGAATTTAGCAAGGGGTCATCTGTGTAGATCATTCAAGGGTTTCCTATAGAAAGTAACAGTTGATATTTCAAAACATTAAATTGAGTTGAAAGAAAACAGCCATTTCTGTCTACGTTTTCATCTGTAGCTTTTTTCAGCTCTGGCAGATTTTCAAACGCAATATACTTTTACGTCTGCTGGACCCTTCTGGTTGTGGGGATATATAAGGCGTGTAGGTTCACCAAGAATCCGAGGTACCCAGAGCCAATAAGTGAGATGCACCTTGTAATGGGTTTTCATTGTGTACCGGGAATACAGAAATTAATTTGGTAAAACACAAAGAGTGAAAAATGGGTGTCAAGGAAGCCTATGTATCTCTGAAATAGGCACAAAATATAGAGGTTAGTGGTTATTTGCACATCTCTGAATTTGTGGGTACTCATACTACAATTGAATGAGAGGGCATTTCTCAAAATGACTTCTTTCCTACACCCTATCTTGCATTTGGAAGGTGCAAATGCAGAGAAAGACAACTGGTAATAACACTTGTTCTGCAATTCTGTGTTCCCCCAAGCCGCCCGATAAAATTGGTATCTCGCTTGTGTGGGTAGGCCTAGACCCCATGACAGGAAACAGCCCAAAACACAACGTGGACACATCACATTTTTCCACTGAAAACTGACCTTTTTTCTGCAATGTGTCTAGCTGTGGATTTTGGGCTGAAGCTCAGCCGGCACCTAAGGAAACGTAGCAAACCTGTACATCTTTGAAAACTAGGCACCTGGGGAAATCCAGGATGGAGTGACTTGTGTGGCTTTTACCACATTTATCTACCCAGAATCCTTGCAAACCTCATACTTTGTCTGAAAAACACATTTTTCTCACATTTCTGTGATGCAAACTTCTGGAATTTGAGAGGAGACACACACTGCTTTCTACCCAGCATTTCCCCAAAGCTATCAATAAAAATGGTAGCTCACTTGTGTGGGTAGACCTAATGGCTGAAACAGGAAACGCTCCAAAACGTACAGTTGACACATCACATTTTTCCACTAAAAACGGACTCCTTTTTTTGCATTGTGCCTAGCTTGGAATTCGGGCTCTAACTCAGCCGCCACCGAGAGAAACCTAGCAACATTTTTGAAAACTAGATACCTAGAGGAATTCAGGAGGGTGTGACTTGTGTGGCTCTTACCACATTTTATCAACCCTGAATCTCTTGCAACCCTCAAAATTTGTCTAAAAATACATTTTCCTCACATTTATGTAATGCAACGTTCTGGAATCTGAGGGAAGCCCCAAACTTCCTTCCATGCAGCATTTCCCACAGATCTTCTGATAATAACGGTACCTCACTTGTGTGTATAGGCCTAATCCCCACATCGGGAAACACCCCAAAACACAACGTGGAGACATCACATTTTTGCACTAAAACTGACTCATTTTTTGCAATGTGCCTAGCTGTGGATTTTAGGCTCTAGCTCAGCCAACACTAGAGAAACCTAACAAACCTCTACATTTTTGGAAACTAGACACCTAGGGGAATCCAGGATGACATGACTTGTATGGCTCTAACCACATTTTTCCACCCAGAATCCCATGCAAACCTCAAAATTTGTCTAAATAAACACATTTTTCTCACATTTCTGTGATGCAAAGTTCAGGAATCTGAGAATCCTTCCAACCAGCATTCCTCAAAGTCTGCCGATAAAAATGGTACCTCACTTGTGTGGATAGGCCTAGTGCCCGTGACAGGAAATGCCACAGAATGCAACATGGGCGCATCATATTTTTCCACTGACTCGTTTTTTGCAATGTACCTAGCTCTGGATTTTGGGCTCTAGCTCAGCTGGCACCTTGAGAAACCTAGCAAACTTGTACATTTTTGAATACTAGAAACATAGGGAAATCTCAGATGGGGGGAATTGTGTGGCTCTCAGCACATTTTTTTATCCAGAATCCCTTGCAAACCTCAAAAATTTTCTAAAAAACACATTTGCCCCACATTTCTGTGACAGAAAGTTCTGGAATCTGAGGGCAGCCACGAATTTACTCCCACTCAGCATTCCCCTTGGTCTCCCGATAAAACTGATACTTCACTTGTGTGGGTGGGCCAAATCTCTTCTACAGGGAAGGGCCAAAAACGTATAGAGATTGAGGGGGCACCAAAGCGTGATCATAAGTGAAGTTGTTTTATATGTTTTAAGGGTGACTCTGCTTTGAGCACCCACAAAGTGGGGTATCATTTTTATCGGGAGACTGAGGGGTAAACTGGGTGGTAGGAAACATTTGGTTTACTTCTGTTTCTGTAAGAATATGGCACAGAAATCAGGAAACATGTATGGTTTTGGTCACATTTTTAGATTTACAGGGCACTGTGGGTAAGACATCTTGTTGGGATCCACGAGAGGCACATCACCTTGTATTACCCTGTGTGTCTAGTATTCAAACATATCTAGAGTTGGTAGATTTTCCCTGGAAAAGAAGTTACTATGGCCCTCATTATGACATTGGCGGTAAATCCCACTTACCGCCATGCTGACTGGCGCCAACATACCGCCGCCGCAGCAGATTACCGCGACCCATATTATGACCCACACATAGCAATCCATCACTATACAGCCACACACACAAGTCCGCCAGCCCAAAGGTCAGTGATAAACTGGCGGTACCAAAACCCACACCGTTACGCCAACGGAACTACGCCCACCGACGAATCACATACCGCCGCGCTCAAAATACACGCACACACATACAAAACACCATCACATTGGACAATTCAAACTACACACAGCTGACACCCATACACACGCCACACCCACACACCACTATAAAACACACATACACATTAACCATAACCCTTTACCATTATAAACAAGTGTGACAAGAGAGATAACAGAACCACAGACAAGACCACATACACAAACCACCATCACCTATACACCATCCACATACCTCACATCACACACCCCAACACAACACCCCACACACCCTCACCCTCACCACTCACAATACACCCATGGCACCGCAACAACTCCCCAGGTTCTCTGAGGAGGAGCCAAGAGTCATGGTGGAGAAAATCATCCGGATAGAGCCACATCTATTAGGATCACAGATGCAGCCACCGTCCATTGCAAGGAAGATGGAGCTATGGCGGAGAATCGTGGACAGGGTCAACGCCGTGGGGCAGCATCCCAGAACAAGGGCTGAAATCAGGAAGAGGTGGAACGACCTATGGGGGAAGGTGTGTTCCACAGCAGCAAGACACCAAATAGCTGTACAGAGGACTGGCGGTGGACCCCCACCTCCACCCCCACAACTAACAACATGGGAGGAGCAAGTCTTGGCAATCATGCATCCTGAGGGCCTGGCAGGAGTAGGAGGAGGACTGGACTCTGGTAAGTCAAATCTCTATTACTCTTACCCCCCTGCATGCCATCACAAACCCCCACCCTTACCCTCACTCCCATCACTCCACCATCTCACACACACCCCACCATCACAACCCAGTCATCCCAATACCAAGCCCTGCATGCAACACCAATGCATGGACACCCCTCACAGACCTGCATGGACACCCATCACTAAAGCATGGACATTAGAGAGAATCACCTAGCCCACAAAGTCACTACTCACACAGGGCAAAGCTGCCAAAGCAATAACAACCATTCAGGGCAACACACCCATGCACAAGATGACACACACAGAAACAATAACACTGCATTTACATCCCCACAAGTCCCCCACCCAACGTCACCGGAGAGGAGGTGCCAGCAACTTCCAGTCCACCCCCAGAAGAGGCCCACAGTGATGACAGCAGCTCTGGACGCCTGGATCTGGATGTCCAACCTGGCCCATCAGGGATCTCCGTATAGTCGGTAACCCAGCACCACAGAGCCTGCCCCCTCGGGAAACACCACCACAGTACCCACCCAGCGGGCCCATACCTCTGTCCCCAGGACACATCAATCATCAGTGTGTCCACCACTACAGGGACCCCAGGCCACCCCACAAACACAGGATGATCAGGGACCTGGGGTCAGTGGCAGTGGGAACACAGTTCAGGGGACAGAGGCACAGGACAACAGGGAAGATGGAAGGACTGCTGTGCGGCAGGGGTAGGACAGGCCAGGGGAACCAACTCTCCAGGAGGCACTCACCAACATCCTGGGAGCATACCACCATTCCCAGGAGACGATGGGCCAGATACTGGCCAAGTTTCAGGAGACCCAGCGGCTGCAGGAGGGACAGTACCTGGGGATCAGAGAGGACTTGAAGTTCATTAACACCACCCTGGTCACCATTTCAGGGGTGCTGGCAGACATGGCCAACACCATGAAGGAGGCAGTGGCACACCATCGGGCCCCTGACACTAACCAAACCAATGAACAGCCTTCCAACCTACGCTGCCGCTAGTGGACAGGAGGCCCCACCACAGGAACAACAGGCCACCAGCACCCCACCCACTACAGAAGGAGAACCACCCCGCAAACGGTCCCAGCAATCCAGGGAGAAGCCAGAGAACATTGCCAAGACCCCCACCAGGAAATAAGACTCTCCTGAATGTCACCCTTGTGTCCCACTCTGTCACCCTGTCCACCTTGAACTGCCATTGCTCCCCTTCCTATGCCTCCTTGGACAATGCACCTGTGATACAAATAGACTGGACTCTATCCTGGACTTTCCTCCATTATTAGCCCAGCCCATTGCACATCCCCTGTAATCATTAGCACTTAAATTAATACCATTTCAATAAATACAAATATGGAGTCTGTCGAATCATTTAACCATGTATTCATTTAACAAGCTTTAAATACTGCAATATAACTGTACAGTATTGTATACATAAGAAGGACCTGTAGTTGGCTGCAGTCAACACACCAGGAGCGATAGTGGGACACAAATATCTGGAAATAGAGATGCCAAAGGGTACATTAAGTGGCCATAGAAGTTTGAAAATCATCCTGCCAGTGACAATGTCAAATACAAAACTGTCAATGTAAAGTGTAATGACAGTGTCTTACCTGTGTGTCATTGGAAGTACTGTCATATAATAGCACTTCTGTTGTCCTCATCCTCCTCCTCTGCCTCCTCATCTTCACTGTCTACAGGGTCCACAGCTGCCACACGGCCATCTCCAGCCTCATCCTCCTGCAGAAATGGCACCTGGCGACGTAAGGCAAGGCTGTGCAACATGCAGCATGCCACAATGATCTGGCACACCTTTTTGGGTGAGTAGTACAGGGATCCACTGTTAGATGGAGGCAACGAAACCTGTACTTCAGGTGGCCAAATGTCCTTTCTATTATTATTCTTGTTCGCCCAGGTGCCTCATTATAACGTTCCTCTGCCCTTGTCCTGGGATTCCTCACAGCGGTCAGTAGCCATGAGAGGTTGGGGTAACCAGAGTCACCTGCAGCTATCGAGGGACAACTGTTAGACACACAAGAACCCTTAGGGCCCACACCATACCCATACACCAACAAACCCTGGGTGGGAACCAGGGCTCACCTATTAGCCACACCCGGTGCCTCTGGAGTTTGGCCATCACTTATGGGATGCTGCTATTCCTCAGGGTAAAGGCATCATGCACAGACCCAGGATACTTTGCATTGGCATGGGAGATGTACTGGTCCGCCAGGCACAGTATCTGCACATTCATGGAGTGAAAGCTCTTTCGGTTTCTGAACACCTTTTCATTTCTCCGGAGGGGTACAAATGCAATATGTGTACCAACAAGTGCCCCAATAATATTGGGGATATGTCCCATAGCATAGAAATCAGCTTTCACTGTGGCCAAATCCTCCACCTGGGGGAAAACGATGTAGCTGTGCAGGTGTTTAATCAGGGCAGACAATACTCTGGTCAGCACTACTGAGAACATTAGCTGAGACATTCCTGCTGCCAAGCCCACTGTCACTTGGAATGAGCCACTTGTCAGGAAATGGAGCACAGATAGGACTTGCACAAGAGGGAGGATTCCTCTGGGCTGACGGATTGCAGATATCAGGTCAGGTTCTAATTGGGCACAAGGCTCTGTGATTATGGCCCTGTCCAGTCTATAGGTGAGGATAATGTGCCTATCCTCCATTGTTGCCAAGTCCACCAGGGGCATGTACACGGGGGATGTCTCCATCTCCTATTCATCCACAGCAGTTGCAATCTAGGGGGCAAACGGTGAGTAGCTGGTAAGTATTCCATATTTCCAAACACTACACTGCATTGCATGTTGTGACTGTAACACAAAATTGTTGTATAGGCCCAAATGGTGCCTATGTGTACTGTGACGCAGTTAGGTGCCATGACCTGCCACCCCCCTGAAATGGCGTCCGCCAGTCCTGTATGGAGGGACATGTGCAAATGAGGTAATTCCGCTGACGTTGGGCGCCGTCGAAAACCGCCGTGTAACTCCTCATTGGATCCCTTTGGGCCCTATGGGTTACAGTGGCCAATGGTGATGTACGCCGGTGGTGACGGTACGCACCGCCACGGATGTGACCGCCATTTTCCGTCTGTTCGCCCACTTGCTACCTACCTGTAGGAGAGGACCTACACTGTAAGTGCTGCTGTGACCTGTGTCTGGAATCGACCATGGCTCGTGTCACTGGGGAAAGGGGCCCTGCCTTCACCGCTGCGGAGTTGGAGCAACTGGTGGATGGGGTCCTACCCCAGTACCGATTGCTGTATGGGCCTCCAGACCAACAGGTGAGTACACTGTGAGCACGATGCATGGGGCATGAATTCATGGAGTGCTGTGTGCAAGGTCCTCATGTGGGGGCTGGATGGTGGAAGGGCCCTGGGTCGTGTGCTGCATGTATGGTGGGCAATGTCTGTGCGTAAGGGGATGGGAGGGCTATGGTGGGACATGAGTGTAAAAGGCCGGACGGTCTGACTGATACCTTTTGCTACGTGTATATTTCTGCAGGTCAGCTCCCATCAGAAAAAGGGTATATGGCGTGCCATCGCCAAGGACGTGCAGACCCTGGGGGTCTATGGCAGGCGGAGCACCTACTGTCGCAAATGGTGGGAGGACCTGAGACGCTGGGCAAGGAAAACGGTGGAGGCCTAGCTGGGGATGGCCTCCCAACGAGGAAGGGGTCCCCATTGAACCCTGACCCCCCTGATGGCCCGCATACTGGTGGTGGCCTATCGGAGCTGGATGGGCGCTTGAGGGCATCACAGCAGCCACAAGAGGGTGAGTACAGTTTCCCAATATACTACTTACACGTGGTGGGGTGGTCTCCGGGTAGGGGATGTGGGCCTGTGGGTGCCCCTAGGCCAGGCCGGACATTGCAGGGTGTTGTACCATCTTCCAGCTGAGGCGCCCCCCCATTCCCTGTCCCCCTGAGGTGCCTGTGTATTTCCGACCTGATGCCCCTGCAGTGTTCTCTCTGTGTTGTTGCAGGAGTGAGGTGGGGCGTTAGCCTATGTGATGTGGCCCTGTGGCCCACGGACATTGAGGCTGGGCAGTGTCCCTTCATTTGTAAATATGTATATACGTTTGTATTTTGATGCACTTATTCATGTTATTTTATCGTATTACACTCACTTTCTTCCAATCTTTTTGTCCTTGCATTATTCCTGAGGGGTACAGGATGTTTATGTAATGTTACTGCATCTGGTAGTGTGTGGTGTTAGGGGTGGGGGTTATGCGTGTTGCGTGTGTGTGTCACTCTCTTTTTCCTCCCCTCTCCCTTGTGTGCTAGGTGGCAGTACTCACCGTGGTCGTCTTCGCTGGCGTTGATCTTCATAATGCAGGAAAAGGTAGATGAGCATCGGAAAAATGTGCAGTTCGGGCTCCATGGCATCGTAGTTGTTCCCTGAGTCTCCAGAGGTGAGTCCTTTGACTTCTGTGTTCTGTTTCTGCCGTGCTTTTGATGTTGTTGGTACCGCCCCGAAAAAGGTGGCGGATAGGCCTGTCATTATACAGTGGGCGGTACATTATCTCCTGCCTGGCTGTTGGCGGTTACCGACGTGGTGCTTGTTGATACCACCGTTTCGGTCGGTGTGTTAAAGTGGCTGTCTGTCTGAGCGGTTTCCACTGTGGTTGTAATTCCTTTTTTTTTACAGCTGGCCTGTTGGCGTTATTATCGCCATTTTATCACCGACCGCCAGGGTTGTAATGAGGGCCTATGGGGGTTATTCTAACTTTGGAGGAGGTGTTAATCCGTCCCAAAAGTGACGGAAAAGTGACGGATTTACCACCAGCCGTATTACGAGTCCATTATATCCTATGGAACTCGTAATACGGCTGGTGGTATATCCGTCACTTTACCGTCACTTTTGGGATGGATTAACACTCCTCCAAAGTTAGAATAACCCCCTAAGTCTCTTACTTCTTGATGTCCCAGACACTTAAATTGTGAAAAAACGCACCCTTAGGTTTTGTAAAAAAAAGACCCATCACCCACCAACCTAGATGGTGGTATGTTTTATCATTAGGGTCCCAACCAAGACACCTAGCATGTCGGGGTGTGCTTCTATGACTAATAAATGTGGAGCTGGGGTTTTTTGTGAGTTGAATTCCCAACTGAGAGGAGAAGTGCAATAAAAACGTCTTGGAGCTACCCACCATTTTTTAAACACATACATACCGGTTGGATTTGGCATGAGGGTGAGTGATGTTTCAATATATAAAATGTTACTAACAAGAACGTTCACACAAATGAAATACACTGTTAATAACTGAAAGATCAAAAAACTGAACAAATGACAGCGCATAAGCTGTCAAGCCGCTACAAGGCGCCAGCCACTTTACAGGCCATTCACACTCCTTTCATACATGACACACACAAGGCCATTCACACAGCCAGCCGTGGACTCACCACATTACAACATTCACAGCAAGGAACAATGTAGAGACAATGTAAATCCTGGCAGAAAAAAAAATAATAATAATTATTAGGGCACAACCATATATTCATCAAGTACACACACATACTGGTTGGATTTGGCACAGGGGTGAGTGATGGTACAATTTATAAAATTTTATTAACAAGAGATTTCACATAAATGAAATGCACTTTTAATAATTGAAAGGTAAAAAAAACGTAACCAATCACTTACAGCTCATGAGCTGTAAAGCTGGATCAAGACAGCTTTACAGTCCATTCAGACACCTTTCATACATGACACATACAAGACCATTCACGCCGCCAGCCACAGGCCCAGCACATTACAACACTCACATCAACACACAGCGCCATTACAGGGCCCATCACTTTCCTATGCCCACATACCTGACACAGCAATCACACCGGCTGATGGAGTGTGCGGACTGGTGTTTGGTTAGCTGTGTGTGTAGTGACCAGCAGCAAGTCACTACTCACACACCGCCAGCCAAGTGCCAGCTCATACACACCTCCAGCCAAGTGCCAGCCCATGTACACCACCAACCAAGCGCCAGCCCATGCACACTGCCAGCCAAGTGCCAGTCCATGCACAACGCCAGCCAATCATCAGTCCACGCACACCGCCATCACATTTTGTTTTTTAAAAAAGAAAACACAATCCGACTGTAAGTAAATACAAACCTACAAACACAACAGCTCTAACTAAATACATCACACTAATGCCAGCTGTTACACTGAACAAAAAATATAAAAAGATACAGATTAGGCAATGCTCAGAGGTGCTGCCAAATTCTTTTTTGCTTGTGGTATATTCTAAAACAAGCAGGCACACACAGCCCAGGTTTAGAAGGTCAACCAGGACAGTGCATACAACTCTCTTTCGGTATGCTTCTTCACATAAAGACTCTACATCACTAACAGAGATTGGGTTTTTTGGGCGTGGGAGGAATGTGATCAGCAAAGTGGTGATCTTTCAATCTAGCCCCATCTTCCACCACTCCAACTCTAGGAACACTTGCCTCTTACACTACAACAAGGCTGCCTATTAAAGACTCCTGAAACTGAAAAAAAGTTATCTTTGACTCTGGAGAACAGTCCTTGAACACAATAAAAACATTGATGGTTGCTAAATGGAAGAAATGGATAGCCAAATTCTTATACCAAATGTAAGCATTACGAACAGCAGTGTAAGGTTGCAACCTCTGATCTACTCCACCCATGTGCTTATTATAGTATAAAATGCACACAGGTTTGCGCACTTCAGAAACCTGACCCCAAACAGTCACAGGTGAAGTAATTTCATCATGGATGATAGTCAGCATGTAGACATCCCTCCTGTCTGCAAATTTCTAGCAGTTCATCACTAAGCAAGGCACTGCAGTGTCCCCTCTCAAGTTTTTTTACAAACAAGCTCCTTTGGATAACCTTTATGGTTAGAGCCGACTGTTCCAAAAGCAACAGCATCCACTTTGAACAATTCTCTGAGCAATTGCACACCAGTGTAGAAGTTATCTAGGTACAAATGGTGACCTTTGTTAAAAAGTCCTCTACCAAGTTCCCACACAATTTTCCAGTGTAGATCCAGAAATTATAGACGTATCCTGTACTACTCTGAGACAGCATATACATCCAAATTCCATAACGTGCTCTCTTGCTAGGAATGTACTGCCTAAAAACCAAACAGTCCTTGAACAGGACCAAAGACTCATCCACAGCTATTTCTTTCCCTGGAACATAGATCTCTGAAAATCAATCTACAAAGTGATCAAAGACAGACCAAATCTTAAAAAGGTGGTCACAATCAGGGTGATCTTATGTCAACACTGAAACATTATCAACAAAATGCAGCATCGGAAGCAGAAGCAAATACCATTCACAACTCATGATTGCAGGAAATATGGCCGTTGCATCAAGAGACTGGTAGACCAATATGAAGGCAGTGATGGCTTCCTTATCAATCCCCTTAAAAAAGTTAAACCCAAGAATGTGTTCACCTTTTCTAGATGTGTGGGAGTCCACTGAGTCTGGCACTGTTGTTCCTCAAACACTGTTCAGCATACAAATTAGTCTGCTCAACAACCTCACCCCAAAATACACTGTTGATAAAAAATGGAAAGAAATTCATAAGCAAAACGTTTTCAGTATTCACTCTACACCCTGTGATACCAATAAAGGCAGGCAACCCCAGCTGCACCATGTTTGGAGAAACCCAGAGTTAGGTTCTTCCATTGGGAAGCCTTTCAGCCCCAGGCTGCAATCTAGATGCCTCTTGCTGCACTAATTGCACATCAGTGCCCTCCTCTAAAACAGGCATTTCATCCATACTGAGAGTGGCTTCATCATCAGAATTCACTGCCAGAATCTTGCACTTCTTCCTCTAGCTCAGATGCAGAGTCAGTCTCATAATCAGAGTCAGAGGAAGATTCAAAAAGCATACCAACAACCTGCTGAGCGGTCATCTTTTGGCTAGCCATAATCCTTACTAATAAAAGTAACAACAAATACGTCAACAACAACAGTATTGTGTAAATTAAGTAATAAACAAAGTGTGGCTTTATCACAAAAACCTATATACTCAAAAATGATATAATTCACTTGCCAGAGACAGCTAGACTCACCAGCACCTACTCTGCACAGACACAGCAAGCACCAACGATATCGAACTGCTAACGCGTCCCTTTATGTCAATTTATACACATTAGGACTCGTTTTAGGCCAATGAATCTTTGGACCCAGGGGTGAGACACCGTAGGACGAGATAACTGATCAATATGTCGAGCAATATGTCAATTATGTCACTAATATTTATCACCACGATGCACTTTACTTTGGATAAAAACATTGATCAAACTGTCGCCGCAGCCATGACCTTTCAGTCATGAATAACCACACCCTTTGATAGAATTTTATGAATTTTATTCCCTATTGATTACAATCTACTAGCAAGAGTGTTAATCTCAAAACCAAAAAGCATAAGAGCATAGTCACAGCATGGCAACCGTAATAAGATTTCATTAACGCGAGAATCATAAACATAAGAATATAACACAGAGTAAACATAGATCGGAATACAAGAATTTACGTAATTCTCAGTTCAGCATAGTGTAACGTCAGTCTGTGCTTGATTAAGTCAGTCAAAGTGATTACCTACCCTAACCACTAATTAGCATCGGCATGTTGGGCTTCATGCAAAAATGATTTAGAACACCAATTTAGAAAACATCTAGCTATGGCCTCTATTCAAAAATACAGCAGTTGGTACCGAGAAAGAAAAGCAAGCAGACAAATTACAATAGCATTGTCATAATTACCCTCCAGTAATGGGTCAGCACACATGATCAGTCTTCGTCTTCAGGACATCAGTTGAATTTCCTTCGGTCTAGCTTCGTCTAAGAGACAGGGAGCACTTCCCTCATAAGGAGGAAAAGTGTAAGGGCAGTGAATGGGCAAGGACAATCTTATTAAGTCCCCAATCACCAAACAGAGTAACAGAGTTTCTGGATAAAATCATCAGCATTCCCTACCTAGTTCTCCCGACCTTTCTGTGACATGAGGTTTTATCCCTTTTCGTATTTCCTTCCCCCAAAATTCTATTGGTCATTTACTATACCCCACTATCTTTGACCTATCAAAATATACATTAGGTAATCCCAATTGTCACCCCACGATAATTTACAACACTTTGATTGGTCTTCACAATTTACGTCTTCGGAGGTGGCACATCCTGGATTAGTTCATCATTTTGGCACGTTCCTCGGGTCATAAGTTCTCCGGTCCATTGGTTAATGTCCTTGAATATTTCTTTCAATCTACTTTGTTGCGAATTGTATAATAATCCATACAAATGCAGCTAGCATGCGGATGGGAACGAAACCATTATGGTTACATGAAATGAAGAAAAAGAACAAATGCAGGGTTATGGCCCTTTGTGAGTCAGCACACTGTAAAAACAGAGAAAATGCTTTAATATGAGAGCTTAGGCAGCTAAATCCACAGCTCACGCTAACTTAAGGCTTATAGGTTTAATGCAATATTGTAAACACCAACATAAGCTCGATTATCATCATGTAAGCAATCATTTTATAACTAACATTAGTTTGTGTATACAATGGTATTTTCACGTTTCATTAACATAATTCAAATGCACATTAAGCAAATTACTATTCATTGTTGTTTTCTATGCGGCATTTGTTAGGCATTTATATAAGCATTACACTTCTAATAATTAATATATTCAAACTACGCTCTCTCAGTCCCTCCTCTGATGACGTTCGTCATCACAGAAACCTTTTCAATTTCTTGCTTTACGCATAATGCGCATTTCAACATCTTGCCCTTTATGTGAACTTTCCCATATTTCATTGAATATTTTCTCCCTTTCACTCTCTTCATTTCTTCTTGTTCTTTTAGTCCAATTTCTCTTAATTTTGTCATTAATTTTGCATGCCCCCATACTCCTAATAGGCAAATCAAAATAATCAGTAACCCCATTAATATTTTTGCAAGTACCCCATTCCAAATGTTGGTAAACCAACTCCCAACTCTGGCAATTCCCTTTCCAAATTTCTCCCAAACACCAAGTTCCTTCAAATCCTTCAAATCTGTACTATCTCTAGTAAGGTTAGTAAGCATACTTCTAATTTTCTTACTGTTATCTGGAATGTATGAACAACAATGACGCTCATTGAGCATCTTGCAGACCCCTCCACTCTTTGCTAAAAGAATGTCTAAAGCAAGCCGATTTTGAAGAGTCATAGCTCTTTCTGCAGCAAGTTCAGTATCCATCAGGAGTATAGCTCCTGTAAAATTTGTCAGCATGTTATCCACAATAGTAGACAACTTTTGTATCTTCATAGAGTTTAAGATAACCCCTACTGAAGGGATTATTACTCCAAATATGTCACCAATGACAGCCGCCACTGATTCTCGTTTTTGTCTAGTATGTTGTATTTCAGACGTTTTAGGTATCTGTTTTAAGTCATCAATCTGGTAGATCTTTGGGGAAACTATTCCCAAATAACATGTCCCATACCATCCTTTAGGAAGACGGTAATATGCATTAAGCCCACAGATGTAGTAGATCCCAGGGATCGCTGGATCTTGTCCATTCAACATAAAGGTCCATTTACTCTGAAACAAAAACACATGCCTGCATTCACTCGTTCCCACAAATAAATTGTCTTGCTCAAATTTAGGTCTATATATACAAAGCCTTCCTACATGTAATGCATCTATAGCCAATTTCCCTTGTGTTTTGATTGCAGTGTAAGCATAATCATTTTCATATGTGCGTTTCTCTAATCCTTTTTCTAATCTTTCTTTTAATGCTTTGCGTCTATCATCAGTGTGATCTAAAAAGCTCTTTTCTACAGGTGATAGTAAGCAGGTCAAATTATTGCGATGTGTTCCAAACGTAAGCGTTGGCTCACAGAAACCTCTAACTAATTTTATATCATGTTCTTTAGCTAATCTATTCAAAAATTCAATCACAGGCACAAAGGAGAACACAACATCCAGGTTTGAATAGAAATATTGCACATGCTCTTGATTATAGAATCTTGTTAATAGCAAGCTACAACTAATCCCATAAGTTAAAGGGAGGCTATGATAAGTAACTCCCTCCTGCACAGATGAAGGAATCTTAGTACACACATAACAGTCTTTCGCATCCATAGTTTCCACATATTCATTTAGCAAGCGATAGAAGACATTAGTAGAAAGTTCCCCTTTTGAATTAGTTCCCTCATGCATGTGTCGTGCGTCCTTTTCGATTCTCTCCCACGGTGTTAGTGTTGTAGTCATAGGTTTTGACGTAGCATTAATAGTCTTTTTCTCCAACCACGGCATTCCTACAATCACACCCACAATCATTATTGCACACACAATACCTACTATAAGGCTCAACCATCCACACATTTTACTTTTCTTGATACTACTTCTATTATTAGCCATGTCTGTATACAATCAGATAGCAGAATAACAATCAATCAGAGGATGATCAAAACTTATTTTTTTCTTGTATTTACAGCGTTTTCACTCGCAGCAGGATCCCTTTTGTCAAATCAGGTTATCAGCTTGTCGTAATCAGGTTTCTCAATAGTCAAATCAGGTTCTAGTGTCACTTTAGGTAATTTATAAAGTCTCTCCTTTTCTTTCAATTTTCTAAATTTCAGATTTTAACCAAAATTTCCTGAGATTCGTTCAGGTACCATAGTATTGGCCTGGTACTTCTCGATCAAAACAGAATGACAGGAATTCTTGTTGCCATTCAGATGTTGTAGCATATGCCCATTCAGGACCTGTATATCTCCTGTTTGCAATTCTTTTTCTTTTCAATTTCCGTTCACCTTGTTGTTCTCCTTCGCTTAAGTCTTCTACTCGGGATGTATCACCTTCCTCTATTACTGTGTCTCTTGGCACACCTCGTATTTTAGAAAGTGGTTTGTTTGGTCTGTCATCACCCTCATGTGTCTGATGTGTCTTTTCAGGACTTTGGATAGCACCCTCCTCTTGTACTATGGTGTTTTCGCTTGATGGACCTGCAATTGGCTCAGGAGATTTCAGCTTACTCTGACTTTTCTCTCGTATTTCTTCTTCTTCTTCTTCTTCTTCTAATTCTGGTTCTGTACCAGGTTCAAGATCTAACCCGTATCTGTCTATTTCTGGGAGAACTTCTTCTTGATTTTGTTCTCTTGTCGTTTCTACTGAGATAGGCTCTCTGTCACCTCTCTCAAACTCATTGACTGTTTGAGGGACGAGGCTGTTCTCAGTGAGTTCTCCAGCAGTCTCAGTTCTTTCTTGACTGTTTTCTAGACTTGAGATTTCTACCTCTGTATCAGGCATACTGGTGACTTCGAATTCTTCTTCATCTGGACATGTTACCTTTTTGGTGTGGCTAGCATGTATCCAGTTTGGAATTCCGGCACACTTAACAGCAGTGGTAGTTGTCAGAATCACTTGATAGGGCCCTTTCCAGCGTGGCTCCAGACACGACTTTCTCACATGCTTTTTGGCAACCACCCAGTCACCAGCTTGCAGAGAGTGGCCTGGATCTCTGATCGGTGGCAAAGTGTTAGCTTCTACCTGGTGAGAGAAAGAGCGAATCACATTAGCCAAACCTTTGCAGTAATCCAACACCATATCATCTGTAATATTCACTAGAGCATTTACAGGTACTGCTGGTAACCTCATAGCTCTACCCATGAGGATTTCATGGGGGGACAATCCAGTTTTCTTATCTGGGGTATTTCTCATTGACATCAGCACTAGAGGTAATGCATCTGGCCACTTCATATTGGTAGCTGTGCACATTTTTGCCATTCTCGATTTCAGGGTACCGTTCATCTGTTCTACTAGTCCTGATGCTTTAGGGCAATAGCTACAATGCAGCTTCTGTTCGATGTTAAGTGCAGCACATAGAAGTTTGATCACCTCATTGTCGAAGTGTCTGCCCCTATCTGATTCTATAGAGACCGGAAACCTGAATCTTGGTATTAGTTCCCTGAGTAGTAGTTTTGCAACTGTGAGACTGTCATTTCTTCGTGTAGGGTATGCCTCAATCCAGTGACTGAAAACACACACAATCACCAACACATATTTCAATCCTCCGCAAACAGGCATCTCAATGAAATCCATTTGCATCTTGCTAAATGGACCTCCAGCTCTCCCAATGTGGCTCAAAGTTACCACTGTCCCTTTTCCAGCATTCATCTGTTGACAGATGATGCACCTGTGACAAATGACTTCGGCAGCATGTCTGAATTTGGTATTGAACCAATCAATTTTAAATGATCTGATCATTGCGTCTCTCCCAAGGTGAGCTTGTCCATGGTACAATCGGGCAAACTGTGATAAGAGGCTATTTGGTAGAACTAATTTTCCTTCCTCTGAAACCCATATATCATCAGCTCTCTGGGTACACTGCATTCTTTGCCAAGAACGTTTCTCTTCTTTGCTTGCACGGCTCTGTAATGTCTTTAACTCATCTAAGATATCAACTACTCGTAATGCAAGATTTAAACATGTGTCATTTTCACTCTGTGGTAATAATTCCCATTGCTCCTTGAACGATATACAGTTCAATGCGCAAAATCTTGTGACTTGATCTGCATAGCCATTTCCCATGGACACAAAGTCTTGTGATCTAGTATGAGCACTGCATTTCACCACGGCAATTTCAAGAGGTAACTGAATTGCATGTAACAAATCTTTTATGTGTTCGCCATTTTTCACAGGGGAACCAGATGAGGTCATGAAACCTCTCTGGGACCAAAGTTGGCCAAAATCATGCACAATTCCAAATCTGTATCTGCTGTCAGTATAGATAGTGACTTTAAAATTTACAGCTGCGTGGCATGCCTTAGTAAGGGCAATTAATTCTGCCACTTGTGCGGAAAACACTCTTTCGAGCCAGGAAGCTTCAACAATGCCGGTTATAGTACATACCGCGTAACCAGCTCTCAGCGTTCCCGCAGAATCTCTTAGACAGGACCCGTCAACAAACATAATACAGTCATTTTCTTTTAACTGGGTGTCCTGAATATCTGGGCGAGGTTTGGTACACAGTTCAGTCACCTCAAGACAATCATGTTCAAATTCTTCCTCATTTTTAATCTCAGTATTTTCAACAGGAAGTAACGTTGCCGGGTTCAACACACTGCAGCGCTTTAAAGAAACATTTGGTGACCCCAATATGATCGTCTGATACCTAGAGAGACATGCATTAGTCATATGCTGTGTTTTAGTTCGAGTCAGCAGTATTTCAACTGAATGTGGAAACATTACTGTTAGAGGATATCCCATGACAATGCCTTCCCATTGTGTGAGGCTCTGACCAACTGCTGCAACTGCGCGCAAACAACCCGGTAAGGCTGCTGCAACAGGGTCCAAAGTAGCTGAAAAATATGCTACAGGGCGATTTGCATCTCCATGGACCTGTGTTAAAACAGACAAAGAACAAGCATCACGTTCATGACAGAACAGTAGAAAAGGTTTCTCATGGTCTGGCATTCCTAATGCTGGTGTCCTGCACATGCATTCTCTCAGCTCCAAGAATGATTCGAGCTCTTCTTTAGACAACACTATGGTATGTGGCTCATCTTTGATCTCTTTGCCTGTCAGTTTTATTAATGGCTTTGAAATGATCGAAAAATTGGGTATCCACTGACGACAGTAGCCCACCATTCCCAAAAACATCCTGACATCTCTTTTTGTCGTGGGGGGTTTAATTTGCAAAACAGATGTTATTCTTTCCTTTGATATTCTCCTGGAACCCTTTTCAATTAAGTGCCCTAAGTATTTCACCTCCTTCTGACAGTATTGTAGCTTTCTGGGTGATACCTTATGTCCGTTCTTTCCCAGATGATTCAGTAATGCCATGGTATCATATTTACAACTGTCTCTAGTTTTGGACGCAATTAGCAAATCATCAATGTACTGCACCATAGTAGAATTAAAAGGCAGTACTAAAGGTTCCAAATCCTTTTTCAATATCTGATCGAAAATGGACGGTGACTCAGAGAATCCTTGGGGAATTCTGCACCAGCTGTACACCTTATCCAGGAATTTGAAACTGAACAAAAATTGGCTGTCCTCATGAAGAGGTATTGAAAAGAAGGCTTGTGACAGGTCCACAACAGTGAACCATTCCGCATCGCAAGGGACCTGAAACATTATTACTGCTGGGTTGGGTACCACAGGGCAGCATTTTATCACAATTTCATTTATTTTTCTCAAATCTTGCACAATTCGGACTTTCCCACAGGGCTTCTTCAAACCCATTATTGGAGAGTTACATGGACTGCTCAAGACCTCTTTCAGAACTCCCTGCCTGAGAAAGTCTGCAATTATTTGTGACACTTCAATGAGAACATCTTGAGTCATATGGTATTGTGGTACTTGTGGGAATACTGCATCTGGCTTTATTTGGACTTTGACTGGTTCTACCCCTTTTATTAATCCTACCTCTTTTCCAGTCAAATCCCACACCTTCTCTGTTACTGTCCCCTGTAATTCAGCAGGCAGGTCAATCAAGGTAAGCATTGGGAACAAGGTAATTAAAGGATAATCTTCATTCGCTGTTCCTGTGTCATCTTCTGAGAATTGCCCTTCTTCTCCCTCATCATCACTATTTGTTTGTACTTCAATTCCGTCATTGGAACAGGTAATTGAACATCTTGTCTTGCACAGTAAGTCTCTCCCCAGTAAGGATACCGGACTTGAATCACAGACTACAAACTTATGCAGTCCCTGAAAGTTACCAATCTCGACCTGCACTGGATCTGTAACCGGATTTGTCAAATACTGGTTTGCCACTCCGACCACTCTTATAGTACGTCCTGAAAGTGGCAACTTTGGGACCTCGACACTTCTGACTGTAGAGCGTGTAGCTCCTGTATCCACCAGGAATAAAACCTTGTAACCCATTACTTTCCCTTCTACATATGGACCCCCTCTGATCCACCTCTAAGGATGCTGCAAGCCTGCATTCTTCACTGTCTGAGCTATCATCTGACCATTCCCCATTCATGCTGTTTTCACCTCGTGATGGGAACTGTTGTACTGTATTATTTTGACTCATTACTTGACCTGTGACCTGCTGAGGAACCATCACATGTTGCTGTCCCATTGGAGCCATTGGTAATTGCATTTGCTGTCTAGGTACCATAGGAATCTGCTGTTGTGCTGGTTGCAATTGCACTGACTGGAAACGTGGCATTTGCATTTGTTGTATAGGCTGTACCCCTTGCATTTGTACTGAATTGTTCTGAAAATTCGGGTTTTGATGTCTCACTTTCGGACCTCGTGAATTTTGTAACGCACCAACGTTAACACCTTGCTGAACATCACCATCCTGCACCATATTCGGGCACTCCCGTTTCCAATGCCCCACGCCCCCGCACGCGTGACATGGTGACATCTTCTTTAACCCCTGCGTGTCATTTTGAATTACAACAGTATTCATGTCTGAACCACGGTTCACAAACCCTCGACCTCGACCCCTCGGTTGGGTCTGAAACACACCATTCATTTGCGGTTGCTGCTGTATCATTTGTTGCATTCCATTTCCCTGTATTCCTGCCTGTGCAGCCCTTATCTGCATCACCATCACCTTTTCTTTCAACTTTTTCTGTTTCAACTCAATCTCATCACTACAGTACTTCGCATACTGCAACACCTCATCAATCGGTTTTGCTTGCCAACAAATCAAATGATTTTTAATCATCTGGCTAACTTCTGGTCGCAACCCTTCAACAAATCTAAACACGAGATGGTTCATATCCTTTGGTTCAATAGTTTCAGTACCACTGTAATGTTTGAATGCCTTTAACAACCTTTCATAGTAGGCATGTATTGATTCCTTAACCTCATGAGAGGTCCGGTCGATTTTCTGCCAATCAGTCACTTTTGGCTACACCTTTTGTTTCAAAAACTCAATCACCTTATGATAATACTTCATCACCTCTTCAGAAGGTGCCCCGGTCACCTTATCCCTTGCTGGTTCCTTTGTCGGCCAATCGACTCCTCTCTTGCACTCAAGCCACAAATCGGGCAGAACAATGATCTCAAACAAGGTATTTAGGTCTTCCCAAAGACATTTCGCAAGTTTCACGAACCTATCTGTTTGCTGATACCACTCGATCGGTTTCTCTCTCAATCTGGGATAATCGTTAGTAAAAGATAGAATGTCTCCCCTGGTCCATGGCACATGAACTAGGACACCACCAGCTGTTTCTCTCATAGGTAATATCTTTACCGATTCCAGATCAGGTGAAGCCTTAGTCTGATCAGATCCTGGACTGTCACTCTTTCCTTTATCTCTTTTCTTTGCCCATCTGCCTTCCCATTTCTCCAGTGCACCCCAAATTTGCACGCTTTGCAATAGTTCTCTCAAATGTGCTTTCATTCCTGCAGATCTCATGTGTTCAAAATCTTTTGAGTCAAAGTCTAATCTATAACTCCTTTTCAAATGTTTAGTGTTTATGTCAGAGTCACCAGATCCTCGGGGTCTGTGCACGTTCCCAACACTTCCACCACAAGACAGCTCCAATACTCTGATTAGATTTATCACAGAGTCTAAGAGAGTCCAAGTGGGGAAAAGGGGATTAGGACGGGAACAGCAGGGAAGGAGACCTGTAGGAAGCAAAAGGTTAAAACACAACATCAAAATTACATCTCATGAAATCAGTACCATGCTACAACTCTAAGCTTCGTGTTTTCCGAAAAACATGAACAACCCTAGAATAGTCCTAAAACTGACTAGGCTTTAGATGACCGAATGCCTGAGGAGGAAACAGGAAAAGTTAAATAGGACTTTCAGATTCGAGTACTTTCTTTAGCATGAGAATCAGGAAACACTCAGAGCAATTTCTAAACAACCATATGAATTTCCTTTTAAGAATATATATCAGGAACACACAGCATTACATCTAGAACTCTGGTATTGTTGTGTTCATCTCAGAAAAAACATTGGGAAGTGAATTGTGCACATTGCAGATTTTTATATGAGTATTAAACACCATAAAGGATTGTGCACCATGAAATCACACAACGTAGATTCAAGGAATAAATCACGCAACATGTCAACTTGAAATGCTACCAAGAAAATGTCTTAGAATAGTAGCGCACAGTAATTTACATTATTTATACACGAGGAAAGAATTGCGCGTCTTGCCGATTCAAATGCCACCATACAAATGCCAAGAAATGGTAGCGCACAATGAACAACATGAAAAGCACTCAGGGAAAGAATTGCGCGTCTTGCCGATTCAAATTCCACCATGCAAATGCCAAGAAATGGTAGCGCACAATGAATAACATGAAAAAACACTCAAGGAAAGAATCGCGCGTGTTGCATATTTGAATGCCACCATGTAAATGCCAGAAAATGGTAGCGCGCAATGAACAATAAAGTTAAATGCTCATGAAACGAGTTGCACATCTTGCCAACTCGTAAAACATCATGTAAATGTCAAGAAATATCAGCGCGCAATGAACAACTATGTAATAACGAAGTCAAATCTTTATGGAATAAATTGCGCGTCCTCCCTATTTGCAAACCACCATACAAATGTCAAAAAATGGCAGCACACAAGTAATCTGTTATTCATTTAAGAATTAAAATCAAGAATATGAAAATTCTCAATTACGGTGTTGGGAAATGTCCAAACACCGTCTTACCGCCTGGAAACAGTGATCACCAATGAGAGATGAGTGCACAATACTGGAAAATCCAAATAGGCCGCCGGGACAGGAGCTCAGGAAGAAGCTGCTGCTCTGCACCGGGACCTCTGAATAGTGAGCACTGGAAGTTGGGCTGACTCTCTTTTATAGAGTCTTGGCTCAGCCTAGAACCACGCCCAGGCATTTTGCAGGGAAAGTCTCTAGAAGGCCCTGGAAAGGGACCACACCCTAACACACTCTGAATGTCTGCAGCAATACATTGCAAATGTACAGTATTTATAAGCACCTTAGAAATGAATCTTTTGGATGGAATTCTGCAATGCAAAAGGTTAAACAATAACATATCATCACAATGCATAAATGACATTATCTTGCGAGTGTTGGGTTTTTGCACTCTAGATGCCCGTAGAGCGTGCACTGTCCTGGTGTTGACAGTTTCCGATATCAATGTTATATTTATCCGCCAGGTTCGCTAATCTCTGATGCACCTTGCCCACTTCTTTGGTAATCTTAGGGCATAGGTATCTCAATTCTGCCTCCGTGTATGACTCCAGTCTGTTTACTCCCATTGTACCTTCCACTAACTCAGCAGTTTCTGCCCCTTGTCTTACAAAGTTCAGATATTCGTCCTGTTTTTCCTTTTCTGGTTCGGCTGTAACCACTGAAGTCTTTTGTGAAGTATAAGTCTTTTCTAACCATTCATTTAACTGCTGGACTGTGAAACCCTGCAATGAGATGTTCCCTGTATGCATCATTGGAGAATGCGAGGTATTCATACTCATTGTCTGTGGGGTTAGAACTCCTAATCCTGCTTGACGCATTGCTTCAATGGGTGCTCCCACTGGACTAAGGTCCATTAAAGACCTCGGTTGTTCAACTGCTTGTTCTCCTGGGGCCATAATCTGGGGGGTTCCCATAGGCCCTCCTCTTATTGCATCTTGAGTCATCACTCCCTGATCACATACGCCAGGTTTACCCTGTGCATACAATGGCACTGGTGGACCAACAGTAATTGGTAATGATATGGCGGCAGGTGTCTGACCCATACCTAAACTGCGTGGAGCAGCAGCTCCAAGAATCTGCTCTAATGTACCTGGGACTGGTACTAATGGTGGACCAGTTACTGGGTTGTACCCTGGCATTAGTTGTGGTTGTGGCTGGGACACTAACTTCGGAGTTGATTCAATCTGTATTAACTTTGGCTTTGTGTATATCGGGTCTGGCGGTACTATCAGATTTGTAGTAGTCTCAAGCACTGGGACGTCTGGGTAGATTCTCTGTATCTGCGGTGGAGACTGCAACTGTCTCGGTATGTCTGGTGCAGTGGGTACACTGACACCATTCTGTATCGAAATTGTATCACTAGTCTGCACCGCATCAGCAACTCCCTTTTCCTGCGTCTGGTTCCCAGGATCCATGCTAGTGCTTGGAGCACAGTCGCTCACTGCATAAGGTGGTGGGCGATCATGTAACAGTCTGTCCATAAATTCCTCATTGTCTGAATCATCTTCCTCCTCCCAAGATCTTTTATTCTCTTTAGATTTGCCTGAGTCTCTATCCGTTTTACATGAGTCTTTCTTTCCCTGTGTCTCTTCCCCTTGTGCTATTGCTGGAAACAGTTTTATCCCATCAACTATTCCCCTTCTCCACATTTTACTCTCATCATCCCACCTAGCTTCCGCATGAGATTTTTCTGCCTTTCGCAACCTTTTCTGAAATTTCTCCTGCTTTTGTTTAAGAGCCATCAAATCCCAAACCGCTAACGCCTCATATTGTGCTGGCCTCGGAGGTGGTTTCTGTTCACTTAACATCCACCTCAATCGTGCAAGAATTCTCGTATTGAATGTTCCATATTCTGGAAAAGCTAAACATCCCTCCTTCTCTGTTAGTTTGCGCCACTGTTTCATCCACAAACAAGGAGCGACACCCTTTTCTTCCATTACTATATAAGCTGGGGTACCCTCGGGTGGTGTAGGCTCCCCATCAGTCGCTATGATATATGTATCTCCCTTCAAAGCGCTCTTGAATGCTTTAACAAAATTCATTTTTGCGATTTTCTTTTGTTTTGTATATTTTAATCAGAATTGACTTAGTTCCCAGGACACTCTTCACCCACCTTCCTCAGCCTATTGCTTCTCACAGACGGCAGCCAATCCGTGCGCGACCCCTCTCGACAACTGACCTATCTCAGCACGGCACCACTGATGTCACACTCACACACACTGCAGCTGACAAAGTCTTGCGGCTCCTCCGCTCCTCACTAAATCCATACAAACCCACACAAACTAATGCAAATTATTGCAGGCACCTTAAATGACAACACAAATCTGCCGGTTTACTACAGGAAGGGTAACACATTTGCTTCAGAATTTTACAGAGATTTCACTTGAAGCCTAAACCGCTACTTTCTCCTTATCAGTTCCCGCATACGCAAGCAGAATTCGACCCGCAAATTCTACTCTCGACTTGTCAATGGCTCCTTCTAGTGCACTTTAGAATTTGCCAAATCTCCATCGAAGGTTTCACACATACATTATGATTCAAACTTGACTTGTCAACCACGCCCGATTGACCTATTAAACCGCACAGATAACAACATAAATCCAAGTGTCTCCTACACTTGTTAACATACTCCGGAGTCTTAGACCTCGACAGGTCCGTACACAACAACCAACCCGTGGATAATTTTGAGCACTAAGCTCCACACTCACATGAAGTACACCGACTTCCCTACTCTCATACCGCGGAGTACGCCCACTCCTACTAAACAACACTTAATTTGACCTAAATACACACAAATCCTCACAGTCTTCTGCAAAAGGCATAAGCTAAGCAAGCGCAAAAACCCTAAACCACATACATTATGGCGCTGAGAACATTCCCAACTCACTTAGGCAGGCTCTGAGATCCCGGGAAAGTCATGGTGAACTTAGAAACCCATCATACCTCCAATTTGCATTATCACAGAAAAACAGATTAAACAATGAATCTCCGTCCTAGGGCCCCCAAGGGCCAAACCGTCGCTCTGCTACCAGAACTGCTAACGCGTCCCTTTATGTCAATTTATACACATTAGGACTCATTTTAGGCCAATGAATCTTTGGACCCAGTGGTGAGACACCGTAGGACGAGATAACTGATCAATATGTCGAGCAATATGTCAATGATGTCACCAATATTTATCACCACGATGCACTTTACTTTGGATAAAAACATTGATCAAACTGTCGCCGCAACCATGACCTTTCAGTCATGAATAACCACACCCTTTGATAGAATTTTATGAATGTTATTCCCTATTGATTACAATCTACTAGCAAGAGTGTTAATCTCAAAACCAAAAAGCATAAGAGCATAGTCACAGCATGGCAACCGTAATAAGATTTCATTAACGCGAGAATCATAAACATAAGAATATAACACAGAGTAAACATAGATCGGAATACAAGAATTTACGTAATTCTCAGTTCAGCATAGTGTAACGTCAGTCTGTGTTTGATTAAGTCAGTCAAAGTGATTACCTACCCTAACCACTAATTAGCATCGGCATGTTGGGCTTCATGCAAAAATGATTTAGAACACCAATTTAGAAAACATCTAGCTATGGCCTCTATTCAAAAATACAGCAGTTGGTACCTAGAAAGAAAAGCAAGCAGACAAATTACAATAGCATTGTCATAATTACCCTCCAGTAATGGGTCAGCACACAGGATCAGTCTTCGTCTTCAGGACATCAGTTGAATTTCCTTCGGTCTAGCTTTGTCTAAGAGACAGGGAGCACTTCCCTCATAAGGAGGACAAGTGTAAGGGCAGTGAATGGGCAAGGACAATCTTATTAAGTCCCCAATCACCAAACAGAGTGACAGAGTTTCTGGATAAAATCGTCAGCATTCCCTACCTAGTTCTCCCGACCTTTCTGTGACATGAGGTTTTATCCCTTTTCGTATTTCCTTCCCCCAAAATTCTATTGATCATTTACTATACCCCACTATCTTTGACCTATCAAATTATACATTAGGTAATCCCAATTGTCACCCCACGATAATTTACAACACTTTGATTGGTCTTCACAATTGACGTCTTCGGAGGTGGCACATCCTGGATTAGTTCATCATTTTGGCACGTTCCTCGGGTCATAAGTTCTCCGGTCCATTGGTTAATGTCCTTGAATATTTATTTCAATCTACTTTGTTGCGAATTGTATAATAATCCATACAAATGCAGCTAGCATGCGGATGGGAACGAAACCATTATGGTTACATGAAATGAAGAAAAAGAACAAATGCAGGGTTATGGCCCTTTGTGAGTCAGCACACTGTAAAAACAGAGAAAATGCTTTAATATGAGAGCTTAGGCAGCTAAATCCACAGCTCACGCTAACTTAAGGCTTATAGGTTTAATGCAATATTGTAAACGCCAACATAAGCTCGATTATCATCATGTAAGCAATCATTTAATAACTAACATTAGTTTGTGTATACAATGGTACTTTCACGTTTCATTAACATAATTCAAATGCACATTAAGCAAATTACTATTCATTGTCGTTTTCTATGCGGCATTTGTTAGGCATTTATATAAGCATTACACTTCTAATAATTAATATATACAAACTACGCTCTCTCAGTCCCTCCTATGATGACGTTCGTCATCACAGAAACCTTTTCAATTTTTTGCTTTGCACATAATGCGCATTTCGACATCTTGACCTTTATGTGAACTTTCCCAAATTTCATTGAATATTTTCTCCCTTTCACTCTCTTCATTTCTTCTTGTTCTTTTAGTCCAATTTCTCTTAATTTTGTCATTAATTTTGCATGCCCCCCATAATCCTAATAGGCAAATCAAAATAATCAGTAACCCCATTAATATTTTTGCAAGTACCCCATTCCAAATGTTGGTAAACCAACTCCCAACTCTGGCAATTCCCTTTCCAAATTTCTCCCAAACACCAAGTTCCTTCAAATCCTTCAAATCTGTACTATCTCTAGTAAGGTTAGTAAGCATACTTCTAATTTTCTTACTGTTATCTGGAATGTATGAACAACAATGACGCTCATTGAGCATCTTGCAGACCCCACCACTCTTTGCTAAAAGAATGTCTAAAGCAAGCCGATTTTGAAGAGTCATAGCTCTTTCTGCAGCAAGTTCAGTAGCCATCAGGAGTATAGCTCCTGTAAAATTTGTCAGCATGTTATCCACAATAGTAGACAACTTTTGTATCTTCATAGAGTTTAAGATAACCCCTACTGAAGGGATTATTACTCCAAATATGTCACCAATGACAGCCGCCACTGATTCTCGTTTTTGTCTAGTATGTTGTATTTCAGACGTTTTAGGTATCTGTTTTAAGTCATCAATCTGGTAGATCTTTGGGAAAACTATTCCCAAATAACATGTCCCATACCATCCTTTAGGAAGACGGTAATATGCATTAAGCCCACAGATGTAGTAGATCCCAGGGATCGCTGGATCTTGCCCATTCAACATAAAGGTCCATTTACTCTGAAACAAAAACACATGCCTGCCTTCACTTGTTCCCACAAATAAATTGTCTTGCTCAGATTTAGGTCTATATATACAAAGCCTTCCTACATGTAATGCATCTATAGCCAATTTCCCTTGTGTTTTGATTGCAGTGTAAGCATAATCATTTGCATATGTGCGTTTCTCTAATCCTTCTTCTAATCTTTCTTTTAATGCTTTGCGTCTATCATCAGTGTGATCTAAAAAGCTCTTTTCTACAGGTGATAGTAAGCAGGTCAAATTATTGCAATGTGCATAAGCAGTTCCAAACGTAAGTGTTGGCTCAAAGAAACCTCTAACTAATTTTATATCATGTTCTTTAGCTAATCTATTCAAAAATTCAATCACAGGCACAAAGGAGAACACAACATCCAGGTTTGAATAGAAATATTGCACATGCTCTTGATTATAGAATCTTGTTAATAGCAAGCTACAACTAATCCCATAAATTAAAGGGAGGCTATGATAAGTAACTCCCTCCTGCACAGATGAAGGAATCTTAGTACACACATAACAGTCTTTCGCATCCATAGTTTCCACATATTCATTTAGCAAGCGATAGAAGACATTAGTAGAAAGTTCCCCTTTTGAATTAGTTCCCTCATGCATGTGTCGTGCGTCCTTTTCGATTCTCTCCCACGGTGTTAGTGTTGTAGTCATAGGTTTTGAGGTAGCATTAATAGCCTTTTTCTCCAACCACGGCATTCCTACAATCACACCCACAATCATTATTGCACACACAATACCTACTATAAGGCTCAACCATCCACACATTTTACTTTTCTTGATACTACTATTATTATTAGCCATGTCTGCATACAATCAGATAGCAGAATAACAATCAATCAGAGGATGATCAAAACTTTTTTTTTTTTCTTGTATTTACAGCGTTTTCACTCGCAGCAGGATCCCTTTTGTCAAATCTGGTTAGCAGCTTGTCGTAATCAGGTTTCTCAATAGTCAAATCCGGTTCTAGTGTCACTTTAGGTAATTTATAAAGTCTCTCCTTTTCTTTCAATTTTAAAAATTTCAGATTTTAACCAAAATTTCCTTAGACTCGTTCAGGTACCATAGTATTGGCCTGGTATTTCTCGATCAAAACAGAATGCCAGGAATTCTTGTTGCCATTCAGATGTTGTAGCATATGCCCATTCAGGACCTGTATATCTCCTGTTTGCAATTCTTTTTCTTTTCAATTTCCGTTCACCTTGTTGTTCTCCTTCACTTAAGTCTTCTACTCAGGATGTATCACCTTCCTCTATTACTGTGTCTCTTGGCACACCTCGTATTTTAGAAAGTGGTTTGTTTAGTCTGTTATCTCCCTCATGTGTCTGATGTGTCTTTTCAGGACTTTGGACAGCACCCTCCTCTTGTACTATGGTGTTTTCGCTTGATGGACCTGCAATTGGCTCAGGAGATTTCAGCTTACTCTGACTTTTCTCTCGTATTTCTCCTTCTTCTTCTTCTTCTTCTACTTCTGGGTCTGCACCAGGTTCAAGATCTAACCCGTATCTGTCTATTTCTGGGAGAACTTCTTCTTGATTTTGTTATCTTGTCGTTTCTACTGAGATAGGCTCTCTGTCACCTCTCTCGAACTCATTGACTGTTTGAGGGACGAGGCTGTTCTCAGTGAGTTCTCCAGCAGTCTCAGTTCTTTCTTGACTGTTTTCTTGTCTTGAGATTTCTCCCTCTGTAGCAGGCGTACTGGTGACTTCGAATTCTTCTTCATCTGGACATGTTACCCTTTTGGTGTGGCTAGCATGTATCCAGTTTGGAATTCCGGCACACTTAACAGCAGTGGTAGTTGTCAGAATCACTTGATAGGGCCCTTTCCAGCGTGGCTCCAGACACGACTTTCTCACATGCTTTTTGACAACCACCCAGTCAACAGCTTGCAGAGAGTGGCCTGGATCTCTGATCGGTGGCAAAGTGTTAGCTTCCACCTGGTGAGAGAAAGAGCGAATCACATCAGCCAAACCTTTGCAGTAATCCAACACCATATCATCTGTAATATTTACTAGAGCATTTGCAGGTACTGCTGGTAACCTCATAGCTCTACCCATGAGGATATCATGAGGGGACAATCCCGTTTTCTTATCTGGGGTATTTCTCATTGACATCAGCACTAGAGGTAATGCATCTGGCCACTTCATATTGGTAGCTGCGCACATTTTTGCCATTCTCGATTTCAGGGTACCGGTCATCTGTTCTACTAGTCCTGATGCTTCAGGGCGATAGCTACAATGCAGCTTCTGTTCGATGTTAAGTGCAGCACACAGAAGTTTGATCACCTCATTGTCGAAGTGTCTGCCCCTATCTGATTCTATAGAGACCGGAAACCCGAATCTTGGTATTAGTTCCCTGAGTAGTAGTTTTGCAACTGTGAGACTGTCATTTCTTCGTGTAGGGTATGCCTCAATCCAATGACTGAAAACACACACAATCACCAACACATATTTCAATCCTCCGCAAACAGGCATCTCAATGAAATCCATTTGCATCTTGCTAAATGGACCTCCAGCTCTCCCAATGTGGCTCAAAGTTACCACTGTCCCTTTTCCCGCATTCATCTGTTGACAGATGATGCACCTGTGACAAATGATTTCGGCAGCATGTCTGAATTTGGGATTGAACCAATCAATTTTAAATGATCTGATCATTGCGTCTCTCCCAAGGTGAGCTTGTCCATGGTACAATCGGGCAAATTGTGATAAGAGGCTATTTGGTAGAACTAATTTTCCTTCCTCTGAAACCCATATATCATCAGCTCTCCGGGTACACTGCATTCCTTTTACAATTTTTAAAGCCGGGGTGCTGGAAAAGTTAACAAAAAATCAGTCAATCTGCTTATTTTATTTCCATTTGCATATGAGCACAGAGTCAAATCTTGTCCCCCAGAGCACTGATTTTGATGGGAGAAGTATTGTTGGAGGGGGGAGAATCTCCCCTTTCCAAAGGTATCTCTCCCTAGTGGATCCCTGCCTGAGAATCACCCTCAGAGTGCGATACCCAAGCATGGCCCCACTAAACACCAGTGATTATTTTTGGGGATATAGCGGCCTGGGCCATAAGCTTTTGCTTTCCCCATGGGCACAATCATTCTTTCTGGCCCCCTGAGGGCAGATGGGGATGTTGAAGCACAGCAACCAGGGATTGAATTGAAAGGAAAACAGAGATGAAGCAACTCACGCTCACATAAGGTTATGTCCCCTCCCCCAACAGGGGGCAATGCATTCTTCAGAGATTATCCCACTCTGGCATAGTGCCATTCCCCACCCCAAAGAGGTAAATACAGTCTCTCTGCCCCCAGGAAGCATATTAGATGGTCTGCTCCCAATCTGCCCCCAAGGCTTTTATTTTGTATAAAGACATGCAGGTGCTCCCAACACTGGCATAGGGCTCTGCCCCACACCACAGGGCGCAATACATGCTTTCATTCCTCACCTGGGAGGCAGATTATGCGCTTGCCCCCCAATCTGCCCCTCTCACGATGCTAGAAAAGCCCACAAGACACCATGAATTTCACTTGGCCCCCAAAAAGAGGTAGAAGTGTCCATCCTGGCATTAGGAAATAACAACCATACTAGGGGCCAAATACTCTTTCTGCCCCGCTCTCCTTCAGGGGGTAGGAAACTCACTAGACATCAGGGAT
The DNA here is from genome assembly GCF_031143425.1 of Pleurodeles waltl. Lineage (NCBI taxonomy): Eukaryota > Metazoa > Chordata > Amphibia > Caudata > Salamandridae > Pleurodeles > Pleurodeles waltl. The sequence goes on along the minus strand of NC_090440.1, from coordinate 747,485,599 downwards.
TTTGTTTAAAAAGAGAAATGAGTGGGAGCTGCCAACGCTGTCATAGAGCCAGCTCTCTGCCCTGGAGTGAGCAATATCGTCTTTCTGCCTACGCTGCAGATTTAGGGGTTTACCACTGTTTGACTCCACAGATTGATCCACTAGGGGGCTAGACAAGAGGGATTTTACCCTGTTCCAGAGAAAGACATTGGGCAGCCCGCCTGCTATTAGGCCACACAACCCATCCCTGAAGGGACATAGAGTCTTCTTTCCACCACCCCTACTCCAGGGGGCAGATATGATATTTGCTCTGATTGGGGGTTTGGTCATCATCTGCCCCTCCCTTCCCCCACACCCGGGACAAAAAAAGCCCACTAAACAATAGAGATTTGACACTGACCCAAAAAGAAGCCCTAACTGTGTCCCACATGGCATTGAACTAGTTCCCCTACCCCTGAGGGGGAAATATAGTGTTTCTGCCCTTGGGATGCAGGTTAGGGGGTTTGACCCCAATTTGCCCCACCTGGGGAGGAGTAGAAAAAGCCACTTCACACAAGGTATATTTCACTGGGGTCAAAACGGGTGTGGGCACCCAACCCTGTCACTGGGCCATAGCCTCACCTCAGAGAAGCCAATACAGTCTTTCTTCCCCCAGAAGGCAGATTGGGGGCATACTCAGGGGGGCTGAAAGGCCACTAGACACATAGGAAATCATAAGAAACAAAGAGAATGGCCTTCCCTGGCATAGGGCCATACCCAGAAAGGAAAGGAATACAGTCTTTCTACTTTCACCAAAGGGCATATATGAGGTTTGCCCGACTGAGACAGTTTGCCCCAATTTGCGCCCAGGGAGGCAGAAAGCCCATTAAACACTGGGGATTTCAAGATGGTGCCAAAGCAGAGAAAAGGGGGGGCATCCTGGTGTCTGGACATACCTACGCCAGCCGCAAAAGGGGCAATAGAGTCTTTCTGCCACCCTGGGGGCAGATAGGTTTGCCCCAAATGGGGGGTTTACACCTAATATGCTCCCTAGGGTGCTCCACTAGACACCAGACATTTTACAATTGGGCAAAAAAGGGGCAGCGTATCCCACCCTGGCAATGGGCCATGCCCCAACCAAAAAGGGGCAAAGGATTCTTGTAAGGGGTTTGTCCCTAGTTTGCTCCCCCAGGATCAGAAAGCCCACTAGACACCAGGGATTCCAAAAAAGTGATAGAACAAAAAAAAGGATGGGGCGTCCACCCTGGCATAAATCCATACCCAACCCCAGAAGGGGAAACAGATTTTTTCTGCCCTCCTTGGGGGCAGATAGGAGGTTTATCCAAAATTGGGGTTTCCCTGTAATGTGCCCCTGGATGAGTAGAAAGCCCACAAGTCACCAGGAATTTTACTTTTAGGCTAAAAAAGGGGTGGAGCGCCCCACCCTGACATCAGGCCAATTCCCCACCCAAAAGGGGCAGTAAAGTATTTTTGCCTCTTTGGGAGGCAGATAGGATGTTTGTCTCCAATTTGACCCCAGGTGGAGCAGAAAGACTACTAGGTACCATGTTAAAAATAAGCTCAAAAGAAAAGAGGAGCTCCACACAGGAATTAGGCCGTTCCTTCTCATTAGAACAGGTGCCACAGTCTTTCTGTTCCCCAGGGAGCATACTGGGGTGTGCTTTCAACCTGCCCCTCCGAGGACAGAACAGTCTCTAGATACCAGGGCCAAAAAGTTCAAAAAATGCCCAACCAGAAATTACTCATTATTCTTTCTGCCCCCATAGTGGGTGGATAAGGGATGTTTACCTCCAATCTTCCTCTCACTTTGGGCAGAAAGCTCACTAGACACCAGGGAAAAAATACCAAAAAAAGAAGATGGAGGGGCTGCTAAACTAGGCATGGGACCGTGCCCCCAACCCAGAACGGGTGTAACAGACTCTTTGAACCCCACCTAGGGTAGATTGAGAGATTATATCCCCAATATGCCCCTAGGTAGACAGAAAGCACACTAAATGGCAGGGAAAAAATGTCCAAAAAATAGAAGGGTTGGAGTCAGCCCTCTCAGACTTCTGGCAGTACCGTTATTCAAATAAGGTGCAACTGTCTTTCTGTCCCACTGGGGTCTAAAGCATTCACAGCCCCATGGCAAGGTACAGGAAATGTTGATTCTTTTGAGCATAGTTTAGCACTTGAGCCAAAAGAGTCAGGGTAAATCATGCATTTTTGCCACACTTCTTTAAGGGAAAGTTGAGGAATCTGCACATTTCCACAAAATTCCTACCACCTACAACTTCTTCTGATAAAATCAATACCCCACTTATGTACATTGGCCTACCTCCCCCTACAGAAAAGGGCCCCAAAACGCAACATGAAGACATCAACATTTCAACATCAAAATGGCCTGGTTTGGATATAGGGGCATCTTCATTATTTGGGTCGGGCTCAGACGCTACCCAGAGAAATCTACTAAACCCAAACATTCTTGAATCTTTGGCACAAAACAAGCATTTTCCTAACATTTCTGAGAGAGAAAGTTCAGGAACCTGCAGGAATCCATAAATTTCCTACCACCTAGAATTCCCACACTTGTTGCTATAAAATACATTTAAAAAACTATGAAATGTGAGAAAAATATGTGTTGTTTTGCCAAAGTTTGGGGTCTGAAGGGCATTGTGGGTATGAGCACATCATGGGATCCATGCAAAGCACATCACGCTAAACTCCCCTTGGTGTCTAGTTTTCAAAAACGTCTGGGTTTGTATGTTTCCCTGGGTGGCGGCCGAGCCCAGCGCCGAATACCACAGCTGCCCACATTACAAAAGCAGGTCCGGATTTCAGTGGGAAATTTTGATCCATCTGTGTTGCGTTTTGGGGCCTTTCCTGTCATGAGCGCTATGCCTACCGAAACAAGTGGGGTACTGTTTTTATGGTGGCTAGTGTAGGAATGCTAGGCGGTAGGAAATTTGGGGATCCCCACATATTCTGGAACTTTCTCTCTCAGAAATATGTGGAATATGTGTGTGTTTTGCCAAAGATTGAGGTTTGAAGGACATTGTGGATACGTAACCAGCATGGGATCCATATAAAGCATTCCATTCTGGACTCCACTGGGTGTCTAGTTTTCAGAAACGTTTAGGTTTGGTAGGCTTGTCTGGGTGGCAGCCGAGTCCAGGTCTAAAATCCACAGTTATCCCGGTTGCAGAAAAAGGGTTGGTTTTGAATGGGAAAATGGGTGGATGGAATTCTGTGGATCCCTGCCACTTCTGAAACTTGCTCTCATAAAAATGTTTTTAAAAAATTGTGTTTTGGCCAATTTTTTTTTGTTATTCTTTATTTTGCATTCTTTCAAAAACAAGCATGTTACAGAAATTGTCACACTGTCCTGCACTCCCAAACCACTTCTATAACTTATTTTGCGGGACAAAGCTGCTCTCGATAAAGTATTTCCATTAATTATGACTGATGTTTGTAACACACAAAGTCTAGCATGTAGCTTTCTGTACTCCCTTGGTCGGAGTTGATGCCAAGTTACGTGTCTTGTGGCACAGTTTCAGGTAATTCTAACATTACATCTTCCCAAGTTTTCCACTGTCTTTTCATCACTCATAATTTTTTAATGTTAATTTCCTCTACTAGCGCCCACTCCATTGTATCCCTCATCCACAGATTTACACTGGGATTATATTTACCAATCCAGAAAAAAACAATGCGGCTATTGGCCAACTGTAAAGGCAACTGTAAGAACTTTTATGCATGACAGATTGATCTGCGATATCTTTGAGGGCGAGAGGAATGAAATGGGGCAGTTGGTGGAATGACGTATGGGATTGCCCTGGGACATCTGGAAGAGGATGACAAATGGGTCACTATCAAGATTTAAGTTTTAGCAGAGGAGGACTTAGAGCCCAGGGGTGGATTGTGCTTCAGACAAGCACAGCAGAAATGGAACTTCAGGAACCCAGGGCAAGGAAGAAGTAAATGTCACACTGGTAGCAACACCTTCCGAAGGCAGCCAAAGAGAACATGAAACCTCCACATCAAGCCTGGGATGAATACTTGCCGAGCCTGGGGGTAGAAGAGTTATGGCACGTATCAATGAAAATGCATTATACAGTGATTCAATCTGCTGCATTAAGGGGAAACCGCTTCTTTACCCTCCAAAGAGTTTATTGGACCATGTTGAAGGTTGCCCTCCAAAGAGTTTATTGGACCATGTTGAAGGTTGCCAAGATAAGAGGAAATGAGGACCCCAGGTGCAGGAAGTGTAGTGCTCGGGACGCGGACAATGTCCATATGCACACTAGTTTTTCTAGTTTGAGGGGTAATTGGCTATGTGTGGGTAAGAAAATCTCTAAAGCCTGGGGAGGACCATTGAGGTAAGACCTATAATGATTATTTTCAGTTTGGTACAACAGGAGACAGAAGAGATGCCTTTCTTAGCAAGGCAACTCAAGTTATTTTTTTTACCTGATCATTTTGGTGAGGACAGAGATCTGTAAAACTTGGTGTCACTTTTTAGCCTCGACCTGGTGTGAATGGTGGATATCAGTGAGATATTTTAAAGAATTAGAAAAGACGAGCATGACTGGGAAAGAGGAAGAATGGTTCTGGAATTTGTTGGAAATGGGATAGAGCAAGCCTATGTCCAATGCTTATACATCTTAAGTCAGTAGCAGCTGTGGAGGTAAAGATATGTAGCTGCAGTACAGACAATTGATTGAATCTAAGCCGAATAGAGAGCACAAGGGGCATGCTCATCAGAGGTGATATGAGGACATTAAAAATAACTTATATTGCATTTCTTGAGTTTTGGGTGGACAATAATACCTAATAAGCAGTGTTGTGGAAAAAGGTCCTTTGGGTTTCTCAACCTTCCATATAGTTGTGTGGTAACCTCTGAAACTGGAGTCCAGTGGCATTCAGTGCAGTAGCATAGAGTGCAGTGGTGTATAGTGCAGTGTTGCAGAGCGGTGTAGTGTCAGACTAGGGTTTCTCACTAACCTGAGTTCCTACGGAGGTGAGAATAGTCCAGAAGCTAGTTCCCAACTCATCCCCAGTACCAGAGACCTGAGTGAAAATAACTCAGCCAAGCCTGAGGCCCTAAGAGGGCATGGAGAATGGGATGTCAAGAGAGAGAGAGAGAGAGAGAGAGAGACAATCAATTTTTCTAGCACTGGAATTCCTTTCTGGACTGCTGAACCTTCCACTTTCTTGATCTCTCTGTAAGGAGAAGAGAAAGAACAATCTTATTACTAATGAACTAATCCGTATTACATCCACTATCAATTATCATTCTACAACTCTTCACTACAGCTGATTTGATACTTGGTGGGGTCCCCTGTCCCGCTTTTGATGTTCACTGTCTCTTGTATGTGCTACGATGGTAATCTGTACCTTGAACAATAAAATAAATATAGTAATTCAAATGGATGTGTTCTTGAGTCCTATTTAATGTGTGTAATTTGGGTGCACATATATATATATATATATTACATACCGGGACTATAACTCTGTAAAAGGTTTTTTATTTTAAGGTTAATACGTCTTGGCACCAACTCTATTCTTGGAGTTCAAGATTCCAATGTAGATACGATCTGTAATTATGTCTAAAATGCGAAGAACAATGTATATACACTTTGGACATACATAAAAGCACATAATACCTTCCTATGGTTGGCATAATTCCCCAGTGGTAACAATAGAATGCTGAACATTATACATGCATCTCCAAACGTACACCCTTTTTAATATCATGAATGTTAACTTCACATTTAATGAACTATCTTATTTTGTATTTAAAAAAAAGGTTTGACATAAGCATGCCTTCAAATAATCATGCACTGGAATTTGGGTTCAAACATTATACACAACTCATTATCACAACTCTGGCTGATTATTACCCTGACATTTTCTCTCATGTGTTTGCAGAGTTCAAAGTAATGTTTCAGCTCAATTTAGCACAATGCGTTAACCCTTTTAGGGAGGGATTGGGCATTGAGTTCCAGGTAAGTATATATGTTAATTATGCAGCGTGTTTGTGGCGCGTTACCACCTTTAATCAGTGCTGCTTTATCATGGTTGCAGAAATGTGCAACAGATGCTGGCAAGGAAACAGACTCCTCGGAAGAACTGATGTGGGCAAGGGAACTGGACCCCCCGAAAACTGATGCTGCCAAGGGAACTGGAATCTCAAGAAGCTGCTACACAAGACATGGCTGATCGGGTGAGTATAGCAGGCAGCGTTTATACATTAGGCGTGGCTTATATAGAAGGTATGCCTATCACGCTTGCGTTACTGGCGTCAAAACCTGGTGGGCTGCACCCATGCCTGTCGAGGTACTGCAGCTCATCATGGGACACGGAGGCAACGTTGGGTACCCGACAGGCCTGACACATAGAGTGGAGTGGCGTAAAATGGTGGTGTGCAGAGTAGAGTGGAGTGGCTTAGACAGGAGTGGTGTAGAGGGCACAGGCAAAGCATGTAGTGGTGTAGAGTAGAGTGGCGTAGGGTGCCACCTGGATGAAGGGCAGCTGCTTCAAGCTTAACTCAGACAAGACCGAAATTCTCATCCTGGGCTCTACCCCTCCGCTTGGGACGACTCAGCGCTCGGAACTCCCACATACCCATGGACCATGCACAAAACCTCGGGACCATACTGGACTCCTTGCTCTCAATGAACCATCAAATCAACGCCGTCTGGTCCTCCTGCTTCCACACGTTCCTCCTGCTTACAAAGATCTTCAAGTGGATCTCCACTGAATCCAGGAAAACGTCACCCATGCTCTTGTCACCAGCAGACTTGACTACGACAATGCACTCTACGCCAGCACTACTCAGAAACTCATAAAGAAACTGTAGAACGTCCAGAACACCTCTGCCAGACTCATCCTGAATATCCCACGTGCAGCCACGTCATCGGACACCTGAGAGACCTTCACTGGCTACCTATAAACAAAAGAATTACCATCAAGCTCCTCACACATGCCCACAAAGCCCTCTACAATGCCAGAACCGCATAACTCAACTACGCCTCTTCTTCTACACTCCCACAAGACATCTCCGCTCCACCCAACTGGTCCTGGCCACCATCTCACAGATCTGCAAAACCACGGCTGGAGGAAGATCCTTCTCCTGCCTCACTGCGAAGACCTGGAACTCCCTGCCTCTGCACCTCAGGCAGTCACCATCGCTGCTGCAATTCAGGAAGGTCCTCAATACCTGGCTCTTCAGCTAATCCACCCCCACACACTCAGCACCTTTAGACCCACACAGGTGAGTAGCCATGCTTCATAAGAACCTTGATTGATTGGCATAGAGTAGTGTGGTGCAGAGTAGAATAGAGAGGCGTAGAGTGAATTGGCATAGACTGTGGTGGCGTAGAGTAGGGTGGTGCAGAGTGGAATACAGTGCAGTGGCGTGAAGTGGTGTAAAGTGGAGTAGTGCAGAGTACAGTGCAGTGACATGAACTAGTGCAGAGTAGTGTGGAGTATGCACAGTATAGTAGCACACTGCCATGACAAACAACACATTTTCAATTGAAATAACCATTACATTTGCACAGACAAACTGTTTTACTGATAAAACTATATAGCACATAAACAATAATGTGTGGAAATGGCATCACCTAGTGTACTGTTCTGATTTGTTTTGACCATATTAAAGTATTTGTTTACAATACACATCAGAATTAACAAAAAATTTGCTTCATTTGTACTTTCGTAAGTCTAATATATTTGGAAATACTTGCATAGTTCATTTAAATGTTGTGCGCTAGAAAATAACTTTACCTACCCCCGGTGTCCAGCAAGATTGTCACATATTAATAAGAAAAGTAAACACCAAGCTCCGTGGAACATGGAGCCTGACATTTGGCCTCTGGCTTTGAATGCACAGCAAATTTTACTAGATGAGAACAAGATTTACAGACATGTCAACAGAAAGGAGCGCTCAGAGTGTGAAAAGGCTTAGCTCCTTGGGAGGGATGAACTTAAGCTGGACAGGCTAAAATAAATACAGCCAGAAAATGTGAGTTACAGACCACAAAGCCAATGGTAAGCAACACGTTTAATGCATTACCAGGGAACCTTTCTGAATGTCACCAAGATGTATTGAGCAAACCAGACAACTGCCCTGTCTGGTAGGCCTCGCATACATGCCAATAGACCCAATTCAGACAGAAGACTCTGGATTTTGGAAGCAGAAAATGGCTTTATTTTGACTGTCTCCCGCATGAAATGTCCTCTTCTTTGATAGAAGTCAATGGGGAAAATACTTTATACTAGTTATTTTTTTTTTCCTATCTCTCACTTTCCTCTTCTAAAATGTTGGCATGTATAGCTTTAACCTAAACAAAATATATGCTTTCTCTCATAGCACTTTCCCATTTTTCTCTATAAAAAAAAAAAAAAACTATATTTCGGCTAAGCCTGGGTGTTGAGTATGGAAATACCACGACAGTTGAGTGACTTCCAACGAGGTTTGTTCAAGTAACGGAAGGCAGGTCCTGCAGGTCGATGTCTGGAGTCTACACTGGTTTAGAACCTCCAGGCAATGCACTCTACAGAGAACCCATTACAAGCAATAATAATTCCACAAAGGAACCCAACATGCAATTACACATATAACAGCCCCCCTTTCAATGTAAAGCAAAAAAAACAAAGGAAACCTGAAAAAAATATTGCCAACAAAAGACAACCAAAAACGCTATATGAACTGTAAATGTTTACTGTACCAGGACTGGTTTAGAACCCCCAATGGACATTAAGGGCAAGAGGAAATGCATTAATATCTCTAGTAATGATAACCTCTGCATTAAATTGTTGATTGGTCAAAGGAATAAGTATTGATGTTTGCCATTGTGTGAGAAGTTATGTCTGAATTGTGTTTAATGTTTTTTTTGATAATTCGAGTGTGATTCAATGGATATGTTTATGTGTTCAAAATATTATAGAATATTATGAAATAAGAAGTGAATAAATGAATTTACTTGCCAGTTAATGTCAAGTTGATAGCTGTAGATTTCAGTCCCAGTAATTTGTGTTTTATGAGTTTTAAGGAGACCCAACCCGGCTGGTATATATGGGCCCAGCCCCCTAACACATTACTTTCTAAAAGTGGCATTTCTAAAATAGTACTGTTAAATCCAACTTCACCAATAAGTAGGATTTCTCACTAACTTCCCAACCTAGTATGTCAATGCTACTCTTTTCAGATCAGACATTATCACTTAATAGTATATAAGGGAATTTCCACAGTAGTGGAAAATTACTTTGGGAGTATTTCACTACTAGAACATGTAAAACGTACAAGTACATGCCCTGGCTTTCACTTACATAGCACCCTGCCCTGTGGGCTACTTAGGACCTACCTTAGGGGTGACCTACATGTAATAAAGGGGGAGTTTAAGGCTTGGCAAGTCGTTTTAAATGGCAAGTTGAAGTGGCAGTGAAACTGCACACACGGGCCTTGCAATGGCAGGCCTGAGACATGGTTTGGGGGCTACTTATGTGGGTGGCACAATCAGTGCTGAAGGCCAATTAATATCATTTAATTTACAGGCTCTGGGCACATATAGTGCAATTTACTAGGGACTTATAAGTAAAACAAATATGCCAATTTTTATATGAGCCAATGTTACCATGTTTAGGGGAGAGACACAGGCACTTTAGTACTGGTTAGCAGTGGTAAAGTGTGCAGAGTCCTACAAACAGCAGAAATTAGATCAGAAAAAGGAGGGAGACAGGCAAAAAGTTGGGGGAAGACCACACTAAGGCTGCCAGGTCTAACAATCATTCAAGAAGTAAGAAGTGCATCAACCTAAAGAGAGTAAAGGATGTTTATGACATCAGATATAGTACACAAACAATATGTACACAGTAGTATACTATGTAAATTATAATACTAAACAGTATGTACACAGCAGTATACCGCAATATTAAATACTCTCACCATTCCCCTCCACAATGAAATATTTGCTGGTGGCTTCCTTTTTTTTTACTCAGAAGCATCTGGTCATCACCAGCACCATCATCAACCTCAACATCATCCTCACTAACACCATCTCTCACCTCCCTTGTTTCCATAACGTTATCAATCACAACACCATTATCATCAACACTCATCTTTGTCACGTTCTCCGTTACCACCACTTCTTTGTCAAGTTCATTTAAATGTACACATGTGCCTGAACTTTGAGGTATTTAATGTATCTTCCATCTAATGGAATTTGTTCCCTGGTTCATCAACACCATCTTTCCACAACTCTTGTGAACCCAAAGCCACCCTTTTAAGATTCCATACTTTACCACTTGTCACCTTGACAGCATTCTTTAAAACTTCCACAACCATTTCTGGATTAAAGAATTTACTTTCCCCTTTTAGCAAGCTTGCCTTGTTTTTTTTTATGTGCACCCAGTCTCTGACTTTTATATCAACCTGCTCAACCCCATGCTTACAGTCAAAGTATGATTTGCTTCTTTTGTGCTTAGGAGACCAATTTTCCACAACTGCACTACGCAACAATACAGGATTGAATTTTGTCCTGGGGTTGCTACCTTTCATCAACACAAAAGGGGAAAATCCAGTAATTCTGTTAGTTGTCATCTGGTAGGCCTACACAGCCTTCATCACTTGCAATTACCAATAACCATTAGACGTTACAGCAGATTGAATTACTCCTTTTATCACTTGGTTGAACCTTTCCACCATACTGTTCCCACTGGAATTATATAGGAATGTGGTTCTATGTTTTACTCCAATTCTTCCAGAATACTCCTTAGCTGTTTTGGACACAAATTATACCCCGTTGTCACTAGGAATAGTGGAAGGAATACCCTCTGACACAAAAAGAGCATATAAAAACTTAACTACAGACTCTGGGGGTCATTATGAGTTTGGTGGTCCCAGGACCGCCAGGTTGGTGATGGTTGTAGTACTGCCAACAGGCTGGCGGAGAAGGCCTCCATATTATGAACATGGCGGTATTCACAACAGAATACAGCCAAAGCACCGTTGGCACCACCACTGCGGTCTGACCTCCACGGATGACTGTAGCCACCTGCAGGGCAGCAGACCATTTTTCTGCCAGACAGATTACCAGGTTGCACACTGCCAAGGTTTCTGCTGCAGTTGCACCACCATAGAAAACCAGACGAAAACCAACTGCATAAAAGGAGACACCCACCTTCAGGAAGCCATACTCATCCAGAGCCGCCATGGAACCAGAACTACACGTCTTTCCACTGCTTCTGCTCGCTCAGAGACTTTGGAATCTGTGACAACTACACCAACCATAGGTATACACATTTACCTGTTATTAATGTACATTGTAAATTTTTGTATACTCACACAACATACATTCTGGAAGGGGGTGTGAGGGCAACAATCACACCTAACAGCACACTAACATGCACACTCACAGACAACCACACACTCACTCGCATATACACAACAAACACAGCACGACCTACCACACACACACACACACACACATACAAATGTCACAAACACATACATGTATGCAGAGTAACACTGCACAGACCCACACTTACACAGTACCACACAACAGCACAACACGTCACAAAAACAACACAACCTCACCATCTCCAATCACTTGGCAGGGACCCACAGGGGACACTTCACAACGTAACACCAGCAGGCAAAACCCACATACAAATACACAATCATACTACCTACCGTTCGACCTACAAAGAACTCTGTGTACAACAGTTCATACACAAAACGCTCACACAGTCAATGCACACAAAGCCACACAACACACCAACAAACACATCACAACACCAACATCACACAATACCAACAAAACTAAACCCCTTGAACATGCAAATGTACATCACACAACTCATACCCTACCACTTTTGGACAAACGCACCGGACTCAACCTCACATACTGCCTAAACAACACATGTAGCCCAAGTAGAATACACACACACACACACACACACACACACAGATACATACACACAACTAATTTCAGCCAGGAACAACTACATACTATTGAATGAAATGCATGACGAAGATGTAACCAGGAAACCAACAACTGGTTGGTTTCAATTATCATTTGTATCTTCAAATTTGAAAAACAAAAGCCATAGGTCAGTCCTTTTGTAAAACAAAAAACACAACATCTGTTGGGTGGGTGAGTGTGGGTGTTTGTGTCTTGGAAGGAGGAGGGTGGAGGTGCTGGGAGATGCTGTCGTGGGTGGGTGAGTGTCTGTTGGGGTGGTGACTGCAGGTATGGTGGATGTGCTGCATGTAGACATGTCTGTGGTTGTGGTGTCTGTGGATGTGGTGACTGGGGTGGATGCCTGGGAGTCTGCTGTGGTTCTGTCTGTGGGTAAGATAGGTGTAGTAGCTGGATCTGTGAATGTTGGTGCGGTGTCTGCAGGAGTGTCAGGTGTTGTGTCTGTGATGCTGGGGATGGTGGGGGTCTCAGGGCAGGTCATGACTCTTGCTGTGTGTGCAGGTGTATGTTGCTTGTGTGCATGCCGGTGGAGTGTCTTATGGTGCTTGTGTTTGTCAGGGCTACCCTTGGATGTTGAAGTGGATGCATGCTTGTCTGTCTGTGTGCTTTGGCTGGGTCAGGGGAGAGGGGTTTGGGAAGAGGAAGTTGGAGGGGGACGGAAGACAAAGGGTGACTGAATGCCATTAGTGTGGAAGCCATAGCCTGAAAGGATCTCTGTAGGCCAGCAAGTGCACAGTGAATGCCATCCACTAACACATTACTCTGTTGAACTTGAGTTGCCAGATAGCAACCATTTAAAGCCTACATCATATCACAATTACACACTTCCAACATTCCCCTCTGACCATAGTCTCATCCACTACATAAGCCAACCATCTGACCACTACATCATCATCCCATGAGTCCAGTAGTACCTCAAAAAGACTATGCACAAGATGAATTGCTACATCTAAAGTCTCACACTAGATCATCACTGTGTATCAACAAATCTTTCTTAGGAAATGCAGTTTAATAACAACATAATATCATGCCTCCCCCTACTCCACACTTGCCTAGTCCATCACCAGTAGTCATGTTCCATGAAAGTAAACTCATCTCACTTCAAATGCAACACAGCATGTTGCTGTGCAATCACATACCTAACTTGTGGATCTATCCATATCTTTCACAAGGTCAAATACCTCAGATGAAGACACTACATATGGCATACCCAAATAGTGTGTCTCACAAAATGACATAGCATGTCACTGAAACATCTATCTAAATACTATAAAAAGATGTATAAAGAGTATCTGAACACACTTATCAAACTCATTGACACATAGACAACATTTCAATGTCCTGCAATAGGGGCATACTTAGCAACAGGATGCAACCACAGACAACAACAGGGAGCATACCAATACCTCCAATAAAATGGACACCAAACAATGTGCATGAAGGCCACATACCATTCCACTATACTTCTGATTAGAAATCTCTACATGACAATATCTAAACACCTAGATCACTAACAACTGTACAGACATGTGAATCCCGGTACTTAAGTCCAGAACTAATATTTACATAACCAATTTCTAATATAACCATGAATGTCACATACACCTAGAGTTAAGCATGTTGAATGGCAACATATACCATAAGACCATTATTAGAACTGTCCAAACAGCCTCAGATTAGCAGAGGTTAGGCTGGCAAAGATGAGGTTTCGACATAACAAAATTCACAAAGTATCAACTGACACGATGTAGGCACAAAATAGTTTATGTTACCCCCACATAGGGTATGCCTATGTAGTATGGACACTAGACATGGACTAAGAAATCATCAGCCTAGCCACTTACTTGCCCTGCTCAACACCAAATATATTAGAATAAAGGGTATTTGAACACATGTCAATATTATGTCTTGAAAAGTCAATGTATTGTTACCACCATGATTTTTACTATGAGGGATGTCCACCCTGAGCAAACTTCACATTTCCCAATATATGAATCTGACATGACAATAGGGGCACTTCCTCAAACCTCATAGGGAGTGTAGTAAGTTTGCCATACCAAAATCCTGATTGGAGTGACAGCCTCACTTGAAGTTACCATCTATACCATGACACAGGATTACGTAACCCTGTTTCTCATCTGTCAGACCCAATATTGCACATACAGCAAGATCTAGTGTAATAGGACTGCTCAGAGACCAAAGAGCAATACAACTTACCATTTAGGTAAAAGGACTTGGGAACACTGGTGGGAAGGATGGCATTGCAGGTTACTCATATGTATGGCTGAGTAGGCTTACACATTTGACACAGTCACATGTGTATCGCCAAATGTAGTCACACTATTTGGTTGACATACATGATTAACGTGTGTAACATGTCCCTTCACACAATACAATGGCCACATCTGTGTTTCAATGTTGGCAACTGTAGTACTATGGGGGTCATTACAACCCTGGCGGACGGTGTTAAAGCGGCGGTAAGACCGCAAACAGGCCGGCGGAAACAAAAAGGGAATTATGACCGTGGTGGAAACCGCCAACATAGAGAGCCACTTTAACACTCCGACCGCCACGGCGGTACAGACAAACAGAGCGGCGGTCACCGCCAACAGACAGGCGGAAGACAAAGTACCGCCCACAGTATTACAACAGGCCAATCCGCCACCTTTTTCGGGGCGGATTCACCGTGGATAAAAACACGGCGGAAACAGCCATTTCAATGGGAAAACGCTCACCTTAACACACTACACGAGGAAGGAGGGCACCATGGAGCCGGAACTCCAAATACTCCCTGCGATAGTGTTCCTGCTCCTCTACGAACATCAGCAACGGCGGCGCCGAAGACAACGGTGAGTACTGTACCTACGACATAGAGGAGGCGGGAGGCAAAAGTCAGGGACACACACACGCAACACCCCCACCCCCACCCCCACCCTCGCACACTACAACACACACACCAATGCATTTCCAAACATCACAGTAACAACCCCCAACCCCCCGGAAGAATGCAAAGACAAAAGGAAATGAGTACAACCATTGTAATGTATCACAATACAGTAAGCTAATATATACAGAAATATATACAAATGCCAAAAATATACATCACGATCAGTAGTGCAGGTATGCACCATCCAATGTCCGTGGACCACTGGGCCCAAAATGCATGGGCGAGGCCCACACACGATACCTGGCCACAAACGGAGAGAACACTGCAGGGGCATCAGATAGAAATACAACAGGCACCTCAGGTGGAAGGGGGGGGCACCTCAGTTGGATGACAGCACCACGCCAGATCCATGACGGGGCTCCATGCCCATTGATGTATCCTGGGGAGTTCAAAGCCACAGTCTCTCAAGTCTCTACAGTGGGTGGTTTGCCCACTGGACCATCCTGGGGAGTGCAAAGCCACAGTCTCACAAGTCTTTGCAGTGAGTGGTTTGCCCACTGTACCATCCTGGGGAGTGCAAAGCCACAGTCTCTCAAGTCTCTACAGTGGGTGGTTTGCCCACTGGACCATCCTGGGGAGTGCAAAGCCACAGTCTCTCAAGTCTCTACAGTGGGTGGTTTGCCCACTGGACCATCGTGGGGAGTGCAAAGCCACAGACTCTCAAGTCAATAACAGTCTCCACTGGTTCTGGAGGGGGACTGGTGCCCAGAGTGCTTCATCCTGTTAAGGACTGAGGTAGTGGATGCTGTTCTCCACTGGTTCTGGAGGGGGACTGGTGCCCAGAGTGCATCACTCTCCCCGTGACGGTCCCAGTTCCGTCACTGCCCCTGCCGCACATGGGCTAGCGATGCTTGAGTTGGCAGTGCTTGCCCTGTTCAGCGGTGCTTCCCCTGTTCAGCAGTGCTTGCCATGGGGGTTTCTGCCCTGATCGGCGGTGCTTCACTTTGCTGTCTCTGACCTGTGCAGTGGTGTGTGCCATGGCGGTCCCTCATTGCCCAGGCTGGGGCCCTCCTGGGCACTGACTCTGGCGAAGGTCTCTTGACCATTGACGATTGTGCTGCCCTCCTGGGCACTGACTCTGGCGGTGGTCTCCTGACCAGTGACGATTGTGCTGCCCTCCTGGGCACTGACTCTGGCGGTGGTCTCCTGACCAGTGACGATCGGGCTGGCGGTGGCGTCCTGGGCAGCGGGGATGATGGCGGCCTTCTCCGCCGTGCTTCTCTTCCCTGACTTTGGCACTTTCTTCTGCCCCTTCCCCACCTTGGGAGGAGTCACAGCTGACTCGACACTCCCCCCGGTACCCTTGTGAGCGGCTTTGCCGGCAGGAGTCTTCACCCTCTCCCGTCGGGCACTGTCCAACTTCTGGTGCTTCACGGGGGGGGGACTGGCTGTGCTTTGGCTCCGTGTCACACTGGCTGCCCTGGTGCCCGGTGCACTCCACATACCTCTAACAGGCACCACTGGTACCGGACTTTTTTGGGCTGAGGTGCTCCTAGGGGACCTATGAATTGGAGGGGAGGGGTGGTGGGAAAGAGGTCAACGTTGCTCAGGAAAAGTTTCTGACGAACACTGGGACGGGTAGCTGGAGGGGGTCTGGGAGTGGAGGAAGAGGAGGTGGTTGTAGGAGGTGTAACTTTAGGTGATTTGGGTGCAGGTGCATGTTCTGGAGGCTGTCGTGAGGTGTGTGTGTGCCCGCGTTTGTGTACTTTGGGAGGGGGCGTCACAGACACACTGGGAGAGGACACAGGGGACGTGTAAATGGTAGTGGGGGTGGTGAGTGCAGGTGAGCGGGGTGTGGTGCTGGGTGTTCTGGTGCGAGTCCTAGTGGCTGTAGTGGTAGTGCATGCAGGTGAGAGTGTAGACAACACTGGGAGGGAGGAGGGAGACGACGAGGAGGGGGACACAGTGGAGCCAGTGGATGATGCTGTGTCTGTATGTGGGTGATGCTTGTGTGAGTGCCTGTGGGATGTGTGGTGCCTATGTTTGCCTGAGCTGCCCTTGTGTGTTGAGGTGTGTGCAGGCTGGTTTGATGGTGTGCTTGGGATAGGCTGAGGTACAGGGGATTGGGTCTGGGTGGAGGAAGTTGGAGGGGGAAGGCTAGACACAGGGACAATGGCTGCCATCTGTGCTGAAGCCAGAGATTGCAGGGTTCGATGATGGGCAGCCTGACCAGAATGAATGCCCTCCAGGAATGCATTAGTGTGTTGCAACTCCCTTTCTACACCCTGGATGGCATTCACAATGGTAGACTGCCCAACAGTGAGTGACCTGAGGAGGTCAATGGCCTCCTCACTGAGGGCAGCAGAGGTGACAGGGGCAGGGGCTGAGGTGCCTGGGGCGAAGGTGATGCCCACCCTCCTGGGTGAGCGGGCACGGGGCGAAGGCTGAGGGGCTGCTGGGATGGCGGTGCTGGTAGGGGGGGTGGCGGCTGTACCTGTTGAAGTGGGGGGCACAGCTGGTGCCACCACCACAAGGGAGCTCCCATCGGAGGACGAGTCCGTGTCGCTGTTTTTTTTTGTGATCCGGTGACCGTCGTGAAGCTCCCCTCGCCCTCCGTCCTACTGGTGTACTCAGAGTCCGTGGTGTGGCCCTCCATGGCCATGTGGGATGCAGCCCCCTCGTGCTCCGGTGCCACTGTACCTCCGCCTGATGATGCTGATGCACAAAAGAACAGGGAGAGCACAAAAAGGGGTGGGGGACGACAGAAGAAAGACAGGTTGAGTGCATGGCTTACCGCTACCGTTGGCGGACAATACAGACACAGCAGCCCCCTGCACTACGCCGCGCTCTTGGCCTCTACAGATGCAGTTCCTGGGATATGGCCTACATGGCTATGGTGGACATCTGCACACATAGATGACACAGGGGCATGTATACCTGTACCTGGCACTCTACAGAGGTGGGGTGGAGTGGCACATGGCCTGCATTATGGAGGGGCCTAGCCTACGGAACTCGCCCTGGCCTAGGGAAGTATACTCACCCCCTTGTGTCTGCAGTGATGCCCTCATGCGCCCATCCATCTCAGGGTAGGCCACCGCCAGGATCCAGAACATCAGGGGGGTCATGGTGCGACGGGCACCCCTCCCACGTTGGGAGGCCATCCCCAGCTGAGCCTCCGCCGTCTTCTTGCTCCAGCGGCGAATGTCCTCCCATCTTTTCCGGCAGTGGGTGCTCCGTCTCTGGTGGACCCCCAGGGTCCGGACGTCCTTGGCCAAATATCCTTCTTCTGGTGGGCGCTGACCTACATGACATGTATAGGGGAAGAAGAGAAGTCATTAACAACTGCACCGTCGAAGTGAGTGGCCCACATCCCTGCCCTCGCCATGTGGCACATGCATTCACACTCGCCATAATAGCTGTGGCGGAATTCCGCGGCCGCAGCGGTATGTTGGCGGTCCTCTGCACGGCGGTAAGCGGCTTTTACCGCCAATGTTGTAACGACCACCTATGTCTTCCTAGAAAACACTTTAACTGTAGCACTTACCACATTGTCACAGCTGCAATACTTGTACATCATAAACTTAACTGGCAGAGGCATGTATATGAGTTCTGTCGGTACTTACCTCCTTGTGGCTGTTGTGCGTCCTCAAACGTCCATCCACCACAGGGTAGGTCACCGCTAAAATGCAGGCCATCAGGAGTCACGGTCCGACGGGCACCACTCCCTCATTGGGAGGACATCCCCAGCTGGGCCTCTGTAGTCTTCCAGGCCCAGCGTCTCAGGTCCTCCCACCACTTCCTACAGTGGGTGCTCCACCGGCTGTGAATCCCCAGGGTCTGCACTTGCTTGGAATGAGATGCCAGATTGCCTTTTTGTGACGGGTGTTGACTTACATGGATTACACAGACCAGTAGTAGTGGACAGAACACTTCAGTAACAGCAATGAGGCAAACATTCCCATCCTCTCAGCTGACATTCATGTACAAATTAGCATCTGCATGCATCAACAACTTCACTACTAAACATTTCAGGTACACCATCATAACCCACACCTTTCAAACACTGGACTCACCTGCTCCTCCGGTGCACCATATAGCTGTTCATACAGGGGAAGGACCTCCTCCACAAGCTTCTCCAGCTCTTCAGGGGTGAAGGCTGGGGCTCTGTCACCTGCAGGATGTGGCATGATAACTTCCAGAGACAGTACACAGCAGCTCAGGTAGTGGAGGTCTTGCTGGCCGCAGTGTCAGGATTTAAGTGAGCAATACTGCAGAAGATGGTGGTCACGCCCTCAACATACAGGACTGGCACCGCTGGCGGACATCACCATTGGCCCAAGTCCGCCAAAGGCAGCAATGTTTACCAATGGCAGTTTGCACAGCGGTTGTGAACTGCCTACCGCCATGATGACTTTCGCCCGACGGACTTAGGTCACTTCCACATGTCCAGGACAGTAAGTCAGGCGGCTGACATTTTGAACACATTTCATGTATGGTCAGTTATGTTATCTGCGTCATAAACGAAGCCCTATATTGTGCAGTATATCTGTAAGTACTGCCTTCTTGTTTAGTTCTCTATTTGTGCATGTGAGCAGCAAAAGCTGTGTAACTGAAGGACATGTGCTGATAGCAACGTACACCTATTCTAAGGATCTTATGTGCATTGTTTATGTAGATGATGTGCAACAATATGTGTACGACATGTGAAGTCAGTTGGACCAACAAACAAATGCAGTCATGGATGATTATGCATGTGTAGTACATCAGGTAATTGAGGGAATGTGCACAAAGGAGAGTTTAATCAAATGCATAGCTGTGTGCTGTACTGTAGATGTCAGAGGTTGTAACCGACCCTGACAGAAGATATGTGTGACTTGTATATGGACATTCACATGATTTGTGCATGCTTCATGTCCCATATTATTTTAAATGTTTCCACATAGTTACCCTGCCATGAGGAGAGGAACACAACCACCAGTGTACTGTCCACTTGTAGACCTGTACGCCATGGATGAAAGACATACTATCCAGACATATGAGCTGAATCGGTATACTATCATGGATATTTGTGATCAGTTGGAGCCAGATCTGATGCCTCCCACACACAATCCCTATAGCATACCTCCCACACTTCCTGGCCACTGGGTCATTTCAGAATACAGTGGCCCTAACTGCAGCGAAGTCCATGTTCAGTCTGGTTTTGAAGAATGTACTGTGTGCATTGTTGAAACACCTGGACAGCTACATCAGGTTTCCCCAACGTGTGGATTTGGCCTATGTGAAGGCAGAATTTTATGCTATGGGACACATTCTATATGGGGTTGGAGCCATAGATGGCACCCATGTAGCCTTGGTTCCCCCCCAGTGGCAATAAACAGGTGTATAAGAACAGAAAAAAGACCACTCCATCAGTGTTCAAGTTGTGTGTCTGGTAGACCAGTACATTTCACAAGTCAGTGCTAAGTATCCAGGATCACTCCATGATTCCTTCATCATGCGTACCAGCAATGTCCCACTGCCGATGACACCACTCAACACAGAGAGGGCCTGACTGGTTGGTAAATTACAATTGAAATGTGTGCTTGCAAAGTATGTCTCCTGCCATCACAATGTTGCATATCCCACATATATGTTTGTGTTGTCCTACCTAATTGCTTACAGGTGCGTCTGGCTATACTAACCATCCTTGGTTGTAGACACCAGTGAGGTACCCAACCAGAGCAGGGGAAGTCCGCTACAGTGAGGCCCATGGGAGGACAAGGCATGCCATGGTGCAGACTTTTGGGATCCTGAAAGCAAGATTTAAGTGCTTGTACATTTTAGGAGGAGCCCTCCTCTACTCACCCAACAAGGTATGTCAAAAATTGTTGGCTGCTACATGCTCCACAATATTGCCCTGAGATGTCAGATACCATTTCTACCACGTGAGGGGAAGACTGCAGTGCCTGTGAGTGGAAATGCTGATTTGACAAGTGATGATGAGCCAGATGTGGATGAAGCTGGAGACTCCAGGGAAGATCTCATCAATCAATACTTCAAATGACTCAAGGTATGTGATATATTTGTGATGCAGTGATTAAAGATTTTAAGCTAGTGTTGATGTGTAGCATGTCACCTCCTCTTTACCATCAGCTATGGGGTATTAGGTAGCTGAAATGCCTATGAGTGAGCTGTGCATGCAGACTGTAATGTGGTATTGTGGAAAGAACAGACTGGTATACAGTATCATTTATTGTTATTGCACTTGCAATGACACTCTTGTGAACATGACTTGTCTGCATTGAGGAATGTTTTCTGGTATGTCCTATCTGTCATTTGTGTCGATCACAGATTTGGCAACTTCCAGTTTGGCTTATCATCTTTGGCAAGACACAGTCAGTATCAAAGGCAGATGGGAATTGTAGGCACACATGAGAAGTGGACATGACTGAAACCAGGTACTGAATACAATGAGTCTATGTAGTGCAAGTTACATGGCCAGGCTTTCAGGACACCAGGCTGGAATTGTGTCTACCCCTCAAGTTTACTTGTAGAGTACAGGAGGTGGTCCAGTGATGCAATTGATGTGTCCATATGTGTCTGGCACATGTCAAAATGTAGAACCATAGCCTTTACCATCACAATGTTTATTGTTGTATGTAACCTACCATGGACCTAGCTGTCAGCGTGTTCCTACTTTGCAGAACAATGTGCATGTCTCTAAGGCCTGACATAGGTGAGTGGCAACCCTAAAGGTATGTGACCAATGTAAGTGAAAGATCCCTGGACTGGAGGAATCAGAACTGATATATGTCTGTACCATGGGGTATGTACATTAGGGAGCACAGGTACGGTCATGTGATAAGGCTTTACAAGGTGATACAGAGGAACATTCTGTATGCCTTCTGGCTTGTGGGAAGACTGATATGTCCCTAACCTCTGATTCCTGTGGATTAGCAGTGTCTGCCACCTTAGCAGACATCTTGATGTTACTGTCAGTTATACTCAATGTACTATTTGCATGTCTACCAATAAATATGTGCAGATGTAGAATACTAAAGTTTTTTAATCTATACATGTTTGAATCCTAATGTAATGAGTCTTATGCTGATAGTGTCCACCTGTGATGTCTATGACATAGGTTGTACATTGCAGAGGGACATATTGATAGCAGAGTTGCCATGCATCACAGTTGTGATTTATTGTGAACAGAACAGTTAATCAATATGTGTGACAAGGAATCTACAATGACACAACCTAAACAGTGAAGGATTCAGGCATAGTGGCTGGAATCATCAGGGTAGCTGCTACACCATTTGGGTACACAAGTCAAGTGTCCTTGTGCCATGAAAAAATGGAGTTTCCTTTTAGAACAGTCAACAATGTGTATCTGTGGCACACAAGTGGTACAAGTCAGGAGAGGTTCACTTCCTGTCAGTGGGTGTTGTCTTGGCATCTGCTCCTCCTGTATGTGTGGGTTGATGTCCACATTTGCAGGGGGTTCCTCTGCTACAGAGGGGTGTCTGAGGCATGTCCTTCCCCTGGCAGGGCCTCCATTCCATTAGCAGCCACAGTTATAGAAGGGCTTGTAGATGCATTGCTAGTGGAAGAGGCCTGATATTGTGCTTCAGTCCTACTCAGGGTAGTGTTGATATCCCTCAGCACCGTAGCAATTGAAGCCAGGCAGGTGTTTTGTGCCTGCCACTGCTGCATGACTCCCTGGTGATTATCCCTCTGCAGCTGGTAGATGTCCCTCATCATGGTGATTACCTGGCACATCATGCCTTGGGAATTTGGGTATGCTCCCAAGACTTGGGAGATAATTTCCTGGTCAGTATTGTCCCTTGGAGCCCCATCCCCTAACTCACAGCATCCCTCCTACGAACCCTACCTCCACGTGCCTGTGCCCTTGGCACAGTATGCCCTCTCCCAGTGGTGGCAGGACCATCATTGTCAGGGGTGACAAGAGGACAAGAGGAGACTCATGTACCTGTACTGTGGGGCACACATTGGATGATACAGTCCTTGGGACACAGGTTTGGGGGGCGAATGGTTGCCTGTGTGAGGTAGATGCAAGAGGGCTGGGAGGAGTTGATGGGGGCAAGGTGAGGCTGACATTTGTTGACTGACCAGGTGTCCCTGATGGGCCAGCTTCCTCTTCAGTGTCCACACATCCAGGGGTGTTATCCTCACTGGGGGCTTCATTGTGATTGGGCACTCAGCTGTGGCTGTGTTTTCTTGATGATAGTGGGAGTGGGCCATTGCATTGCTGTCATTGCCACTGTTCTGATTTTCATAATGGTGGATATTATATTCTGGGAATTGTAGTGCTATGAGTAGCCAGTACTTCAAATGCCATTTCCAAGCGTTATGGAGCCAGGTGAGTTTAGTGTACATGTAGCATGCCAGAAAGGGGTATTAGAACATTTGGACAGAGGTGTGGTGGGTGGTATGTGAATTGGGGTGGGTTAAGGTGGTGAGGGAGCATGCAGGACATGACAAATGGGTGACATGTATTTTGAACGGACTTACCAGACTCCACTCCACCAGGTATTCCTTTCAGGCCCTCAGGATGCAGTATGTCCAAGACCTTCTCCTACCAAGATGTGAAAGTAGGGGGAGGAGGTGGTAGCCCACCGCCAGCTGGTGCCTGGAGGCCATAGAACGTACCTTCCCCCGAGTTTGTTCCACCTCTTCCTGATGTCTTCCTTTGTGCAAGGATAGCTGCCTTCAGGATTGACCCTGTCGACTATTCTTTATCACAACTCCATTTTCCTGGCAATTGATGTTTGCTGGACCTGTGCTCCAAACAGGTGTGGCTCTACCCTGACTATTTCGTCCACCATGACCCTCAACTCCTCATTCGTGAAACTGGGGTGTTTTATGGGGACATGGTAGTGGTGGTGAAGACGGTTTGGTTGTGTTCAAAGATGAAAGGCTGGAGTAAAAGGTAAGTGGTGAGGTGCAGGTGCTGTGATGTGAGTGGGTGACAGTTGTTGTGGATTGTGTGTTCGTAGTGAAATGTGTGGTGTGTATGTTGTGCAGGTGTGTGATGTGTGCACAGTGAAATGTATGTGGATGCCTAATATTGGTTTTCCTATTTCTGTGTACAATTTAGCTTTCCTGCGGCTGAGTGTGGCGTTCAGGTTGCAAAGGATTGTGGGTTGTGTAGGGGTGAGTTATATAGTGCAGTGTGTATGTGTGTCGTGAGTGTGGATGTGTTTCAGGGGTGGGGTATTCAAACAATCCAAAGTGGTGCTGTGTTCATTGTGCTGTGAGTTGAGACCACCGCAGTTTACACCGCCAATAGTTTTCCGCCATGGAAGTACCGCTGTTGTGATTGATGGATCCTAATCTGATAGGTAGATTTCTGTCGGGCTGGGTGGCTGGTGGTCAGACCACCTTTTTTCCGTCCTCCAGTGTCCTTGCCATTTCAGGAATTTGCCATTTCAGGAATTCGGCTGTTTTGTGGCAGACTTCTCACTGAGTCTTTTAATACGGCGGTCGGGTTGCCGCCAACATGTTGGTCTTTTGGCGGCAGACCACCGAAGTCATAATGAGGCCCTCTGTGTCTGCTCTGTCCACAAATTCCACTACATACCATTAGGTAAAATGGTCTATGAAAACAATGATATACTTTTGTGCATCCCCCACTGGCCCCACAAAATCTACTGCTACAGATTCCCAGAGCTGTTTGGGTGTGTCACAAACACTCATAGGAGGTCTTAGAGTGCATAATGATTTGTCAGCAAAGGCACACTTAGGATATTCCCTAACTTATATTTCCACTGCAGAATCCATACCAGGTCACCAGATTTTTTTTTATGGCCGCCTTTGTCCTAACCACCCCAAAGTGCCCTTCATGATAAAGATTTGTGAAATCTCTTCTCATACTTTCTGGAGGAACAATCATGTCCCCTCTTGTAGGAAGCTGGTCTGATGTGTTGTGATACCTTAGGTACTTACACCTTATGCCAAGTCCACATATCCCCTATTAGTGTAGTGTAGACAGTGTCTAGAATCCAGGCTCTCTAGAGGAAGCTGTGGATGAGCAGCCAAGGCTTATCTAGGAGACCTGCAAAGCCCATGCAATACCACTGTAGTCACAGAACACTTACCCACATGAAAGAAAACACTCAGTGTTACGAAAATAAAGGGTCTTTGTAAGGAAATGCCTCCTTGGCATGGTTACCCCCTGACTTTTTGCCTTTGCTGATGCCAAGTTATGATTTGAAAGTGTCCTGAGGCCTGCTAACCAGGCCCCAGCACCAGTGTTCTTTCCCTAACCTGTACTTTTTTTTCCACAATTGGCACACCCTGGCATCCAGGTAAGTCCTTTGTAACTGGTACCCCTGGTACCAAGGGCCCTGATGCCAGGGAAGGTCTCTAAGGGCTGCAGCATGTCTTATGCCACCCTGGGGACACCTCACTCAGCACAGACACACTGCTTGCCAGCTTGTGTGTGCTAGTGGGGATAAAAAGACTAAGTCGACATGGCACTCCCCTCAGGGTGCCATGCCAACCTCACACTGCCTATAGGTATAGATAAGTCACCCCTCTAGCAGGCCTTACAGCCCTAAGGCAGGGTGCACTATACCATAGGTGAGGGCATAAGTGCATGAGCACTATGCCCCTACAATGTCTAAGCAAAACCTTAGACATTGTAAGTGCAGGGTAGCCATAAGAGTATATGGTCTGGGAGTCTGTCATGCACGAACTCCACAGCACCATAATGGCTACACTGAAAACTGTGAAGTTTGGTATCAAACTTCTCAGCATAATAAATGCACACTGATGCCAGTGTACATTTTATTGTAACATACACCCCAGAGGGCACCTTAGAGGTGCCCCCTCAAACCTTAACCGACTACCAGTGTAGGCTGACTAGTTTTAGCAGCCTGCCACACACCAGACATGTTGCTGGCCACATGGGGAGAGTGCCTTTGTCACTCTGTGGCTAGTAACAAAGCCTGTACTGGGTGAAGGTGCTTCTCACCTCCCCCTGCAGGAACTGTAACACCTGGCGGTGAGCCTCAAAGGCTCACCCCCTTTGTTACAGCACCCCAGGGCACTCCAGCTAGTGGAGTTGCCCACCCCCTCCGGCCACGGCCCCACTTTTGGCGGCAAGGCCGGAGGAGATAATGAGAAAAACAAGGAGTCGTCACTGGCCAGTCAGGACAGCCCCTAAGGTGTCCTGAGCTGAGGTGACTCTGACTTTTAGAAATCCTCCATCTTGCAGATGGAGGATTCCCCCAATAGGGATAGGGATAGGGATGTGCCCCCCTCCCCTCAGGGAGGAGGCACAAAGAGGGTGTAGCCACCCTCAGGGCTAGTAGCAATTGGCTACTAACCCCCCCGACCTAAACACACCCCTAAATTGAATATTTAGGGGCCCCCAGAACCAAGAAGATAGATTCCTGCAACCTAAGACGAAGAAGGACTGCTGAGCTGAAAAACCTGCTGAGAAGACGGAGACACTAACTGCTTTGGCCCCCAGCTCTACCGGCCTGTCCCCCACTTCTAAAGACACTGCTCCAGCGACGCGTTCCACAGGGTCCAGCGACCTCTGAAGCCTCAGAGGACTACCCTGCATCTAGAAGGACCAAGAACTCCCGAGGGCAGCGGCTCTGCTCCACAAAGACTGCAACTTTGCAACAAAGAAGCAACTTTGAAACAACACAGCTTTCCCCCCGGAAGCATGAGACTTTGCACTCTGCACCCGACGCCCCCAGCTCGACTTGTGGGGAACAAACACCACAGGGAGGACTCCCCGGCAACTACGAGACCGTCAGTAGCCAGAGTTGACCCCCCTGAGCCCCCACAGCGACACCTGCAGAGTGAATCCTGAGGCTCACCCTGACCGCGACTGCCTGCTTCAAAGACCCGACGCCTGGTAAAGACACTGCACCCGCAGCCCCCAGGACCTGAAGGATCCGACCTCCAGTGCAGGAGCGACCCCCAGGTGGCCCTCTCCCTTGCCCAGGTGGTGGATACCCCGAGGAGCCCCCCCCTTACCTGCCTTCATCGCTGAAGAGACCCCTTGGTCTCCCCTTGAAACCTATTGCAAACCAGACGCCTGTTTCCACACTGCACCCGGCTGCCCCCGTGCTGCTGAGGGTGTACTTTTTGTACTGACTTGTGTCCCCCCCGGTGCCCTACAAAACCCCCCTGGTCTGCCCTCCGAAGACGCGGGTACTTACCTGCTGGCAGACTGGAACCGGGGCACCCCCTTCTCCATTGAAGCCTAAGCGTTTTGGGCACCATTTTGACCTCTGCACCTGACCGGCCCTGAGCTGCTGGTGTGGTAACTTTGGGGTTGCCCTGAACCCCCAACGGTGGGCTACGTTGGACCCAACTTTGAACCCTGTAGGTGGTTTACTTACCTGCAAAACTAACAAACACTTACCTCCCCCAGGAACTGTTGAAAATTGCACTGTGTCTAGTTTTAAAATAGCTATTTGCCATTTGTGTGAAAACTGTATATGCTATTTTGCTAATTCAAAGTTCCTAAAGTTCCTAAGTGAAATACCTTTCATTTAAAGTATTGGTTGTAAATCTTGAACCTGTGGTTCTTAAAATAAACTAAGAAAATATATTTTTCTATATAAAAACCTATTGGCCTGGAATTGTCTTTGAGTGTGTGTTCCTCATTTATTGTCTGTGTGTGAACAACAAATGCTTAACACTACCCTCTGATAAACCTACTGCTCGATCACACTACCACAAAATAGAGCATTAGAATTATCTCTTTTTGCCACTATCTTACCTCTAAGGGGAACCCTTGGACTCTGTGCATGCTATTTCTTACTTTGAAATAGTACATACAGAGCCAACTTCCTACATTGGTGGATCAGCGGTGGTGTACAAGACTTTGCATTTGCTGGACTACTCAGCCAATACCTGATCACACGACTAAATTCCAAAAATTGTCATTAGAAACTGATTTTTTAAATTTGAGCAATTTTTCAAAAATGTTAAAAGTCCTGCTAGGGCCTTGTGTTAGTCCCTGTTAGCATTTCTTTTAGAGTTTAAAAGTTTTGTAAAAGTTTGAATTAAGTTCTAGAGATAGTTTTAGATTCTTAAAAAGTATTCCAACTTTTAGAAACATAGGGGGTCATTCCAACTTCGGCGGGCGGCGGAGGCCGCCCGCCAAAGTTCCCCCACCAGAAGACCGCACCGCGGTCAAATGACCGCGGCGGTCATTCTGACTTTCCCGCTGGGCGGGCGGGCGGGCGACCGCCAAAAGGCCGCCCGCCCAGCGGGAAAGCCCCAGCAACGATGAAGCCGGCTCCGAATGGAGCCGGCGGAGTTGCTGGTGTGCGACGGGTGCAGTGCCACCCGTCGCGATTTTCAGTGTCTGCTAGGCAGACACTGAAAATCATTATGGGGCCCTGTTAGGGGGCCCCTGCACTGCCCATGCTTGTGGCATGGGCAGTGCAGGGGCCCCCAGGGGCCCCACGACACCCGTTCCCGCCATCCTGTTACTGGCAGTTTTTACCGCCAGGACCAGGATGGCGGGAAGGGGGTCGGAATCCCCATGGCGGTGATGCGAGCAGCGCCGCCATGGAGGATTCTTTGGGGCAGGGGTAAACCGGCGGGAAAACGCCGGTTGCCCTTTTCTGACCACGGCTTTACCGCCGCGGTCAGAATTGCCCATGAAGCACCGCCAGCCTGTTGGCGGTGCTTCCGCTGCACTCTGCCCTGGAGGTTTTCAACCGCCAGGGTCAGAATGACCGCCATAATGTCTAATGCAGAAGAGAATGTGATGGAACTCGACGTCACTCCTTACCTGAATCTTAGGATGTCAGAGTTAAGGTCTCTCTGCAAAACAAAAAAGATTAGACCTGGTTCAAACCCTACCAAAGTACAGCTCCAGGAGCTTTTGGCAGAGTTTGCCAAGAACAACCCCTATGAGGATGACCGCACAGAGGGGGAAGCTAGTGAAGTGGAGGATCTCCCACCCCCACTCCTAGTTAGGGAGGCCAGGGCTCCTCAAACCCTGACTCCAAATGTGATAGTCAGAGATGCTGCTTCTCTCACAGGAGGGTCCAGCACCTCTGGAATCACTGAGTATAGCCTCAGTGAAGATGACCTACTGTTAGCCAGGATGGTCAAAAGATTGGCTTTAGAGAGACAGCTCCTAGCCATAGAAAGGGAAAGACAAGAGATGGGTTTTGATCCCATCCATGGTGGCAGTAACATAAATAGGGTCAGAGATTCTCCTGACATGTTGAAAATCCCTAAAGGGATTGTAACTAAATATGAAGATGGTGATGACATCACCAAATGGTTCACAGCTTTTGAGAGGGCTTGTGCAACCAGAAAAGTAAACAGATCTCACTGGGGTGCTCTCCTTTGGGAAATGTTCACTGGAAAGTGTAGGGATAGACTCCTCACACTCTCTGGAAAGGATGCAGAATCCTATGACCTCATGAATGCTACGCTGATTGAGGGCTTTGGATTCTCCACTGAGGAGTATAGAATTAGGTTCAGGGGGGCTCAAAAATCCTCAAGCCAGACCTGGGTTGATTTTGTTGACCACTCAGTGAAAACACTGGATGGTTGGATTCAAGGCAGTGGTGTAAATGATTATGATGGGCTGTACAATTTATTTGTGAAAGAACACCTGTTAAGTAATTGTTTCAATGATAAACTGCATCAGCATCTGGTAGACCTAGGACCAATTTCTCCCCAAGAATTGGGAAAGAAGGCGGACCATTGGGTCAAGACTAGGGTGACCAAGACTTCCACAGGGAGTGACCAAAAGAAAGGGGTCACAAAGACTCCCCAGGGGAAGAGTGTTGAGACATCCAAAGGGAAAAATAGTAAAGAGTCTTCTACAGGGCCCCAAAAACCTGCTCAGGAGGGAGGGCCCAGAGCCTCTTCACAATCCAATTTTGGGTACAAGGGTAAATACTTTGATTCCAAAAAGGTCTTGTGTCGTAGCTGTAATCAGCCAGGACACCAAACTGGAGACAAGGCCTGTCCCAAGAAAGGTTCTACTTCTAACTCTACTCCAGCTAACTCTGGAATGGCCAGTCTCCAAGTGGGATCAACAGTGTGCCCAGAGCAAATCAGGGTTCACACTGAAGCTACATTAGTCTCTGAGGGTGGGGTGGATTTAGCCACACTGGCTGCCTGGCCCCCTAATATGCAAAAATACAGGCAGCAACTCATAATTAATGGGACAAGTGTAGAAGGCCTGAGGGATACAGGTGCCAGTGTCACCATGGTGACAGAGAAACTGGTTTCCCCTGGTCAATACCTGGCTGGACAAACTTATCCAGTCACCAACGCTGACAATCAGACTAAAGTACATCCCATGGCTATGGTAAGTTTAGAGTGGGGAGGGGTCAATGGCCTGAAACAGGTGGTGGTCTCCTCAAATATCCCTGTAGACTGTTTGCTTGGAAATGACCTGGAGTCCTCAGCATGGGCTGAGGTAGAACTCAAAACCCATGCAGCCATGCTGGGTATCCCTGAACAGGTGTGTGTCAAGACAAGGGCACAGTGCAAGGCTCAGTGTGAAAAAGTGGTGTTGGAGCCTGGAAAAAGGGCCCAACCCTCCAAGAGAAAAGGAAAGAAAACTGGGGAACCAGTTTCAACACAACAAGAAAAAGAGAACCTCTCTTCCCAGGAAGAAGTTCTGCCCTCTGAGGGAACTGAGCCCATGGAGTTAGAACCTTATTAGGTTGAGCTCCTAGGTGCAGGGGGACCCTCAAGGGAGCAGTTGTGTAAGGGGCAAGAAACCTGTCCCTCTCTTGAAGGCCTTAGGCAGCAAGCTGCTGAAGAGTCCAATGGAAAAATAACAGGAACACATAGAGTCTATTGGGAAGATGGACTACTTTTCACTGAGGCAAGAGATCCCAAACCTGGTGCCACTAGGAGAGTGGTAGTGCCTCAGGAGTTTAGGGAGTTCATTCTGACCTTAGCTTATGACATTCCTCTTGCTGGGTATTTGGGACAGACCAAGACGTGGGAGAGATTAGTCAACCACTTCTATTGGCCCAACATGTCCCAGAAGGTCAAGGAGTTTTGTGCCTCCTGTGCCACCTGTCAAGCCAGTGGTAAGACAGGTGGACACCCAAAGGCCCCCCTCATTCCACTTCCAGTGGTGGGGGTCCCCTTTGAAAGAGTGGGTGTGGACATAGTGGGTCCACTTGAACCTCCCACAGCCTCAGGGAACCAATACATACTAGTAGTAGTGGATCATGCTACTAGATACCCTGAAGCAATTCCCCTTAGGTTGACTACTGCCCCTGCAGTAGCCAAAGCACTCATTGGTATTTTACCAGAGTGGGATTTCCTAAGGAGGTGGTGTCTGACAGAGGTACCAACTTCATGTCAGCATACCTGAAACATATGTGGAATGAGTGTGGGGTGACTTACAAATTCACCACACCATACCATCCACAAACCAATGGTCTTGTTAAAAGATTTAACAAGACATTGAAAGGCATGATCATGGGGCTCCCTGAAAAACTCAAAAGGAGATGGGATGTCCTCTTGCCATGTCTGCTTTTCGCCTACAGAGAGGTGCCTCTGAACGGAGTAGGGTTTTCCCCCTTTGAACTTCTGTTTGGCCATCCTGTAAGGGGACCACTAGCTCTTGTGAAAGAAGGCTGGGAGAGACCTCTTCATGAGCCTAAACAAGATATAGTGGACTATGTACTAGGCCTACGTCCAAGGGTGGCAGAGTATATGGAAAAGGCAAGCAAAAACCTTGAGGCCAGCCAACAACTCCAGAAGTTGTAGTATGACCAAAAGGCTGCTATGGTTGAGTTTCAACCAGGGCAGAAAGTCTGGGTTCTGGAGCCTGTGGCTCCCAGGGCACTTCAGGACAGATGGAGTGGCCCTTACCCAGTGCTAGAAAGGAAGAGTCAGGTCACCTACCTGGTAGACCTAGGCACTAGCAGGACCCCCAAAAGGGTGATCCATGTGAACCGCCTCAAACTCTTCCATGACAGGGCAGATGTGAATCTGTTGATGGTAACAGATGAGGACCAGGAAGCTGAGAGTGAACCTCTCCCTGATCTCCTATCCACAGACCCAAAAGATGGCTCAGTTGATGGAGTGATCTATTCAGACACCCTCTCTGGCCAACAGCAATCTGACTGTAGGAAGGACCTGCAACAGTTTGCTGAGCTATTTTCCCTAACCCCTGGTCAGACACACCTGTGTACCCATGATGTGGACACAGGAGACAGCATGCCTGTCAAAAACAAACTTTTCAGACAGTCTGACCAAGTTAAGGAAAGCATCAAAGTGGAAGTCCACAAGATGCTGGAATTGGGAGTCATTGAGCACTCTGACAGCCCCTGGGCTAGCCCAGTGGTCTTAGTCCCCAAACCTCACACCAAAGATGGAAAGAGAGAGATGAGGTTTGTGTGGACTACAGAGGACTTAATTCTGTCACCAAGACAGATGCCCATCCCATTCCAAGGGCAGATGAATTGATAGACAAACTAGGTGCTGCCAAATACTTAAGTATCTTTGACTTGACAGCAGGGTACTGGCAAATCAAAATGGCACCAGGAGCAAAAGAAAAGACAGCATTCCCCACACCTGATGGGCATTATCAGTTTACTGTTATGCCCTTTGGTTTAAAGAATGCCCCTGCCACCTTCCAAAGGTTGGTGAATCAAGTCCTTGCTGGCTTGGAGTCCTTTAGTGCAGCTTATCTTAACGATATTGCTGTCTTTAGCTCCAACTGGCAGGATCACCTGGTCCACCTGAAGAAGGTTTTGAAGGCCCTGCAAGCAGCAGGCCTCTCTATCAAGGCATCCAGATGCCAGATAGGGCAGGGAACTGTGGTTTACTTGGGACACCTTGTAGGTGGAGGCCAGGTTCAGCCACTCCAGCCTAAGATCCAGACTATTCTGGACTGGGCAGCTCTAAAAACCCAGACTCAAGTCAGGGCATTCCTTGGCTTGACTGGGTACTACAGGAGGTTTGTGAAGGGATATGGCTCCATAGTGACACCCCTCACAGAACTTACCTCCAAGAAAATGCCCAAGAAAGTAAACTGGACTGTAGAATGCCAACAGGCCTTTGACACCCTGAAACAAGCAATGTGCACAGCACCAGTTCTCAAAGCTCCAGATTACTCCAAGCAGTTCATTGTGCAGACTGATGCCTCTGAACATGGGATAGGGGCAGCTTTGTCCCAAACAAATGATGATGGCCTTGACCAGCCTGTTGCTTTCAGTAGCAGGAGGTTACTCCCCAGGGAGCAGCTTTGGAGTGCCATTGAGAGGGAGGCCTTTGCTGTGGTCTGGTCCCTGAAGAAGCTGAGACCATACCTCTTTGGTACTCACTTTGTAGTTCAGACTGACCACATACCTCTCAGATGGCTAATGCAAATGAAAGGTGAAAATCCAAAACTGTTGAGGTGGTCCATCTCCCTACAGGGAATGGACTTTATAGTGGAACACAGACCTGGGACTGCCCATGCCAATGCAGATGGCCTTTCCAGGTTCTTCCACTTAGAAAATGAAGACTCTCTTGGGAAAGGTTAGTCTCATCCTCTTTCGTTTGGTGGGGGGGTTGTGTAAGGAAATGCCTCCTTGGCATGGTTACCCCCTGACTTTTTGCCTTTGCTGATGCCAAGTTATGATTTGAAAGTGTGCTGAGGCCTGCTAACCAGGCCCCAGCACCAGTGTTCTTTCCCTGACCTGTACTTTTGTTTCCACAATTGGCACACCCTGGCATCCAGGTAAGTCCCTTGTAACTGGTACCTCTGGTACCAAGGGCCCTGATGCCAGGGGAGGTCTCTAAGGGCTGCAGCATGTCTTATGCCACCCTGGGGACTCCTCACTCAGCACAGACACACTGCTTGCCAGCTTGTGTGTGCTAGTGGGGATAAAAAGACTAAGTCAACATGGCACTCCCCTCAGGGTGCCATGCCAACCTCACACTGCCTATAGGTATAGATAAGTCACCCCTCTAGCAGGCCTTACAGCCCTAAGGCAGGGTGCACTATACCATAGGTGAGGGCAAAAGTGCATGAGCACTCTGCCCCTACAGTGTCTAAGCAAAACCTTAGACATTGTAAGTGCAGGGTAGCCATAAGAGTATTTGGTCTGGGAGTCTGTCATGCACGAACTCCACAGCACCACAATGGCTACACTGAAAACTGTGAAGTTTGGTATCAAACTTCTCAGCACAATAAATGCACACTGATGCCAGTGTACATTTTATTGTAGCATACACCCCAGAGGGCACCTTAGAGGTGCCCCCTGAAACCTTAACCGACTACCAGTGTAGGCTGACTAGTTTTAGCAGCCTGCCACACACCAGACATGTTGCTGGCCACATGGGGAGAGTGCCTTTGTCACTCTGTGGCTAGTAACAAAGCCTGTACTGGGTGGAGGTGCTTCTCACCTCCACCTGCAGGAACTGTAACACCTGGCGGTGAGCCTCAAAGGCTCACCCCCTTTGTTACAGCACCCCAGGGCACTCCAGCTAGTGGAGTTGCCCGCCCCCTCCGGCCACGGCCCCACTTTTGGCGGCAAGGCCGGAGTAGATAATGAGAAAAACAAGGAGTCGTCACTGGCCAGTCAGGACAGCCCCTAAGGTATCCTGCGCTGAGGTGACTCTGACTTTTAGAAATACTCCATCTTGCAGATAGAGGATTCCCCCAACAGGGATAGGGATGTACCCCCCTCCCCTCAGGGAGGAGGCACAAAGAGAGTGTAGCCACCCTCAGGGCTACTAGCCATTGGCTACTAACCCCCCGGACCTAAACACACCCCTAAATTGAGTATTTAGGGGCCCCCAGAACCAAGCAAGATAGATTCCTGCAACCTAAGACGAAGAAGGACTGCTGAGCTGAAAAACCTGCAGAGAAGACGGAGACACCAACTGCTTTGGCCCCAGCTTTACAGGCCTGTCTCCCCACTTCTAAAGACACTGCTCCAGTGACGCGTTCCACAGGGGTTCAGCGACCTCTGAAGCCTCAGAGGACTACCCTGCATCTAGAAGGACCAAGAACTCCAGAGGACAGCAGCTCTGCTCCACAATGACTGCAACTTTGCAACAAAGAAGCAACTTTGAAACAACACAAGTTTCCCGCTGGAAGCGTGAGACTTTGCACTCTGCACCCGACGCCCCCAGCTCGACTTGTGGACAACAAACACCACAGGGAGGACTCCCCCGCAACTACAAGACCGTGAGTAGCCAGAGTTGACCCCCCTGAGCCCCACAGTGACGCCTGCAGAGGGAATCCCGAGGCTCCCCCTGACCCGATGCCTGGTAAAGACACTGCACCCGCAGCCCCCAGGACCTGAAGGATCCGACCTCCAGTGCAGGAGCGACCCCCAGGTGGCCCTCTCCCTTGCCTAGGTGGTGGCTACTCTGAGGAGCCCCCCCCCCTTGCCTGCCTGCATCGCTGAAGATACCCCTTGGTCCCCCTTTGAAACCTATTGCAAACCAGACGCCTTTTTGCACACTGCACCCGGCCGCCCCTGTGCCGCTGAGGGTGTACTTTTTGTGCTGACTTGTGTCCCCCCCGGTGCCCTACAAAACCCCCCTGGTCTGCCCTCCGAAGACGCGGGTACTTACCTGCTGGCAGACTGGAACCGGGGCACCCCCTTCTCCATTGAAGCCTATGCGTTTTGGGCACCACTTTGACCTCTGCACCTGACCGGCCCTGAGCTGCTGGTGTGGTAACTTTGGGCCCAACTTTGAACCCTGTAGGTGGTTTACTTACCTGCAAAACTAACAAACACTTACCTCCCCCAGGAACTGTTGAAAATTGCACTGTGTCTAGTTTTAAAATAGCTATTTGCCATTTGTGTGAAAACTGTATATTTTGCTAATTCAAAGTTCCTAAAGTTCCTAAGTGAAATACCTTTCATTTAAAGTATTGTTTGTAAATCTTGAACCTATGGTTCTTAAAATAAACTAAGAAAATATATTTTTCTATATAAAAACCTATTAGCCTGGAATTGTCTTTGAGTGTGTGTTCCTCATTTATTGCCTATGTGTGTACAACAAAGGCTTAACACTACCCTCTGATAAGCCTACTGCTCGACCACACTACCACAAAATAGAGCATTAGAATTATCTCTTTTTGCCACTATCTTACCTCTAAGTGGAACCCTTGGACTCTGTGCATGCTATTTCTTACTTTGAAATAGTACATACAGAGCCAACTTCCTACAGTCTTTATTACAGTAACACAGTATCAAAACACTAGATAGGCAACACTCCAATAGGAGGTAAGTAAACACACTAAATATGTACATTAGTTATCAGAAATAGGTATAGGAAGTGATAGAAAAGAGTCCAAATGCAAATACACAATAGTGACCATAAGGGGAGCCCAAACCATATACTAAAAAAATGGAATGCGAACACAGGACCCCTACCTAGCTAAGTGGAATGTGTAAAGGGGAGCTGGGGGTACTCGGAAACCCCAAAGGTAAATACCACAGTGCCCCCTAGTGATCAGGAGGAAAGGAGTAAATTGCTAAATTTTCCCCAAACCACCCAGAAGGAATGAAATTAAGAAAATGCAACACCCAGACACGACTGCAAGAAACCAGTGGTAGATTTCTGAAGAGGAAGACCTGTGGAAGAAAGGGACCAAGTCCAGAAGTCGGGGAGAGCCCAAGAGGAGTAGGAGCTGCTACCCACCCAGCTGTGGATGCAGGAGTTGGTCGACTGTAGGGATGCAGCACTGGAGCAGGTGAAGAGTTCCTGGAGGATGCAGTCAATGTTCCACGCCGGATGGATGATTGCAGTCAGTCAGTGGCATGGAAAAGCCACCAACAAGCCTTGGCAAAGGCAGAAGTCGCAGTGAAGCAAAAGTGGAGCAAGATCCAGGAGGACTCAAACCACGGGGGAAATCCCAGGGGGGCTCTCAGCAAGGAAGAGAGTCCAAAGAAGAAGAGGCAGCCCCACAGAAAACCCACTGGACGAGGAACCAGGAGTCACAGACGAGCCCATGCAGCGCTCCTGGAGAAGGGTCCCACGCCGCAGGAGAAGCACACAGAAGGAGTGCTGGGGATTAGGGCTACACAAAGCCTGAAGATCCCTTGGAGGAGTTGTAAACAAGCCTTGGCAGCTGCAGGAGACACGGTGCACGAGGGTACTATCCTGTGTGGAAAGGCAAGGGCTTACCTCCACCAATGTTGGACAGCTGGCAGAGAGGACCAAGAGGACTACTATGGACGAGCACCCATGATACAGGC
The DNA here is from genome assembly GCF_031143425.1 of Pleurodeles waltl. Lineage (NCBI taxonomy): Eukaryota > Metazoa > Chordata > Amphibia > Caudata > Salamandridae > Pleurodeles > Pleurodeles waltl. Next base: position 747,448,592 of record NC_090440.1, on the reverse strand, counting down.
TCCACGCAGCTCAGGATGAGAGGAGATCCATGCAGCCGGTCGTTGTTGCAGTTGGTGCCTGCGGATGCAGGGGAGTGACTCCTTCTCTCCAAGGGAGATTCCTTCTTCATTCTGATGCAGACTGAAGACTTGCCACCCTCAGAGGATGCACAGCCAGGTAAATGTCTCAGAAGCTGGAAGGAGCTGTGGAAACAATGTTGCAAGCAGAGTCTTCTTCATGGATGCAGATTGTCGGTTCCTGGAGTGTCCAGTTGCAGTTCCAGTGGCAAGAAGTTGAAGCAGAGATTACAGAGGATTCTGAGGACCCACCCAAGAGAGAGACCCTAAATAGCCCTGAAAGGGGGGTTAGTCACCTAGCCAGGTTAACATCTATCAGGAGTGGGTCTGATGTCACCTGCCAGACCTGGCCACTCAGATGCTCCCAGAGGTCCCTGCCATCCTTGGATTCAAGATGGCTGAACCCAGGGACCTGCTGGAGGAGTTCTGGGCATCACCCTTGGGGTGGTGATGGACAGGGGAGTGGTTACTCCCCTTTCCATTGTCTAGTTTTGCACCAGAGCAGGGACTGGAGGTCTCTGAACCGTTGTAGACTGGTTTATGCATGGAGGGCACCAAATATGCCCTTCAAAGCAGACCAGTGGCTTGATGAGGCTACCCCTCCGAAGCCATTTAACACCTATTTCCAAATGGAGAGGGTGTTACCCCCTTTCCCAAAGGAAATTCTTTGTTCTGCCTTCCTGGGCTTGAGCTGTTCAAGCAGCAGGAGGGCAGTAACCTGTCAGAGGGTGGCAGCTGCTTGGGCTGCCTGGAACACCCCAGAAGGCTGGAACGAGCAATGCTGTGGGTCCTCTAAGGATCCCTCAGAGTGCATGGAATCATACTTCCAATACCGGCAACAGTATTGGGGTATGATTCTGATATGTTTGATACCAAACATGCCTAGGTTCGGAGTTAGCATTATGTAGCTAGACATCGGTAGTGACCTATGTCCAGTACACACATAAAAAGGCATCCCTGCCCTCACAAAGTCCATGAAAATGGCACTGGAGTTCGTGGGGGCACCTCTGCTAGTGCAGGGGTGCCCTTACTCATAGGTACTTGCACCCTGCCCTCTTTGCTAGGAGGGCCTGCCAAAGGGGGGAATTAGTGACATGGTGCAGTGACCTGTAGTGAAAAAGGGTGCATGCACCCTTTCACGCAGGCTGCAATGGCAGGCCTGCAGAACAATTTACATGGGCTCCCCATGGGTGGCATAATATATGCTGCAGCTCATGGGGATCCCCTGTGTGGTGGGCGTATGTCTGGGTCAGAGTCTGAGACTGAAAAATCAGAAATCTAGAATGTTTTTACTAAATATTTATTAGTTTTGAGTTCTTTGGTTATTTCACTAGTTTTTTTGTTCTTCCTTCTTTCACTAATTTTCTTATTCTTCCTTTCTTTGTTTCTTTTATTCCTTTCATTCTTTATCTTCTCGGTTAGTTTTTCCTTCTTTATCTCTCTCTCTCTTTCTCTCCGTTTCTGTGGTTGTCCTCTTCTCTTTTTTATTTATGGTCCTCTTGTCTCTTCTTTATTACAGGTTTCTTCAATTTAAGCATATTATCCTCAGAGGTATGAAAAAGGGGACAAAAGAAAATGGGAACAGGTAAGTATATAGGATTTTCTCTGTGCCTTTTCCTTATCTTTGAGGGGGAGGGGTGTTGGGTTGTGCCTAAGAGTGAAGATATGTAGTTTGAATTTGAGTGCAAAAAAAACAAACAAATCCCTTTTTATGTTCTTTCACTTCCTTTTCCCTGTTTCTCCTCTATTAGGCTTCTTCCTCTTCCCCTCACTTCATGCCTGTGACATAAAAATACAGGTTTGGCAAATATGCCCGTACTTGTAATAGCCACATCCCTCCTGGGATGTGGGGGGTGGTGATGACATTTTCTTCCTTTGCAACAGCTCCGGTGGAGGGCTCTAGTCCTCAAGCTCTCTCCGTTGCGGTCGCAGCGGTCGCAGCGGTCTCCTCGATCTTCTGTTCCTCGGTCCCTTCCGTCCTCGTTTCGGCATCTTCTTCCCACACCTCCTCCGATGGCGTTCCCCCTTCTGTTTCTTCCCCGACCGTATTTCTCTCCTCCGGCGTCTCCGCGCAACCCTTTACTTCCGGGTTTGCGCACTCCAAGAGAGGTGGGAGGTTTTTCAAAGTGCCCCCGGGTCACTTGTTTATCTGCCCCACTCGATTAGTGGGGTCAATCGTAACAGCCAGCCTGTTACATACGTCTCCCCTGGGAGAGGGCTGACCGAGGCCCGAGTCCAAAGGATTCCTGGATACAAAATCTGCGGTGACCAAGTCTTTCCCTGGGCAATGTTGTACCTGAAACACAAAAGGTTGCAATTCCATAAACCATAGCAAAATCCTCGAGTTAGTGTCCTTATTCCTAGCCACCCAGGTAAGAGGGGCATGATCGGTAATTAAAACAAAGGGATGACCAAGCAAGTAATATTGTAGGGATTCATTTGATCACTAAACATTCTTTCTCAATTGTCCGATTATGCGTTTCACGAGGCAACAGTTTTTTGCTGATATAGACGAAAGGATGATTTACCCCATCGTCATCCTTGTGGGATAAAATAGCTCCAATACCTACATCAGAAGCATCTGTTTGTAAATAGAAATGTTTTGAAAAATCAGGGCAACGTAACACTGGTTGGGTAGTGAGTCTCTGTTTCAAGGACTCAGAAAGTTTCAGTTGGGTGGGCGTGAGCCCACTAAACTTAGTGGGTTGATCTTTTTTTAGATTTGTCAAGGGAGTTGCCATGGTGGAATAGTTAGGAATGAATCTACAATAGTAACCGACCAGTCCAAGAAAGGATCAAATGTATTTTTTCATTTGTGGGGGTGGTACCTTGAGAATAGCCTCAACTTTGTCAAGTTGTAGTTGTATACGTACCCTTTCAATAATATAGCCAAGATATGAGATGGACTCTTTGGCAGGATTACATTTCTCTGGATTTGCAGTTAAATCTGCAGCTATTAAGGTATGAAACCCTTCCGATAAATGATGTAGATGTTCCTTCCAGGTCTCACTATATATGACGATGTCATCTAAATAGGCGGATGCATATCCTGTGTGTACACGTAATAACTTGTCCATTAGGCGTTGGAACGTAGCTAGAGCCCCATGTAAACCGAATGGGTGAACTGTGAAGTGGTATAACCCTGATGCTGTAGAGAAAGCTGTCTTTTCCTTATTTGTGGGGTTTAAGGGTAGTTGCCAGTATCCGTTTGTTAAGTCTAAAGTGGACATTTTTCCCTAGACGTTCAATTAATTCATCCACTCTTGGTATTGGATATGTATCAAACTCAGATATGTTATTTAATTGTCTAAAATCAAAACAAAAGCAAACTGTCCCGTTCGGTTTGGGCACTAGTACCACCGGTGAACACCAGGGAATGATGGAGGGTTCAATGATACCCTTTTGTAACATAGACTGTACCTTTAGTTCTACCAATTTTCTACGAGCCTCAGGAATACGATAGGGTCTAAGACGTACTATTTTCCCTTCTTTTGTCTTGATTTTATGATATATCAAAGAGGTTTTACTAGGTTTTAAGGAAAATAATCCTTTATTCTGCTCGAGGATCTTTAATAACTGTTCTTGTTGTTCAGGGGATATGTGAGGATTGATATGAGGAAGCAAGTGTTCCGAATTATCTGGTTTGGGACATAGGCCCTGACGGGAACCGCCAGAAGACCGTACCGCGGTCAAAAGACCGCAGCGGTCATTCTGGGTTTCCCACTGGGCTGGCGGGCGACCGCCAAAAGGCCGCCCGCCAGCCCAGCGGGAAACACCCTTCCCACGAGGAAGCCGGCTCAGAATGGAGCCGGCGGAGTGGGAAGGTGCGACGGGTGCAGTTGCACCCGTCGCGAATTTCAGTGTCTGCAAAGCAGACACTGAAATTCTTTGTGGGGCCCTCTTACGGGGGCCCCTGCAGTGCCCATGCCCTTGGCATGGGCACTGCAGGGGCCCCCAGGGGCCCCACGACACCCCATACCGCCATCCTGTTCCTGGCGGGTGAACCGCCAGGAACTGGATGGGGGTATGGGGTGCCAGAATCCCCATGGCGGCGCAGCAAGCTGCGCCGCCATGGCGGATTCCCATGGGCAGCGGAAAGTCGGCGGTACACCGCCGGCTTTCCGCTTCTGGCCGCGGCTGTACCGCCGCGGTCAGAATGCCCGGCGGTGCACCGCCAGCCTGTTGGCGGTGCTACCGCCGACCCCGGCCCTGGCGGTATTTACCGCCAGGGTCAGAATGACCCCCATAATGTTATGTCTAGGGGTTTTACTTTATTTTAAAAATACCCAGTGTCTAAACGTGGGAAAGAGATGTCTGGTTCCTCCCATTTCTTCAATAGGTTGATATGATAGATCTGTGTTTTCCTAGGCGACTCGGACATTTTAAGGCGATATGTAACCGGATTTATCTGTTCTATTATTTCATAGGGGCCTTGCTATCTTGCTAAGAGCTTGTTGTCAGAACTAGGTAAAAGTACAAGTACCTTCTCTCCCACTTTTATTTCTCTTAATGATGTTCCTTGATTATAATACTTCTTCTGTCTATCTTGGTATCCTCTAGATGTATTCTGACATCCTCCTATACTGTCTGTATTTGATCATTTAATTGTTGTGTATATTCTAGAATTTCCTTATCTTCTGTCTCTTTCTGTTCCCAACTCTCAGCAGCCACACCTAATACGGTTCGGGGTTGTCAGCCAAAAACAAGTTCAAAGGGACTATGTCCAGTTGAAGCCTGTACGTGTGTTCTTATCGCGTAAAACACTAATGGTAGCTTTTTATCCCAGTCACGACCAGAGTCGGCTATGGATTTTTTTTATATTGTTTTAATGGATCGATTGTACCTCTCCACTAAACCATCTGTTTGTGGGTAATATACTGATGTGCGAAGATGTTTTACCCCTAACAGCTGTCATATTTGGGCCATCAATCTAGACATAAATGGGGTACCCTGATCTGTTAATAATTCACGGGGAAACCCAACTCGGGAGAAAAACTTGATCATAGCATGTGCCACGTTCTTGGTTGTCATGCTGGAAAGAGGGATCGCCTCAGGGTACCTGGTTGCATTATCGACTAGCACAAGAATAGACTTTTTTCCCTTGGATGACGGTATTAAGGGTCCTACAAGGTCCCTACCCACTGGGGGAAAAGGGATATCAATAATTGGTAATGGATATAAGGGAACTTTCTTGACTATTCCGGGATTTACTAGTTGACATTTTGGACAGCAAGCACAAAATTTACGAATATCTGAAAAAACTCCAGGCCAATGAAACGCCTGAGTAAATATTCTTCTGTTTTTTCTCTCCCATAATGTCCACACCCTACTTGACTATTGGCTAAGTGTAATACCTGAGTATGGTAACGGGTGGGTACCACTAGTTGTTCCTTCTCCTGATCATCATGGCGTGTCACCCTATATAATAACCCGTTCTGGGTGATAAAATATGGACCTACCTGGCTGTTTTTCTCTGTCATTGCTGTGACCCAGGCATTATGTAAAGTGGGATCATCCCTTTGGCTAGCCCAGAAGGTTGGTAATGTAGCTAGGACAGGTTTCTCTGTCGGAAATGAGGGTACAGACGGGGGAGTAGTGTTTAAACGATGTATTCTCTTTTGTTCTCTTTTTTCAGACCTGGATAACTTCACCTTTTTTTTGCCTCCCTTAATGGTTAACTGGCTAAAAGGGGCTTCTATTAACCATGAGTTTAACACCTCTTTTTGTGTTAGGTTATTTAATAAATCATGAAAAACACTGTAGTCTGTAGTATGATCATCTCTTCTACAAGGTGTGGTTGACTCCTTCTGCGAGAGATCCTTCTTTTCCTCTCCATTCTACTTGAACTTCAGCCAAGGGATAGTGTTGCATGTCTCCATGAATACAGCATATTGAAACAAATTCATCAACCTTTATTTGTTCACGGTTTACCAAATCCGCCTTAAATACTGATTGACTACAGCCAGAGTCAACTAGAACTCTAGTGTTGCTCTGATTGACTAACAAGTCTTTCATAAAGTGAGTTGTTCCTCGGGCTGTAAACAGTACCCTTCCTCGGGTAACACCGATTTTCATTGGTTCGGGTTTGGACATTTTATGGGGACAATTACGAGCTATATGGCCTCACTCTGCACAGTTATAACATTGGGGTGCCTGGTTGGGTTCTCTATCTGGGACACGTATACTGGTGCTTTCTTCAGTCTCTTTCATTACCTGTGCCTTGAAATAGGGTTTCGTTCCAAGTGATGGTCCCTTTTGATGGCTGCCCCTAAATTCTGGAGCTCTATGAAATGCGCAGGCCAGGTCTATGGCTGTGGTGGTATTAATGTTGGGATGCTGTTTTACCCAATTACGTGTTTGTGAAGGAAGGGCCTCTAAGTATTGTTCTAATAAAATAATTTGTATGATTTCTTCCCTATTTGTTCCAATTGGCCCTAGCCATTTTAATCCTAGATCCTGTACTCGATAATAAAGAGCTCTAGGGTTTTCCATGGGTAACCACCTTGTTTTGTGGAATTTTATTCTGTAGTATTCTGTATCATAACCCACTTGTTCTAAAATAGCTTTTTTTATTTCCCTCTAGGGAGTTGTACCTCCAGGGTCTACCGCCTGGTATGCGGACTGTAAAGTCCCTGTCAAAGGAGGGGCTATATATTGACCCCATCGTTCTTGAGGCCAGTTTGCCAAAGAAGCAACTCTTTCGAAATTAGTAAAAAATGCATTGGGGTCTTCCCCTTCTTGAAACTTTTGTAACACTGAACTGGGTACATTGGGGTGCACTCTGGTAGTGGCAATTGTATCTGTTAGTTTTTGTAGAGCACTTTCATGTACCAATTGGTTATTAGCAATTATGGTTGCTTGACTCTTTATTGCATTTTGTAGGGTTTCTCTATCACTCCGAGCTTCACAAACTTGTTCTTCTCATACCATCTGAAGGTGTCTTTGTCCTTCTGCCAATTGTTGTATCATATCTTCCAGGGTAGGTTTGGTGTCCATTTTTTTTTCCGCTTCCAAAATTCCACTTCTGACACCAATATGTTTTGGGCGTATGTCTGGATCAGAGTCTTAGATTCAAAAATCAGAAATCAAGCATGTTTTTACTAAATGTTTATTAGTTTTGAGTTCTTGATTATTTCACTAGATTTTTTGTTCTTCCTTCTTTCACTAATTTTCTTATTCTTCCTTTCTTTGTTTCTTTTATTCCTTTCATTCTTTATGTTCTCTGTTAGTTTGTCCTTCTTTCTCTCTCTCTCTCTCTCTCTCTCTCTCTGTGGTTGTCCTCTTCTCTTTTTTATTTATGGTCCTTTTGTCTCTTCTTTATTACAGGTGTCTTCAATTTAAGCGGATTATCCTCAGAGGTATGAAAAACGGGGACAAAAGAAAATAGGAATAGGTAAGTATATATGATTTTCTCTGTGCCTTTTCCTTATCTGTGAGGGGGAGGGGTGTGAGGTTGTGCCTAAGAGTGAAGATATGTAGTTTGAATTTGAGTGCTCAAGCGCTTGTGCAAAACAAAGAAAACAAATCCCTTTTTATGCTCTTTTCACTTCCGTTTCCCTGTTTCTCCTCTATTAGGCTTCTTCCTCCTCCCCTCCCTTCATACCCGTGACATAAGAATACAGGTTTGGCAATTCTGAGAGACGTGGCGGGTGGTGTTGGTGTTTTCTTCCTTTGCGACAGCTCTGCCGGAGGACTCCGGTCCCCAAGCTCTCTCCGTTGCAGTCGCAGTGGTCTCCTCGATCTTCTGTTCCTCGGTCCCTTCCGTCCTTGTTCCGGCGTCTTCTTCCCGCACCTCCTCTGATGGCGTTCCCCCTTCTGTTTCTTCTCCAACTGTATTTCTTTCCTCCGGCGTCTCCGTGCAACCCTTTACTTCCGGGTTTGCACACTGCAAGAGAGACGGGAGGATATTCAAAGTGCCCCCGGGGCACTTGTTTATCGGCCCCATTCGATTAATGGGGTCGTTCGTAACAGTCAGCCTGTTATACCCTGGTACCCCAATGCCTAGGTACCTGGGTACCATATACTAGGGACTTACATGGGGGCATCAGTATGCCAAATGTGGAGTGAAAGAGGTTCAAGTAACCATGTTTGAAGGGAAAGAGCATAATCACTGCGGTCCTGGTTAGCTGGATCCCAGTAAACACAGTCAAACACACTCACGAAAGGCAGAAAATGGGGGTAACCATGCCAAGAAAGAGGGTACTTTCCTACACTTCTTAAAATCACCTCATTATCCCTGGAAAGTTCCATTCGGACCTCCCAAAATATTCTCACCTCTCTACTAAATTGGTCTTTCTTTGGCCACCCATTCTGAGTAAACTTGGCTACTTCTCCCAAAACAGAATCCTTCTGATATTCTGATGTTCCACTGTTCTTTCTTTATCAGTGGCATACAACAATCATGGACTAGTGCTACTTGAAAATCATCCAACACATAATTCACACATTCTTCTAAAGGAGCAGGTAAATGAGATAAACAATCAGCAACAACATTGTCCTTCACTGGTACATAGACAATTTTGGAAACATAGGGGGTCATTCTAACCCTGGCGGTCGGCGACCGCCAGGGCTAAAATGAAGGAAGCACCGCCAACAGGCTGGCGGTGCTTCCTTGGCCATTCTGACCGCGGCGGTAAAGCCGCGGTCAGAAAAGGGCAACCGGCGGTTTCCCGCCGGTTTACCCCTGGCCCAGGGAATGGGGATTCCGACCCCCTTACCGCCATCCAACAGGATGGCGGTAACGGGTGTCGTGGGGCCCCTGGGGGCCCCTGCAGTGCCCATGCCACTGGCATGGGCACTGCAGGGGCCCCCTAACAGGGCCCCACTAAGATTTTCAGTGTCTGCAAAGCAGACACTGAAAATCGCGACGGGTGCCACTGCACCCGTCGCACCCCTTCGTCTCCGTCGGCTCCATTCGGAGCCGGCATCCTCGTAGAAGGGGGTTTCCCGCTGGGCCGGCGGGCGGCCTTCTGGCGGTCGCCCGCCGGCCAAGCGGGAAAGCCAGAATGGCCGCCGCGGTCTTTTGACCGCGGTGCAGTCATTCAGTGGTTACCGCTTGCCGGGCGGCGACCGCCGCCCGCCAATGTAGGAATGACCGCCATAGTCTTGCGTTCTCATGGATAGTCTGGCGAGTCTCACAGAAGCATTCACTGTTCCTTCTGTAGTTAACAGTCTCAGCAAAGACTAGTGGTCACACCGTATGATTAGGGGTTTGCCCCATATGAACACTCTAAAATGGTCCAATGCACATGCACATGCCAAGGCTTCCCTTTCAATTATAGGATTATAGGATATTTTTCCTTAGCTGGGAATAAAGACCTTGAAGCAAAAGAATTCACAGTGCCCGCATCTCCTTATTTTTCTGTGTCAACAAAGCCCCAAACCCTTATTACTGGGTTCAGTAGTAAAGATGTTACTTCCTTCAGGATTGAAATTGCTTAAACTAGCAGTAATGGAAAGGCATGATTTGATTTTCCATAAATTATCCTCACAGTTTTGTGTCCACTCAAATTTAGTTTTGTTTTTCAGCGGTTGCCTGATATTGTAAGTGCATTCTGTAAACCTAGGGATGAATTTTGCACAGTACTCTGCCACGCCCAAAAATGATCTTACCTCCTCCCTACTGCTTTGTGCCGGACATTTTCCAATTGCATCCACTAGAGATGGTTTGGGTTTGACTCCATCATCTTCAGTTACATAACCAAGTTAAGTCACAGACCTTTCTGCAAATTTACATTTAGAGTGTTCAACGGTTAGGTGGTGTTCCTGTAAGATACCTAACACTTTCTGTAACCTTGCATCATGAATTTCTTTGTTTTCCCCAAAAAATAAGATGTCATCCTGGAAGAACTAAACAGCACTTTTCTTGCAGAACAGTTTGTGGATCAACCTCTGGAACACAACAGCAGCAGATGCCAGTCCAAAAGGCATCCTCTTGAAGTGGAAATATCCAACTGCTGTTATGAATGGCATCAACTGGCGAGAAGATGGGGCTAACGAAACCCGGGGTATGCTGATGACAAGTTAATTCTGGAGAACCACTTAGCATCCTTGCGGAATGTCACCATTTCATTTATTTTAGGAAGGGGAAAACAATCCACCACAATGTTCTCATTTAAATGGCGAAGGTCCACACACAACCTGATCTTACCATTGCTGTGGCATGCCACGACCAAGGGAGAAATCCATTCAGAAGATTCTGTAACCCCCATACCCACCAATTTGTCCAATTCACTGGAAACTTCCTCTCTTACTGTTAAAGGTACACTTCTAACCCTGTGGACTTTAGGAACAGCATCCTTTTTAAGGTCTATTGTGTTCTCAAAACTGTATACATTTCCCAAATTCTTACTAAGTGTAGGAAGTTGGCTCTGTATGCACTATTTCAAAGTAAGGAATAGTATGCACAGAGTCCAAGGGTTCCCCTTAGAGGTAAGATAGTGGCAAAAAGAGATAATACTAATGCTCTATTTTGTGGTAGTGTGGTCGAGCAGTAGGCTTATCAAAGGAGTAGTGTTAAGCATTTGTTGTACATACACACAAGCAATAAATGAGGAACACACACTCAGAAACAATTCCAGGCCAATAGGTTTTTGTTATAGAAAAATATCTTTTATTTTAAGAACCACAGGTTCAAATTCTACATGTAATATCTCATTTGAAAGGTACTGCAGGTAAGTACTTTAGGAACTTTGAATAATTACAATAGCATATATACTTTTTACATAAAACACATTTAGCTGTTTTAAAAGTGGACACAGTGCAATTTTCACAGTTCCTGGGGGAGGTAAAGTATTGTTAGGTTTTGCAGGTAAGTAAACCACCTACGGGGTTAAGATTGGGGTCCAAGGTAGCCCACTGTTGGGGGTTCAGCGCAACCCCAAGGTCACCACACCAGCAGCTCAGGGCCGGTCAGGTGCAGAGTTCAAAGTGGTGCCCAAAACGCATAGGCTTCAATGGAGAGAAGGGGGTGCCCCGGTTCCGGTCTACCAGCAGGTAAGTACCCGCGTCTTCGGAGGGCAGACCAGGGGGGTTTTGTAGGGCACCGGGGGGACACAAGTCCACACAAAAAGTACACCCTCAGCAGCGCGGGGGCGGCCGGGTGCAGTGTGCAAACAAGCGTCGGGTTTCCAATGGGAGTCAATGGGAGACCAGGGGGTCTCTTCAGCGGTGCAGGCAGGCAAGGGGGGGGCTCCTCTGGGTAGCCACCACCTGGGCAAGGGAGAGGGCGTCCTGGGGGTCACTCCTGCACTGGAGTTCCGATCCTTCAGGTGCTGGGGACTGCGGGTGCAGGGTCTTTTCCAGCCGTCGGGATTTTAGAGTCAGGCAGTCGCGGTCAGGGGGAGCCTCGGGATTCCCTCTGCAGGCGTCGCTGTGGGGGCTCACAGGGGACAACTTTGGTTACTCACGGTCTTGGAGTCGCCGGAGGGTCCTCCCTGAGGTGTTGGTTCTCCACCAGTCGAGTCGGGGTCGCCGGGTGCAGTGTTGCAAGTCTCACGCTTCTTGCAGGGATTGCAGAGGTCTTTAAATCTGCTCCTCTGAAACAAAGTTGCAGTCTTTTTGGAACAGGGCCGCTGTCCTCGGGAGTTTCTTGTTCCTCTTGAAGCAGAGCAGTCCTCTGAGGATTCAGAGGTCACTGGTCCTAGGGAAAGCATCGCTGGAGCAGGTTTCTTTAGAAGGCAGGAGACAGGCCGGTAGGACTGGGGCCAAAGCAGTTGGTGTCTTCTTTTCTTCTTCTGCAGGGGTCTTTCAGCTCAGCAGTCCTCTTCTTCTTGTAGTTGCAGGAATCTAAATTCTTAGGTTCAGGGAAGCCCTTAAATACTAAATTTAAGGGCGGGTTTAGGTCTGGGGGGTTAGTAGCCAATGGCTACTAGCCCTGAGGGTGGGTACACCCTCTTTGTGCCTCCTCCCAAGGGGAGGGGGTCACAATCCTATCCCTATTGGGGGAATCCTCCATCTGCAAGATGGAGGATTTCTAAAAGTTAGAGTCACTTCAGCTCAGGACACCTTAGGGGCTGTCCTGACTGGCCAGTGACTCCTCCTTGTTATTCTCATTATTTCCTCCAGCCTTGCCGCCAAAAGTGGGGCCGTGGCCGGAGGGGGCGGGCAACTCCACTAGCTGGAGTGCCCTGCGGTGCTGGAAGAAAGGGGGTGAGCCTTTGAGGCTCACCGCCAGGTGTTACAGCTCCTGCCTGGGGGAGGTGTTAGCATCTCCACCCAGTGCAGTCTTTGTTACTGGCCTCAGAGTGACAAAGGCACTCTCCCCATGGGGCCAGCAACATGTCTCGAGTGTGGCAGGCTGCTAGAACCAGTCAGCCTACACAGGTAGTTGGTTAAGGTTTCAGGGGGCACCTCTAAGGTGCCCTCTGGGGTGTATTTTACAATAAAATGTACACTGGCATCAGTGTGCATTTATTGTGCTGAGAAGTTTGATACCAAACTTCCCAGTTTTCAGTGTAGCCATTATGGTGCTGTGGAGTTCGTGTTTGACAGACTCCCAGACCATATACTCTTATGGCTACCCTGCACTTACAATGTCTAAGGTTTTGCTTAGACACTGTAGGGGCACAGTGCTCATGCACTGGTGCCCTCACCTATGGTATAGTGCACCCTGCCTTAGGGCTGTAAGGCCTGCTAGAGGGGTGACTTATCTATACTGCATAGGCAGTGTGAGGTTGGCATGGCACCCTGAGGGGAGTGCCATGTCGACTTACTCGTTTTGTCCTCACCAGCACACACAAGCTGGCAAGCAGTGTGTCTGTGCTGAGTGAGGGGTCCCCAGGGTGGCATAAGCTATGCTGCAGCCCTTAGAGACCTTCCCTGGCATCAGGGCCCTTGGTACCAGGGGTACCAGTTACAAGGGACTTACCTGGATGCCAGGGTGTGCCAATTGTGTAAAACAAAAGTACAGGGTAGGGAAAGAACACTGGTGCTGGGGCCTGGTTAGCAGGCCTCAGCACACTTTCAAATCAAAACGTAGCATCAGCAAAGGCAAAAAGTCAGGGGGTAACCATACCAAGGAGGCATTTCCTTACACAACCCCCCCCCCAAACGAAAGAGGATGAGACTAACCTTTCCCAAGAGAGTCTTTATTTTCTAAGTGGAAGAACCTGGAAAGGCCATCTGCATTGGCATGGGCAGTCCCAGGTCTGTGTTCCACTATAAAGTCCATTCCCTGTAGGGAGATGGACCACCTCAACAGTTTTGGATTTTCACCTTTCATTTGCATCAGCCATCTGAGAGGTCGGTGGTCAGTTTGAACTACAAAGTGAGTACCAAAGAGGTATGGTCTCAGCTTCTTCAGGGACCAAACGACAGCAAAGGCCTCCCTCTCAATGGCACTCCAACGCTGCTCCCTGGGGAGTAACCTCCTGCTAATGAAAGCAACAGGCTGGTCAAGGCCATCATCATTTGTTTGGGACAAAACTGCCCCTATCCCATGTTCAGAGGCATCTGTCTGCACAATGAACTGCTTGGAGTAATCTGGAGCTTTTAGAACTGGTGCTGTGCACATTGCTTGTTTCAGGGTGTCAAAGGCCTGTTGGCATTCTACAGTCCAGTTTACCTTCTTGGGCATTTTCTTGGAGGTGAGTTCTGTGAGGGCTGTCACTATGGATCCATATCCCTTCACAAACCTCCTATAGTACCCAGTCAAGCCAAGGAATGCCCTGACTTGAGTCTGGGTTTTTGGAGCTGCCCAGTCCAGAATAGTCTGGATCTTAGGCTGGAGTGGCTGAACTTGGCCTCCACCTACAAGGTGTCCCAAGTAAACCACAGTTCCCTGCCCTATGTGGCATTTGGATGCCTTGATAGAGAGGCCTGCTGATTGCAGAGCCTTCAAAACCTTCTTCAGGTGGACCAGGTGACCCTGTCAGCTGGAGCTAAAGACAGCAATATCATCAAGATAAGCTGCACTAAAGGACTCCAAACCAGCAAGGACTTGATTCACCAACCTTTGGAAGGTGGCAGGGGCATTCTGTAAACCAAAGGGCATAACAGTAAACTGACAATGCCCATCAGGTGTGGAGAATGCTGTCTTTTCTTTTGCTCCAGGTGCCATTTTTATTTGCCAGTACCCTGCTGTTAAGTCAAAGGTACTTAAGAATTTGGCAGCACCTAATTTGTCTATCAGTTCATCAGCTCTAGGAATGGGATGGGCATCTGTCTTGGTGACAGAATTAAGTCCTCTGTAGTCCACACAGAACCTCATCTCTCTCTTTCCATCTTGGGTGTGAGGTTTGGGGACTAAGACCACTGGGCTAGCCCAGGGGCTGAGTGCTCAATTACTCCCAATTCCAGCATCTTGTGGACTTCCACCTTGATGCTTTCCTTAACTTGGTCAGACTGTCTGAATATTTTGTTTTTGACAGGCATGCTGTCTCCTGTGTCCACATCATGGGTACACAGGTGTGTCTGACCAGGGGTTAGGGAAAAGAGCTCAGCAAACTGTTGCAGGACCCTCCTACAATCAGACTGCTGTTGGCCAGAGAGGGTGTCTGAGTAGATCACTCCATCAACTGAGCCATCTTTAGGGTTTGATGAGAGAAGATCAGGGAGAGGTTCACTCTCAGCTACCTGATCCTCATCTGTTACCATCAACAGATTCACATCAGCCCTGTCATGGAAGAGCTTAAGGCGGTTCACATGGATCACCCTCTTGGGGCTCCTGCTAGTGCCCAGGTCCACCAGGTAGGTGACCTGACTCTTCTTCTCTAGCACTGGGTAAGGGCCACTCCATCTGTCCTGGAGTGCCCTGGGAGCCACAGGCTCCAAAACCCAGACTTTCTGCTCTGGTTGAAATTCAACCAGTGCAAACCTCTGGAGCTGTTGGCTGGTCTCAAGGTTTTTACTTGCCTTTTCCATGTACTCTGCCATCCTTGAGCGAAGGCCAAGTACATAGTCCACTATGTCTTGTTTAGGCTCATGAAGAGGTCTCTCCCAGCCTTCTTTAACAAGAGCTAATGGTCCCCTTACAGGGTGGCCAAACATAAGTTCAAAGGGTGAGAACCCTACTCCCTTCTGAGGCACCTCTCTGTAAGTGAAAAGCAGGCATGGGAAGAGGACATCCCATCTCCTTTTGAGTTTTTCTGGGAGCCCCATGATCATGCCCTTTAATGTCTTGTTGAATCTCTCAACAAGGCCATTAGTTTGTGGATGATAGGGTGTAGTGAATTTATAAGTCACTCCACACTCATTCCACATGTGTTTCAGGTTAGCTGACATGAAGTTGGTACCTCTGTCAGACACCACCTCCTTAGGGAAGCCGACTCTGGTAAAGATACCAATGAGGGCCTTGGCTACTGCAGGGGCAGTAGTCGACCTAAGGGGAATAGCTTCAGGATACCTAGTAGCATGATCCACTACTACTAGTATGTACATATTTCCTGAGGCTGTGGGAGGTTCAAGTGGACCCACTATGTCCACACCCACTCTTTCAAAGGGGACCCCCACCACTGGAAGTGGAATGAGGGGGGCCTTTGGATGTCCACCTGTCTTACCACTGGCTTGACAGGTGGTACAGGAGACACAAAACTCCTTAACTTTCTGGGACATGTTGGGCCAGTAGAAGTGGTTGACTAACCTCTCCCACGTCTTGGTTTGTCCCAAATGCCCAGCAAGGGGAATATCATGGGCTAAGGTCAGTATGAACTCTCTGAACGCCTGAGGCACTACCACTCTCCTAGTGGCACCAGGTTTGGGATCTCTTGCCTCAGTGTACAGGAGCCCATCTTCCCAATAGACCCTATGTGTTCCAGTTTTCTTGCCATTGGACTCTTCAGCAGCTTGCTGCTTAAGGCCTTCAAGAGAGGGACTGGTTTCTTGCCCCTTACACAACTGCTCCCTTGAGGGTCCCCCTGGGCCTAAGAGCTCACCCTGATAAGGTTCTAACTCCATAGGCTCAGTTCCCTCAGAGGGCAGAACTTCTTCCTGAGAAGAGAGGTTCTCTTTTTGTTGTTGTGTTGCAGCTGGTTTCCCAGCTGACTTTCCTTTTCTCTTGGTAGGCTGGGCCCTTTTTCCAGACTCCAGCTCTACTTTTTCACCCTGTGCCTTGCACTGTGCCCTTGTCTTGACACACACCAGTTCAGGGATACCCAGCATGGCTGCATGGGTTTTCAGTTCTACCTCAGCCCATGCTGAGGACTCCAGGTCATTTCCAAGCAAACAGTCTACTGGGATATTTGAGGAGACCACCACCTGTTTCAGGCCATTGACCCCTCCCCACTCTAAAGTTACCATAGCCATGGGATGTACTTTAGTCTGATTGTCAGCGTTGGTGACTGGATAAGTTTGTCCAGGCCAGGTATTGACCAGGGGAAACCAGTTTCTCTGTCACCATGGTGACACTGGCACCTGTATCCCTCAGGCCTTCTACACTTGTCCCATTAATTAAGAGCTGCTGCCTGTATTTTTGCATGTTAGGAGGCCAGGCAGCCAGTGTGGCTAAATCCACCCCACCCTCAGAGACTAATGTAGCTTCAGTGTGACACCTGATTTGCTCTGGGCACACTGTTGATCCCACTTGGAGACTAGCCATTCCAGTGTTAGCTGGAGTGGAGTTAGAAGTGGTTGTTTTCTTGGGACAGGCCTTGTCTCCAGTTTGGTGTCCAGGCTGATTACAGCTACGACACCAGGCCTTTTTGGGATCAAAGTTTTTACCCTTGTACCCAAAATTGTTTTGTGAGGAGGCTCTGGGCCCACCCTCCTGTGCAGGTTTTTGGGGGCCTGAAGAAGACTCTTTACTATTTTTGTTTTTGGATGTCTCAACACTCTTCCCCTGGGGAGGCTTTGTGACCCCTTTCTTTTGGCCACCCCCTGTGGTAGTCTTGGTCACCCTAGTCTTGACCCAATGGTCCGCCTTCTTTCCCAATTCTTGGGGAGAAATTGGTCCTAGGTCTACCAGATGCTGATGCAGTATATCATTTGAACAATTACTTAACAGGTGTTCTTTCACAAATAAATTGTACAGCCCATCATAATTATTAACAGCACTGCCTTGAATCCAACCATCCAGTGTTTTTACTGAGTAGTCTACAAAATCAACCCAGGTCTGGCTCGAGGATTTTTGAGCCCCCCTGAATCTAATCCTATACTCCTCAGTGGAGAATCCAAAGCCCTCAATCAGGGTACCCTTCATGAGGTCATAAGATTCTGCATCTTTTCCAGAGAGTGTGAGGAGTCTATCCCTACACTTTCCAGTAAACATTTCCCAAAGGAGAGCACCCCAGTGAGATGTGTTCACTTTTCTGGTTACACAAGCCCTCTCAAAAGCTGTGAACCATTTGGTGATGTCATCACCATCTTCATATTTAGTTACAACCCCTTTAGGGATTTTCAACATGTCAGGAGAATCTCTGACCCTAGTTATGTTGCTGCCACCATTGATGGGTCCTAGGCCCATCTCTTGTCTTTCCCTTTCTATGGCTAGGATCTGTCTTTCCAAAGCCAATCTTTTGGCCATCCTGGCTAACTGGATGTCCTCATCACTGGAGTTATCCTCAGTGATTTCAGAGATGTTGGTCCCTCCTGTGAGGGAAGCAGCATCTCTGACTATTATGTTTGGAGACAGGGCTTGAGAGGCCCTGTTCTCCCTAAATAGGACTGGTAGGGGGGAATTTTCCTCCACGTCACTATCTTCATCCTCTGTGTTGCCATCCTCAGAGGGGTTGGCTCTTTCAAACTCTGCCAAAAGCTCCTGGAGCTGCAGTTTGGAAGGTCTGGGGCCCATTGTTATTTTCTTTAATTTACAGAGTGACCTTAGCTCCCTCATCTTAAGATGGAGGTAAGGGGTGGTGTCGAGTTCCACCACATTCACATCTGTACTAGACATTATGGGGGTCATTCTGACCCTGGCGGTCATGGACCGCCAGGGTCATGGACCGCCAGGGCCAACGACCGCGGGAGCACCGCCAACAGGCTGACGGTGCTCCCATGGTCATTCTGACCGCGGCGGTACAGCCGCGGTCAGATACGGGAAACCAACGGTGTCCCGTTGGTTTCCCGCTGCCCAAGGGAATCCTCCATGGTGGCGCTGCAAGCAGCGCCGCCATGGGGATTCCGACCCCCTTACCGCCAGCCTGGTTCTAGCGGTTTTGACCGCCAGAACCTGGCTGGCGGTAACGGGTGTCGTGGGGCCCCCTAACAGGGCCCCACCAAGATTTTCAGTGTCTGCCAAGCAGACACTGAAAATCGCGACGGGTGCAACTGCACCCGTCGCACCTCTTCCACTCCGCCGGCTCCATTCGGAGCCGGCATCCTCATGGAAGGGGGTTTCCCGCTGGGCTGGCGGGTGGCCTTCTGGCGGTCGCCCGCCAGCCCAGCGGGAAACTCAGAATTACCACGGCGGTCTTTTGACCGCGCAGCGGTATTCTGCCGGCCGGACTTTGGCGGGCGGCCTCTGCCGCCCGTCAAAGTCAGAATGACCCCCTATGTTTCTAAAAGTTGGAATACTTTTTAAGAATCTAAAACTAGTTCTAGGTTCTAATTCAAACTTTCACAAAACTTTTAAACACTAAAAGAAATGCTAACAGGGACTAACACAAGGCCCTAGCAGGACTTTTAAGAATTTAGTAAAATAGTTCAAATTGCAAAAATCAATTTCTAATGACAATTTTTGGAATTTGTCGTGTGATCAGGTATTGGCTGAGTAGTCCAGCAAATGCAAAGTCTTGTACCCCACCGCTGATCCACCAATGTAGGAAGTTGGCTCTGTATGCACTATTTCAAAGTAAGGAATAGTATGCACAGAGTCCAAGGGTTCCCCTTAGAGGTAAGATAGTGGCAAAAAGAGATAATACTAATGCTCTATTTTGTGGTAGTGTGGTCGAGCAGTAGGCTTATCAAAGGAGTAGTGTTAAGCATTTGTTGTACATAAACACAGGCAATACATGAGGAACACACACTCAGAAACAATTCCAGGCCAATAGGTTTTTGTTATAGAAAAATATATTTTCTTAGTTTATTTTAAGAACCACAGGTTCAAATTCTACATGTAATATCTCATTTGAAAGGTATTGCAGGTAAGTACTTTAGGAACTTTGAATAATTACAATAGCATATATACTTTTTACAAAAAAACACATTTAGCTGTTTTAAAAGTGGACACAGTGCAATTTTCACAGTTCCTGGGGGAGGTAAAGTATTGTTAGGTTTTGCAGGTAAGTAAACCACCTACGGGGTTAAGATTGGGGTCCAAGGTAGCCCACCGTTGGGGGTTCAGAGCAACCCCAAATTCACCACACCAGCAGCTCAGGGCCGGTCAGGTGCAGAGTTCAAAGTGGTGCCCAAAACGCATAAGCTTCAATGGAGAGAAGGGGGTGCCCCGGTTCCGGTCTACCAGCAGGTAAGTACCCGCGTCTTCGGAGGGCAGACCAGGGGGGTTTTGTAGGGCACGGGGGGGGGACACAAGTCCACACAAAAAGTACACCCTCAGCAGCGTGGGGGCGGCCAGGCGCAGTGTGCAAACAAGCGTCGGGTTTCCAATGGGAGTCAATGGGAGACCAAGGGGTCTCTTCAGCTGTGCAGGCAGGCAAGGGGGGGGCTCCTCGGGGTAGCCACCACCTGGGCAAGGGAGAGGGCCTCCTGGGGGTCACTCCTGCACTGGAGTTCCGATCCTTCAGGTGCTGGGGACTGCGGGTGCAGGGTCTTTTCCAGCCGTCGGGATTTTAGAGTCAGGCAGTCGCGGTCAGGGGGAGCCTCGGGATTCCCTCTGCAGGCGTCGCTGTGGGGGCTCAGGGGGGACAACTTTGGTTACTCACGGTCTTGGAGTCGCCGGAGGGTCCTCCCTGAGGTGTTGGTTCTCCACCAGTCGAGTCGGGGTCGCCGGGTGCAGTGTTGCAAGTCTCACGCTTCTTGCGGGGATTGCAGGGGTCTTTAAATCTGCTCCTCTGAAACAAAGTTGCAGTCTTTTTGGAACAGGGCCGCTGTCCTCTGGAGTTTCTTGTTCCTTTTGAAGCAGGGCAGTCCTCTGAGGATTCAGAGGTCGCTGGTCCTGGGGAAAGCGTCGCTGGAGCAGGTTTCTTTAGAAGGCAGGAGACAGGCCGGTAGGACTGGGGCCAAAGCAGTTGGTGTCTTCTTTTCTTCTTCTGCAGGGGTCTTTCAGCTCAGCAGTCCTCTTCTTCTTGTAGTTGCAGGAATCTAAATTCTTAGGTTCAGGGAAGCCCTTAAATACTAAATTTAAGGGTGGGTTTAGGTCTGGGGGGTTGGTAGCCAATGGCTACTAGCCCTGAGGGTGGGTACACCCTCTTTGTGCCTCCTCCCAAGGGGAGGGGGTCACAATCCTATCCCTATTTGGGGAATCCTCCATCTGCAGGATTGAGGATTTCTAAAAGTTAGAGTCACTTCAGCTCAGGACACCTTAGGGGCTGTCCTGACTGGCCAGTGACTCCTCCTTGTTATTCTCATTATTTCCTCCGGCCTTGCCGCCAAAAGTGGGGCCGTGGCCGGAGGGGGCGGGCAACTCCACTAGCTAGAGTGCCCTGCGGTGCTGGAACAAAGGGGGTGAGCCTTTGAGGCTCACCGCCAGGTGTTACATCTCCTGCCTGGGGGAGGTGTTAGCATCTCCACCCAGTGCAGGCTTTGTTACTGGCCTCAGAGTGACAAAGGCACTCTCCCCATGGGGCCAGCAACATGTCTCGAGTGTGGCAGGCTGCTAGAACCAGTCAGCCTACACAGGTAGTTGGTTAAGGTTTCAGGGGGCACCTCTAAGGTGCCCTCTGGGGTGTATTTTACAATAAAATGTACACTGGCATCAGTGTGCATTTATTGTGCTGAGAAGTTTGACACCAAACTTCCCAGTTTTCAGTGTAGCCATTATGGTGCTGTGGAGTTCGTGTTTGACAGACTCCCAGACCATATACTCTTATGGCTACCCTGCACTTACAATGTCTAAGGTTTTGCTCATGCACTGGTGCCCTCGCCTATGGTATAGTGCACCCTGCCTTAGGGCTGTAAGGCCTGCTAGAGGGGTGACTTATCTATACTGCATAGGCAGTGTGAGGTTGGCATGGCACCCTGAGGGGAGTGCCATGTTGACTTACTCGTTTTGTCCTCACCAGCACACACAAGCTGGCAAGCAGTGTGTCTGTGCTGAGTGAGGGGTCCCCAGGGTGGCATAAGCTATGCTGCAGCCCTTAGAGACCTTCCCTGGCATCAGGGCCCTTGGTACCAGTGGTACCAGTTACAAGGGACTTACCTGGATGCCAGGGTGTGCCAATTGTGTAAAACAAAAGTACAGGTTAGGGAAAGAACACTGGTGCTGGGGCCTGGTTAGCAGGCCTCAGCACACTTTCAAATCAAAACGTAGCATCAGCAAAGGCAAAACGTCAGGGGGTAACCATGCCAAGGAGGCATTTCCTTACACTAAGTAACTTAGGAAATTTGTCTAGCATGCTAGCCCCAATTGTAACTTCTTCATTTTCTTCTCACTTTTAGGATCAAGCACAATGTGAAGGCCTCCCTGGTCTATCCATCCTATCACAGATGGACCTCTCTTTGCTACATACAGCTTCCCTCTAGTGATTCTATTCTTGAACTTGAAAGTTAACCATCTGTAACTCAGCATGCCAATTTGCTCACCGCTATAACTCTCATGTTGTATATCTGGTTCCAACATCCTAGTAGCAATCCTTTTGATAAATGTGTTTTTCCAAACCTCACTTACAATTGTGTATGGTGAGCCTGAATCTGTGAATATCTTGATCACAACACCACCAATAGACATGTTGCACTCTGTTTTGTTTTTCACCATCTTGTCATCAATATTTAAAATGAAACCTCCCTTTAACTCATCACACTGGAGGAATTTGTGTCTGTATCTTGCTCCTCTTCTTCTGAACTCCTGCTCTCCTCAACTATACATTTGAAGCTTTCCCTCTTTCTCCTTTTGCAAAATGCCCAATGATACCACATTTACTGCATTTTTGTTTCATGGCAGGGCAAGATTGCTGTATGCTAAATGCTCCTTGCTGTCGCACCTAAAACATCTAAACCCCTCTATGCCTGCGGTTTTGCCGTTATTTTGCTTCCCAACAGTTTTATCCTTTCCCTGAACAGATAACTTGTTCACCGTGTCATGATCCGTCTCTCCCTGTTTGAATGCACTGGTGCACGCTCCAGACGTTTCTGTTTTTTCTACAATAGCTAAAATATCATCTAAGGGTGAATCTCCATTGACCCACAAATGCTCCTTTATCGCTGGGTTACATGCCTGCCTTACTAATTGATATCCGATAAGACCCTCCTGTAGTTTACCAAATTTGCAGTTGAGTGCTATTTTTTTAATGAACTACAAAATAGTCAACCGATTCATTTTTTCCTTGTTTCCCCTGGAAAATTTTGTAGCGTGTTATTCCTATGCAAACATTTGGTGCAAAATATTTATCCAAATCTTTTATTGCTGCATCAAATACATGTCTTCAACAACTACTGTTTTTGGCATGCGATTATAAGTTTTTAACTCCTGTGGACCCAAAGAATGGAGAAAAGTTCTCTCCTTTTCTTGGCTGCCATATCTTTACCATCACCAAAAGTTTCAATGTAATTCATAAAATACACTGAATACAATGTACACGTAGGGTACGGCTTGATATACCCTCAATAACCCATGCAGGCTTGCAGAAGTTCAACAGCTGGGCACACGCACTGCAACAATCTTGCGTTCAGCCACAAGCATGGTCCAATAGTTTGAAAGGAATCAGCGCATGCCACAGAGCGGCCGTTACAGTAAGCAACAATCATAACATTTTGCAAATAACTCAAAGCAAGTGTTACCACAGGATGACACTGCAATTTCCAATTAGTGTTCCTGTGACGTTGTATTACACCCCTGTAAGATATTTTCTAGGTGATAAATTGCACAAACCTTAGCAGAATTCCAGCGAAAAATAAAATATACTCCAAGGAAATATACTTTAATCCAAAGGGTAGGCACCACTGCTCGTTGCCAATTTGTTGAGTATGGAAATACCACAACAATTGAGTAATTTCCAAGTAGCTTTATCCAATTAAGGGAAGGCAGGTCCTGTAGGTCGATGTCTGGAGTCTGCACCACTGTATCCAGATTTTAAAAGCCTTCTAAAGCCCAAAGCTGTTCAACGACCAGACCAAAATAACCCCAAAAAGCACCAGTCCCAGTCAGAAAGTAATCCAAACTTTTAACACTGAAATACTGCAATCGTAGGCTGATGCAAATTCTAAAGCATAAATCAAATTTCTATTGTATGCAAATATGTGAAACTCACAGTGACTAGATTATTCATTGCATTACACACTAAAAATGAAAATAAACATGGAAAAATGGTCACTCACTTCTTATGATGAGCAGCAAATTGGAACAAGTAGTAAATCTGGACTTGGTGAGACACGTAAATCTTTGATTATGTGCACACCATTCCTTCTTTGACACACCTTTTCACATTAAAGCCTGTAGCAGATACTTTATTTTCTTTTGTTTGGAGACAGAAAGATGAACGTCGCTTTGATAAAGTTCACAGCAGTCCTTTTAGCACTCTTTCTGGCATTGGAGCTCTTTGCAGCAGGCAGATTAATTTCCTTTGTAGACGGAAAGCAAGGGCAGTAGCTACATCCTAGGTCGCAATACACTTGTTTCAGAGTGCGAGGCATGCACCTGTTAGTAAATATGGCTGGTAAAGTGAAACTGCAAATGGTTCATTCAGTCACATACGGTTTGATCCTTTCTAGGATTCACAGCTTTTGGCTGAACATTGCTTTGATCAAATTCACAGTAGTCCTTTTGACATCAGTTTTGGCATTGGAGCCCTTTGTAGCAGGCAGATTGTTTTCTTTCTTTTGTAGAAAGAAAGCGAGGGCAGTAGCCACTCGGGAAAGCACCACCAACGAGGAAGCCGGCTCCGAATGGAGCCGGCAGAGTTGCTGGTGTGCGACGGGTGCAGTTGCTAGGCAGACACTGAAAATCAATGTGGGGCCCTGTTAGGGGGCCCCTGCAGAGCCCATGCCATTGGCATGGGCACTGCAGGGGCCCCCAGGGGCCCCACGACACCCGTTCCTGCCAGCCTGGTTCTGGCGGTGAAAACCGCCAGAACCAGGCTGGCAGGAAGGGGGTCGGAATCCCCATGGCGGCGCTGCTTGCAGCGCCGCCGTGGAGGATTCACAGGGGCAGGGGAAAACCGGCGGGAAACCGCCGGTTTCCCTTTTCTGACCGCGGCTTTACCGCTGCGGTCAGAATTGCCCTTGGTACACCGCCAGCCTATTGGCGGTGCATCCTCCAACCCCGGCCCTGGCGGTCCATGACCGCCAGGGTCGGAATGACCCCCTCAGTCCTTTTAATTCAGAACCCACTACTCCTCTTTTTATTATATTGTAATATTGAGCCTACTTGCCCATGTTGCAATAATTAAACTGCAACTGCTTGGCACCTGGGATAACCTGCTCAATGAATAACTGTCCCTTGTTGAGACGACAGGGGACTACCTGAAACTGCAAGAGACAAAGTGACCATCTCTACATCTATAATACATAACTGTGGTAGTCCTAGAGCTAATACATGGCAATGGCACTGTCTTCGTCAAAGTAAGGAAAGATAGATTTTGCTGCTCTTGATAAGTTTTGTAGAGCATTCTTGATGCATACCAGTGGTACACAAAGGACACCATACAAAAGTGTAACTTTTAAGACATCATATTGCTCTAAAAACATACATGGCTGGTGGTAAACGGAAACTACAAATGGTTCATTGAATCAGGTTCTGCTGAAATTCTGATTTCTTTCCTTTTCTAGCCATTTGATATTGTTCAAAGTGGCAGCAAAAAGGATCACAGGCTCTAGGTGCATTAGAATGTGAATGCTGGCGTGTTTGGCAATTGTAAAGCTCAATCACGAAGGCTGCAAGGAGATGTAGCTCTAAAAGGGTCCATGCAAATAGTTATTTCCTTTCACCTTTAGACAGGAAGCAAGTCCAACATCCATATTAAGACAAGTACTTTTAAGTAGACAAAGCTAGTAACAGGAAACTGCGAATGACTCTTGCCGTCAGTCAAGGGTTGCAAGAATGTTAAGTACCATATTTGCTCCATTTTCTGTACAGGCCGGTTTAATCCCATGAAGCTAAGGTAGCCGCTTACAACTGTATGATGGCTTTGACTATAGTACTTTAGGCACATGCGCATGGGTTCCCCCCCCCCCCACATTCACTGAGCAACCAATCAATTAAGAGATATCCAGATGTTCCCAAATCTTGTTGCAGCCTTTCTTCAAAATAGGGTTGTCAATCTCTACATCTCTTACTGGCATAACTGCGTGATCCTAGAGTTCCACGACAGTGGCAGAGGATCCATTAAAGTAAGTTCATGGAAACAATGGGTGCCTGCAGCATCAGTGTAGTTATATACTTCCATTCATAAATTTGCGAGGTCTGATGTCTTAGCAAATGAGCATAAATTGTTTTGGGACTTCAACCGTAGATCATCATTACATCTGTACAGGCATGACTGGTAGTCCTAGAATTAACACATGGCAATGGCACTGTCTTCATCGAAGTAAGGAAAAATAGGTTTGTCTGCTCATGATAAATTTTGTTGCGCATTCTTGATGCATATCAGTGTTACACATAGGACACCATACAAAAGTGTAATTTTAAGACATCATGACACATTTCTGGAGCATCTTACTTGCATAGGATATTGTGCTAAAGAGTCATTTTAAGGCATCATTGTTCAATTAAATGCTTTACACAATCTTCCATCACTAGTCCTGCATTTCGCAAGGCGAAATGAATTTCAGAGACAGGCCTCCATCCAATGTGAGATACAAATCCCTGTAGTCAGTCTGGCTTTTTGGTGAGTGTGAAAACCAGTTGTAGGTTTCTTTGTTCATCACTTCTATATTACTTGGAATGCTCCTTATTGCTTTCTTAGCAATGATGTTAAGTAACTGGTTAATGCAGCATACAAGTTGCAAGGAAGGTTGCTTATCTTTCAACAAGGTGAATGCTGAGTGATGCTTTCCGCACATGACGCTTGCCCCATCTATGCCTATTAAATTTCCATTCTCAAGGCTACAAATTTCAATCAAGTTCTTTACTTCAATGTCTGTAGCTTAAAGTATGAGAAAGTGGAGTATAGTGCTCTTCTGGGCTTGGCACCACCTGCAGGATTGGCATGCAGTGCTCTGGGATTGACAGTGGCAAGGGCAGGTCTGAGAAGGTGTTCTTCTGGTCCTATCACTAGAGGGCTGGCAGGTATGCCTCCTTCTGCAGCTGACAGTGGCGAGGGCAGGTCTTAGAAAGTGTTCTTCTGGTCCTGTCACTAGATGGCTGGCAGGCATGGCTCCTTCTGCAGCCAACAGTGGCAAGGGCAGGTCCGAGCTGCATGCATTCCTTGGGGAGGGCTGAATTTCACAACTTTAATCATACATACTGCTGTTAAATTTTGCAAGCAACTGCAGGGGGAGCACAAATGAATAGGACACAATTCCAATGTGTTTCAGTCCAAACTTTATGAAGAAAATATTTGATAGTAGTTTTAGACCCATTCTATTTCGTCTATCATTTTTCAGCAGCAGCATTTGGGAAAATACCCTTTCAACATGAACATTGGATATTGGGAGTGTCAACATTTTTATAACACCGATTGCAAGCTTGTGAAAGCAGTGGTTGCCAGCAGCATCAGTGTAGTTATACACTTCCATCCAGAAGGATTCCATGTTAAAAGTCTCAGGAAATGAACATGAGGATATAATTCTCCACTGTGACTCCAGTACTTCAAATGGGTATGTGAAAAACGTATGTGGTAAGTCAGTTACAGGAGGTTTGCAATCTGGAAGCACTTTTTGGGGACTCAAAACTTATAACTTTTTAAGCATGATAAGTGACTCTGGAAGGCAACATTGATATTCACATGCCAATTCTTTCAAGAACTCTAGCACCTTTTCACATTGCCATCCTTTGAAACGGAGGTGAATTTACTTTCTTCCATCTTCTTACGAAAAGCAAGTCCAAGATCCACATCCTCTTGAGAAAGATAAATAGCAGAACTTCGTAAGTCTAGGCTCTGCAAATGTTCTTGATGATTACTGGTGAAAACGCTTGGTTTAAGTATCCTTTTCAGTGTGGACATGTACAGAGTACATAGGTCGCAAAGGTGTGGAGTGCATCTCCAGATTATAGCTGAAAGATTTTGTTAACAACCTTTATGTCTTGAAGAAAAGGCTTTAAGAAAGTAAGGTAAAGTAGGTTGGGCTCATCGTGATACATTTCTTGGAGCATCCTTGCTGCATAGCAGTGTTTCACATAGGATGCTGTGTTAAGTGTAATCTTAAGGCATCATATTGTTCTTATAAACGCTCTACACAATCTGCCATTGCTAGCCACCGTGTTTTGCAAGGTGAAATTAATTTGAGGGGCATACCTCCGCCAATGTCAGATACAATTCAATGTAGTCGGCATGGCATTTTGGTGAGTAGGAAAAACAGTTGTATGTTTCTCTGATCATGAATTTGACATTGCTTGGAATGCTCCATATTGCTTTCTTAGCAATGATGTCGAGGGAGTGACAAATGCAGCGCACAAGTTGTAAGGAAGGTTGCTTATCTCCCAACAAGGTGAATGCTGAGTGATGCTTTCCGCACATGACGCTTGCTCCATCTGTGCCTATTCCTATTCAATATTCAATCTCAATGTTACAACTTTCAAGCACGCTTAGGACTGCATTTGCTATATCTTCTGCACAGGCCTGATCGAATTCTAGCATTCCAAGGAAGGTGCTTACTAATTTTTTATGCTTTTTGCTGAAATACTTCACACAAATGCAAAGTAGTTGTTTTACTTCAATGTCTGTTGATTCATCAATTAATTAGGAGTAAGGTGATGTTCCGATATATATTTCATAGTTTTGTCTTTGAAGTATAGGCCCAACACAGAATTGATTAGTGCTGTTCATTTGGTGCGGGGCATTTGGAAGGTAAGGAATTCATCCTTCAAAATGTCACCATATCCATCTACATTATTTATGGATGTGCAACAAGCAGTTTGTATGGCAAACCTAATTTCTCTTCCTTTCTGGTCATTAGATATTGAAGGAATGGGTTGTACAAAGGATGCCATAGAAGCACTTGCAGAATTACAGCATGAGTGGTGTTTTGTGGTTGCTGCATGTTACTTCAAATCATTATAATGGGTACGCAGGTCTATATGGCAGTACTTGCAGGCCACTTTGGAATTATCCGATTTGACAGGGGAAATCCATCTTTTTAATTCAGGATCCAACTCCCACTCTTTTCTGTATATTTTTTTAGATTGTGCCCACTTGCCCATGGTGCAACAATTAAACTGCCAGGTCAGCTGGGAGCTGATCAATGAGGAACTATGTCAAGATGACAGCCCAGAGGACTACCTGAAACTGCAAAAGAAATTGAAAGTATTGCCCCTAGTTCACTGATAATCATGTGCAAAGCAATAAAAAACACTATCTAGAATTGCCAATGGTTATTGTAGCATACCTCTACTTAGAGTGACTAAGGATGTCATGTACTTATTTTGGGGTACAACACTTGTGAATTCAATGGAGATACAAAGTGGTGTTGACTCTGCGCTGGGGCAAGTAATTTGTTTCAGGGCAAACGATTGACTCTTTGGATTTGTCATGTTTTGAAATGGAGAATGAGCCAAAGGATGGCAACTCCCTCATATTCAAGGTTAAATAAGAGGTATGCTCTAGCTTTCAAACTGGTTTTATAATAAAGCAAGAACAACTCACTAATAACAGCAAAAAGTAATACATCTTAATGGATGACCCCTCATACTTACTCAACTTTTCATACCGAACTCAGGTTTGTGGAAAGCAGATCTAATCCTGTTTTCCCTTTGCATTTTATAGAGTAAGTCCTGTTAATCCCAATATAATGTCAGTCCCATAATACAAAGATAACATTTGCTACATTAGCTCCATCATTAACCTATGATAATCAACAGCCCCACTCAATGGATTCAAAGCACAACCTGTGTTCTTTTCACTGCCTTTCAGATGCACAGGGTAGATAAAGGTGAAATGCAAGTGGCCATCTAGCATTCCCAGTATGTATCTGTAGTCTGTTGTACAACTATCCTATTTTCTGGACTTTTCATTAAATGGGCAGCAGACCAGCATTTCACTCATTTCCTGCCTCCTTCAGATGTACTCTGGCACTACCCCTACACTCGTATTAGCGGGCTACCTCTACCGTGGACTTTGGAAGTCAACAGGGCCCTGCAGAAAAATACATCCTTGTGTGAGGTGAAAAAGGCTGTTTGTGTGAGATGAAAAAGGCTGTTTGGGTGAGGTGATAGTCACGACCCTTCTGCAAATTCCTACCTGAGGCCAGAATACAGTGACCTAAACTTTGTGAACTTGAACTTAAATTATTGGTAAAGGATAGTGTTTTGTGTCTAATGCAAGCAATGGCTATGCTGAGCAGAGCATGATAACAAGTGATGTAAATAATTTAGGCACTAAGATCACAAACAGAACCATGCAGTGAGGCTGAGAACTGACCATGTGCCCTCATTTCGCTTAGCTCAGCCAATGGGACCACATTTGTGCTTGCACTGCCTGCAACTGGAGTGAAATGAATGAATAAATCAGCTGAGCACACAACTCAAAGTGCATTAAAAAAGTATGGGAACAATGATGCTGCATGCAATAGGATAGGTTAGACGTGTGGCTAAGAAAACCAATATATTCTCTTTCAGGTAGCTACATACATAACTCATGCCTTAAACGAAAAATAGAAAAGTTAAGTTAATCACTGCATATTATGAAACCTCTATTAGTTAATGCGCTGAAAGGTCTGTGTGTAACTGAAAAGCCACAGAATTAAATCTTCGTTGGTGCAATGGAGAATTGTGTGTTGTGCAAATGTAAGTCATTAGGTTAAACTTGCATTACAGGCAGTATAAGATAGACTGCTACCAAACGTGCAAAAAGGTTTCAGATAAAATGGTTTAAGTAATACCCAAACTGAATGATTTTTTTTATTTTATTTAACTGGCCTGCAAAGCACGCACAGCTCAACTGGTAACCTTCTTGCATTACGAGTCGAAAACTATAACTCTTGGTCATCATCAACCTTCATCTGATTCCATCCAGTGCTTAATTTGTGCTTGTTGCTTCCAGTGCAAAGCACCAGCACTTATTTTTGAGGCCCAGCACTTTTTTTCTGCCTCAAGCATTTACTGCGAGCAAAAAACACATATGGGAAAGACTTAGGAAGGCGTGGTGGCATGCACGGTCATTTGCTATCATTCAGCAGAGGCAGGAGCAGCCCTTTGACTGTCCTTCTGCCCCCAGCCACGCTGTGCGCTGGCTGCATGCACTACTCAATTATCAAAGCCTCAGCCTAACTAAGGCTGCCATGATGAGCCAGGCAGCTAAAGTAAAATCAACTGCAGCGGTGAGTCGCCGCCCCAGGTGGAAAAATGCACACAACATGCTAATATAAGCCCAAAAAATAGGCACCCGCCAATTGAGTTTTTTTCTCTCACAACTCGGAAAAATGTCGCCCATTTGTGCAGGTAAATAGCCCATTCAGGCAACACTGGTCTACACTGGTTTAGAACCTCCAGGCATCGCGCTACAGAGAAACCATTACAAACAATAACAATTACATAAAGGAACCCATCATGCAATACTCATATAACACTAAGCACCATTAAAATTCCCAGAATGTTGGGGGGAAAAAAATCAAAATTTGGGGTGGAGATGTTTACTGGAGAAAAAAATATGAAGTTTTTTATCGCGAGCTACTCTAGATTATTAAAAATAAGGAGAAAACATCCAAATTTGGGGTGGAGATGTTTATTGGAGGAAACAAAATATAAAGGTTTTATCGCAAGCTGCTCTAGAGTATTAAAAATAAGGAAGAATGGGGGGCAACGGCCCATCACCTAAGCGGTTAAAGTATTCAAGGGCATATTATCCACAGTTACTTGTATTCAGAGGGCAGCGGGATCGTTTCAAGATGGCCGCTCCATTGATTACAGATTTTTAGCAATTGTTTGCAGGGTACAATTAAATGATGTAAATGGTCTGTTCCGAGGCGGTGCTGCTTAAGTATAGCGTCTGTTTTCTATATAGTTTACATTTAAACTCGAGGTGACATTGTTATACGTTCGTTCCACAGATTTAATCTTAACGCTTTCAACGCTAAACAATATATTGCACAAGCAACAGCGACCTTAATATTACAGCCTCCACGCCGTGCTTATGTGCTATGGGAGCGCGTCGCGAGAGCGCTCGAGTGACGCGTCACTGCGCAACTGCACAGAGCCTAAGGCGGTTGGTCGCCATTTTGTGCTGTGTAGGAGGGGAGGCTGGAGGTCGGGAAGCTGCAGAGCGGTGCCTTTCCGGGGCAGCTTTTAATACCACGAGAAGCGACAGACACGCCGTGGTGCTTCGTTTATCTTCTAAGTTGTGAAGACAGTGACAATGTCCGCAGAGGGATCCGCTGATCCGGTGAGTCGGAGAGCCTGTATATAGGGAAGGCCTGACTCTTGCCACTGGCCTTGTGATGAGAGATGGGTTGCTTTTCTCCGATAGAGTAATTTTCAGGCTGCTTGTATATATATGGCGCATTTCCTCGGTGCACATTGTTCGTACAAAGGTGCACAAATAGTATTTGAACGTACTCCAGCAGTAGAACTACGCCTCGTTCCTTGATCTTTAGATGCCCTCTTGCACCTTTGTTTTGACTGTGATTATCTTCTCATCTAGCTTTACGTCAGTACTTTATCACCTACACACGTTTTAAAGCCTTTACTTTCTTAATGACCCACTTCAAACCTGGTATTCCTCCTCTGCCATTTTTAATCCCAGAGCCTGTTTGACCTGTTTCTTCCTTCTACGTAACTCGTTTTCATTTCGTTCACCAGGACCCTTAAAGAACAGTGACTTCTATATGAGCTCGATCAGCCCTGTTACCAGCTACTAATCGGGTTCCCTCTGACTTTACCCACTGCTCCAAACCTTCCTGGTGGTTCCCATTTTCTAAATTGTATTTTTTTTCTCTTTCCTTCCAGTGTTAAACTGCTGCGTCAAGTCACAGCAGTTAACCACTCCGCGTGAAGTGTTTACTAGACTTTTGAAAATAAAAAGTTCAGTGAGACTCAAGGCAAGCACGGCCGTGTGCAACGAGACACAGATTGAGAAAGAGAGCAAAGTCCCTGGCGTGTATAAAACATTCAGTAATCGGTTACACACACACTGATTAATATTTGTTTAGACCTGTACAAACTAACTTTTATTCAGAGTGTCTTTGGGTGCTAGAATTAAGTTAACTAGTAAGTTAACTTACTGGGTTGTTAGTGTACCTGTTAAAAATGCCCGTAACATGGTGGTATTTTCAAATCATAGAATGCTGCTTGTATAGACGAATATGTACTTAAGATCACACAGGGTAGCAGTGTCTCGCATCGCAAACTTAGCAAGTTTTTTTTTTTTTTTATCAAATGGTGGCTTAGTTATAGACAAGCCCACTGTAGCGCTAATGTCAAATATAACCCTTCATTAGGTCATTAAAGAATTTTCGAGAGGCACAGACTAAAAAATAGCGGCTGGGTTAATCGCAGTCTGTCAAATCTAAAAACCCAAATTACCAAGCAAATTCATTGGTTAAGGTCAAGGTTCAGAGCAAACCCAGCATTGGAGCCGTAAACTGGACAGGACCCCCCACAAACATTCCTACCTTACCTCAGAAATCGCCCCCAGTTTAGTGTTTGAGTACCTGAAATGAATACTGAAAATTCCATGTTGTCACTCAATTGTAAAACAGGAGACCTTATTTGGCCGAATGGGTCAGTGTATGCATTGAACAGACCAAGAGACTGTGTTGATCCCTAGAATTGCCGCAAGGCATTAGCAATTGGGAGATGCATGCATGATACCACCTGTCAGCACTGCCTAAAATGACTGAACGCATTTTTACACTGTACTTTGGACATTTCCTTTAGTAAGGCTAGCAGGGTCACTGGTGTTAAACGCTGTAAATAGTCCTTGGAGAGTTAATATTGATGCCACTGTCATCTAACTGAAGCAGGTTTCCCATCCTCGCAAGCATCACTTGCGAGGACAGCAGGTTGAAATATTCCGCTGTTATGCTTGAAAAATGTCAACCTCTTTATTTACTGATTGCTGTAACCTTTAATGTAGTAAGACAAGTATTACCACGGCACGTCAACTGTCTTTGCCGGCTGCTGCACTGTTGTGTAGATACGTAGTGCGGGAAGGAATTGTTTTTCCACCTCGTGTTTTTCCTTGCAGCTGTGGTACAGGGCATATTCCTACTACGAGAAGTATTAAAAACAAAGTCTTAACTTTTGATAGAATTGAGCTGTCAAAACAGTTCATAGTATTTGGGTAACCTAAGTTACCCAAATACTATGAGCGGCTGAATGCCCGTCGTGTAATATGCCACTGCTCAAGTGAATTGCAATCTAAAACATTCTCGTTTTGGTCTGTGATTGACATCTTTAATGTTTTTTTGTTGACTCCTGCTTGCCAGCTGTTAAGTATTGGACACCATGCGTCCAGGATAGTAAGGTCTCTGCCAAGTTGGAAAAGTCTTTGTTGCTTGTTTCGCGCTTACTTTATATATCTTGCGCACTATCTATCTATATATATATATATATATATATATATATATATCACTAACGGCAGTCACCATCACATTCCTGAAGTAAAGTTGGTTCTTGGGTGGCGATTTATTTCGTAGCGCAGTGGGTTCGGCTGGGTTACTGGCGATTGGAGATGGAAGAGATTGCTACACAGCAATCCTCCCGACTATTTATTTATTTTCACCCCTGAATAAATGTGAAGGAGTGTGGACCTATTATTTGTCGTATATTAGCTGAGAGTCATTGTAATTTTAATGATTTTCCTCCCAACCTGATAGTTTTTCTCAAGGAGTAAGATGTACCGAGTTGTAGTACTAAACAATACACACTGCTGCATGTAAAAGTGACACCAGTAGTCCAGATAAATTGAGGCCTAGTATGCCATATAAACAATAAACAGCATAAACCCCCCTGTGCGGAAATACGTGTTGGCATAACTTACCCAACTCATTCAACAGTGAGCTAAATAACTTTATGATGTAAGTGAAAATAAAAAAACAATTTTTCATACTACTGTTCAGTAATCTTATTTCTTAAGAAAAACGATGTAGCACCTTGGAAGGATATGTTTTGCAGTTACAGTGACTGAGTTAATGTTTGAAAAGTATTTGGTGCATTCTCCTTGTCATCAATACAGTGCTATGTGTGATTCTTTGACAAGGGATCACATACTGCATTGGTCCTATAACACTTATAACCACTAGTGATACCTTCCCCCTACTCGTACTAGATATATTTATTATGTTTAACAAGCGCCTCCCTGGACGAGGACAAGTAGCCATTAGCAGTTCAACCCGGCTGCATAATTGCCCTTTTACATTCATTTAAGACATAGCCACTACAGGTTATGTCTGTCTCTGCCAGTCTACGGCAACAATACCACCCGTCGTCATTTGAACAGGCAGGCAATAATTTGATACATTCCATTCACTGCTGGCCTACTGGAAGACTAATCCACCACTGCAGTTCCCAAATAACTATGCTTAACACATTTCACGCTGACAATCGTTTGAGGGATGATTTCAACAAAGTAAACATTCCGAGAAGGTCTTCCCCCCCCCCCTTCCCCCCCAAAAAAAACCCACCAATCCATGATATACCTGCATCAGTGGAACACAAGCACATCACCAAATCCAGTAGGTCTGGTTTTAATTTGCTGACTGGTGTAAACTGGAGCATGCACAAATGTGCATTAATGCAAGACCTGTTGGCTTTTGTGATGCTGGAGAAAAAGGCGAAAAAAGGATTGTGTTCTGTATAGAATATATTTAGGAAAATATACGAATTGAATAAGACAAATAGTATGGTGATGTCTTTTTAGATGTAAGATAGTCTCATGAGCTCCATTACGTGCACTTCCTAGAAGGTGGAATCATACACCAAACAAAGCTTGACACTGCAGCTATACGCAGGACCTATTGTTACCTGATTTTTAACATCTACCTAGTGGATTTTGGATCCCTGTGAGATTAGTATTTACCTTTCAGTTTGCGCGGTGGGCTTTTTGTGTATTATTGTATCACACGTGGAATACTTGGATTGCAAAGCATGAGGTTTGATTTTTAGGTCTCATAAGTGTGCAGAATTATGCCATGTTATTGTACACCGGAAACAATCACTTTAGTTTATTCACCTCAGCGTGCTTTTTCAAAAATATTTTAGTTTGGACTCAAGATGCAAGGTAGACCAGTAGGCTTTACCAAGGCTTGTTAAATATTGGTGACAAAAGATCCTGCAGATAGCTGTGCTGTCAGGCTAGATCGAACAAGCATTGGTAATATCAATTGGTTGGACTTATAACTGGGGTTTCCTCTTCAGTCACTATAGGTTTCAGATACTCAATAAGTCAGCATGCAGAGGCACTCTGTTACTCATCTATGCATTCAGACACCAATTCATCCATTGACCCGCTCTTGCATTCACCCACTTGCCCTCCTCAGTAAAAGGGGCACACACTCATCAAGCACATACATGATAAATTAAGAGACTACAGGTAGACTAGAGAAAACATGACCCCATTTAAACTTACGGGTCAACTGCTTGCAATTGAAAAATTAACGTTAATTTAACAGCATGTGATTGTTGTGCTATACAGTTGTACAGTGTGTAATTTTGTGTTTTTTTTTTAGATCCAAAATACCTACTTTACGTAGAAGCAGCTGTGCACAAAACCATTCCATGACCGTTCTGTCAACATCATACTAGGCAGTCACCTTCAAATTGTAACATGTATAATGTCACTGCTCTACTGATTCAACATGACTAACTTCTGGTGGGTAGCTTTGAACAGTAAAACAGTGATAAACTGCAGGCAATACCAATCAAAGATGGTCACCCAGTATAGAAATGGTGGCTTCACCAGTTGCAATACAGTGCATATAAAATGAGCGGCAGTCGAGTGGCTCGGTTGGTCAGTCTGACAAGCTGCAGGAAGCTCTTGAAAAAAGAATGAGGTAAAAAAAAAAAAAATCTAAACGACTGGCTGCCAGCTGAGACTCAAGAGTTTTAAGAGGGGATTTGCACGTGTTAACTGGCAAAATGCTGTTAATCACATTGCAATAGAGCCTGTGGCAAAAATGGGCTAACATGCAATGATACTCTGTCATGAGGAGAAGCAGAATGTGGCTGACCCTCTAATGACAGAAGAGGGGTGACCCAAAGACCCTGGGTGTGTGCACGTGTGTGTAGACCTACTTTATTTTTATTTTTTAACCCGGGCTCGACGGACAACTGCACCTGCCAAGTTCTCATAAGACAGAATTTAGGTGCCGCTCAATGCAAATCTTCTACCCTCTGGGATTTTTTACGTAAGTAACAAATACGAACATTCTTGCATACCACAGTAATAGGTGAAATTCCATGTAACCGAACACCAGTCTACATGCTTTAATATGGTTTTCATCACTTGGCCATTAGCTGCCTATTGACTTTAACATGTGTTTCGTTATAAATAAGTTAGACCTGCTTCTTTTGCCATAACTTTTTACACTAGACAGATCTTGCCTATTGCCTTCATCCATGGATTTCCATCTTAAGATCTTCAGTCCTGGTGCGTTGAGGATAAGGTTTCCCTCAAAGCAGAAATTGCAGTATTTTGGGGGGTGTTTTAGCAGACACGTCTGTTCAATCAAAATCTTTACTTGAGGGAATCAATGTTTGGGTGGAGACAAAGCCCTTCTTACTAGTACTTCTTAAATCTTTAACACACACTGTCAGGCGACAGCTGTGCTACAATGCCCGACCTAAAAATCTCAGACTAAACAACCACTTGTAGTAACCAACTTAGCGGATTTTGATGTTAAAAAATAACTTAAAGGGACTTGCAGAGCTGATCAAAGCTGCCACCTTACCAAAAAATCATAAACTGCCTGTCTCACTTCTTCACCTGTCACACTGCTGAGCTCTGTGTCCCAGTGTAAAATACTGCACTGTGGTGGTCAGCACGTACGACATGGCAACACTTATCACGGAGGAATATAATTAAGGTCATACCTTTCTACCACTCACTACACAGTGTAGTGTACTAACCGCAAGTCATAGGGGTAGCAAATCTTAGAATAAAGAGTGTACAAGTTAAACCATGGGTGTAAGGAGAGTCAAAGCAGAAAAGCACATCCCTTAACCTTTACCTTGGTCTGGTTGTATTGACACACTTTACCTTCAAAGAGACAATTGCTGTTACCCAGTGTCCTTTGATTTAAAAATTTTTAGATGGGGAGAGCTTGTAATAGTCTGTCTTTAATAAATATGTAGCGTAGACATAGAGTTGAGCTTAAAATCATTTTAGATCTCTAGTAGTATAATGTTATGGTTCCTGGTGCTAAACCTTTATTTGATAACATGGTGGTCTAGTGTGCATTGCATAGAATGTTTCTTCTGAAATGTCTCATCTTAACCTCTTAGCTGCTGGGCCTTTCCCCCCCCCCCCAGTGCTGAGCCCTTTTTTTGCTATTTGGGGTAGTTCGCGCTTAGGGCTTCATAACTTTTTGTCCACATAAGCTAACCACGCCAAATTTGCGTCCTTTTTTTCCAACATCCTAGGGATTCTAATGGTACCCAGAGTTTGTGGTTTCCCCTGGAGGAGACCAAGAAAATAGCCAAAATACAGTGAAAATTTCTTTTTTTCCAAAAAAATGGGAAAAAAGGGCAGCCGAAGAAGGCTTGTGGTTTTTTCCCTGAAAATGCCATCAACAAAGGGTTTCTGGTGCTGAAATCACTATCTTCCCACCTTTCAGGAACGGGCA
The DNA here is from genome assembly GCF_031143425.1 of Pleurodeles waltl. Lineage (NCBI taxonomy): Eukaryota > Metazoa > Chordata > Amphibia > Caudata > Salamandridae > Pleurodeles > Pleurodeles waltl. Next base: position 747,410,675 of record NC_090440.1, on the reverse strand, counting down.
GACTTGAATCGGAAAACCACATTTTCCAACACAAATTTGGCATTTTACTGGGACATACCCCATTTTTACTATTTTTGGTGCTTTCAACCTCCTTCCAGTTAGTGACCGGAATGGGTGTGAAACCAATGCTGGATCCCGGAAAGCTAAACATTTCTGAAAACTAGACAACATTCTGAATTCAGCAAGGGGTCATTTGTGTAGATCCTACAAGGTTTTCCTACAGAAAATAACAGCTGAAATAAAAAAATATTGAAATTGAGCTGAAAACAACAGCCATTTTTCTTTATGTTTTACTCTGTAACTTTTTCCTGCGATGTCAGATTTCTGAAAGCAATATACCGTTTTGTCTGCTGGACTCTTCTGGTTGCGGGGATATAAAGGGCTTATAGGTTCATCAAGAACCCTAGCTACCCATATCCAATAAATGAGGTGCACCCTGCAGTTGGTTTTCATTCTATACTGGGTATACAGCAATTCATTTGCTGAAATATCAAGAGTGAAAAAGAGGTATCAAGAAAACCTTTGCATTTCCAAAATGGGATCAAGATAAGGTTTTGAGGAGCAGTGGTTATTTGCACATCTCTGAATTCCGAGGTGCCCATACTAGCATGTGAATTGCAGGGCATTTCTCAAATAGACGTCTTTTTTACACACTCTCTTATATTTGGAAGGAAAAAATGTAGAGAAAGATAAGGGGCAATAACACTTGTTTTGCTATTCTATGTTCCCCCAAGTCTCCCGATAAAAATGATACCTCACTTGTGTGGGTAGGCCTAGCGCCCGCGACAGGAAATGCCCCAAAACACAACGTGGACACATCACAGAAAACAGAGGTGTTTTTTGAAAAGTGCCTACCTGTAGATTTTGGCCTCTAGCTCAGCCGGCACCTAGGGAAACCTACCAAACCTGTACATTTTTTAAAACTAGAGACCTAGGGGAATCCAAGATGGGGTGACTCGCGGGGCTCTGACCAGGTTCTGTTACCCAGAATCCTTTGCAAACCTCAAAAAGTGGCTAAAAAAACACGTTTTCCTCACATTTCGATGACAGAAAGTTCTGGAATCTGAGAGGAGCCTCAAATTTCCTTCCACCCAGCGTCCCCCCAAGTCTCCCGATAAAAATGATACCTCACTTGTGTGGGTAGGCCTAGCGCCCGCGACAGGAATGGATCACACAAGGGTCAATGGTAGTCCTTGCTTGAGGTCTACTGTTAACCCTGGAGTGATTCATTCCTGAAGCAGGCACACAAGCGGGGTTGTGTTTTTATCAGGACAAGTGGGGAAACACTGGGTGGTAGGAATTTTGAGGATCCCTGCAGATCCCTGGACTTCTGCTCATTGGAATGCAAGGAAAATGTGTTTTTTAAGCACATAATGTAATTTCAAGGGGATTCTGGGTGAAGGAAAACTGGTGAGAGCCATGCAAGTCCTGCACCCTTGGTCTCCCCTGGTACTAGTTTGTTAAAGTTAACTCACCACTCACACTGGTTGGTTTTAGCACCTCCAGAAATTATGGTTTTAAAGCATGATTACTTATCAAAGTATCTGAATGTTGAAACCAAGCCTTCTGAAGGTGGGCCATAAAGCCGCGTCCAGGCACCAACCTCTTTATGGTCCATTCACACGCCATTCACGCACAACAAACAACCCTTTCATATCGCCAGCCACGGGCCCAATCCAATCAATCACTCCACTCACATTAACTTACCGCTGCCAGACAAGGGCCCATCACATTCACACGCCACAGAACGGAATAAGTTTGACTACATTTTACCACCTGTCAAGTAACTGCCTCCTTCTTCCTTAACATTACCAAATGCATGCGTAACAAACCTTTACTAATGACTCCTGTGACAGCCACCTGAGGCTCAGGAAGACATGTTTTTCATGCGCCTTTAGCGCAATCTCTGTGCTAAATCCAACTCCTTCCAGTTTGTGGATGCAAGTTGGGGGTGTCCGAGTATGCCGTACAAAGCGATTCCTCGAACTGAGTGAGCATATCTACCTTTGAAACTAAGGGAGACATGCTGGGGACTTCTCATGATGTTCCCTAAAGAGAAGGTCATAGGCTATGGAAAAGGGTAGTGTTTGGTACATAGGGGAGTCCATGAGAACGTAGCATATGTCCCAGCCAACATTATGTGCAGTGATGTGACTATAATGCACTTATACAGCAAACTGAACATCTACTAAGTTCTGATGGGGGATGAACATGAAAAGCAGGTCAAACACTGACCTATACAAGTCATTCTCCTTTAGTGCTGGGATGGCACCAATGGGTTTGAATCCATAGGTGTAGATGATGTACATCTGTACTACCTTTACTATCTGCCTTCTACCTGTGCAATAACCCTGTGAAGGCACTCCTACCATAAGCTTTCCTTACCCATCCATGTCTCTGTTCTCATCAGAGTCCTGGCTAATCCTGTATAATAGCCAAGTGAACCTATACTAGTTTGTGGAAGCAAGTTGGGGGCTTCCAAGTATACCCTACAAAGTGATTTCTCGAACTGAGAGAGCATATCTACCGTTGAAAGTAAGGAAGACATGCAGGTGAAGAAAGGGTACTCCGTGGCAATGTGGCATATGTTCTGTCTACTAGTATATGCAGTAGGGGGAAGAAAATGCATGTTAATTGAACAGAACACTGACCATGCCAAAAGGAAGTCCATGATGAAGTAAAATTCTGTGGCTCCTTGCCTAACGAAGCAGTGGCCCATGGACGTTCGGTATCCATGCACTGCCACTGAAAGGATTACCCAACAGCAGCTCAACCTCAGTCGATTTCCCAGAACTTTGCTTTAGTATGATACAACGTAAAGCAAGTAGGGATACAGAGGCCTGGTTGTGATGGACACTGGGGACAGTAATACCGACTCTCCTGCCGCTTTCCATGCTTTGAGCACACTTTACAGCGACGACATGGGCGATCCTTTTTGGGTGTTTTAGGTATGCGATCAGCAAAGTGTCGCTCCTGCAGCCTTGCCACATCCTCCAGAACATATGAGGTGGAGGCTGCTGCTTCTTCAGTAACAGCAGTGAGGCTTTCAATTACAGACAACTGGAAGTCAAGGAAAGTCATGAGTCTTCCTGTTGTTGTCTGACGGTAAACAACATACGCATTATATGTTGCCATCTGAATCAGGTGGGTAAACAGTTTCTTGTACCAAGTGCGAGTTTTACGACACGCATTGTATGGTTGAAGAACCTGGTCGTTCTTGTCCACTCCACCCATGTACTTATTGTAATCGAGTATACAGATGGGCTTGTGGACTTCGGCCATCTGACCCCAAACCGTGATGGGAGAAGTGCTCTCATCATGAATTGTAGTGAGCACGTATACATCACGTCTATCTAGGAACTTGACTGCGAGCAGTTTGTTAGAACGCAATGCAGTACTCTGTGATTTCTGGAGCTTCTTGCAAACAAGCTCCCGCGGGAATCCTTTGCGGTTACAACGAACTGTACCGCAGGCCACAGTGCCAGCTTTGTAGAGCTCACTGAACAGCTCTACTCCTGTATAGAAATTGTCCACATAAAGGTTATAACCTTTGTGAAGAAGTGGCTGGACAAGTTCCCATACAATCTTACCTGTGACCCCTAACGCGGGAGGGCAACCTACAGGGTTTAGGGTAGAATCCTTCCCTGTATACACTCTCAGGCTGTACACATAGCCAGTAGAGCTCTCACACAGCATGTACAGCTTTATGCCATAGCGAGCTCTTTTGCTCGCAATGTACTGTCTGAAAAGCAGCCGTCCTTTGTACAGGATCAAGGACTCATCGACTGCTATATTCTTTCCAGGAGTATAGATCTCTGGAAACCTGGCAGACAAATGTTCCACGACAGGCCGAATTTTGAACAACCTGTCATGATCTGGATGGTCCCGGGGCAATGCAGCAGAATTGTCATTGAAATGCAGCATGCGCTGCAGTAGCAAAAAACGATCTCTGCTCATGTATGGTGCGAAGATGGGAGTTACCCAAACCGTGCGAGTCGTCCAGTAGGACTGCAAGGTGGGTTTCTGTACTAACCCCATTTTGAGGGTAAGGCCCAAAAATATCTTCAACTCCGCCAGCGAAGTGGGAGTCCACTGGCGTGCCCTAGAACGGGGCCCTAGAGTGCCTCCGCGCTCCCTCAGAAATTGGTCTGCACGCAAATTTGTTTGCTGCACAACTTTCTGAAGAAAGTCAACATCCAAAAACAGATAGATGTAGTCGACTGGCAAAAAGTTAGCTGTATCGACTTTACATCCAGCGTCACCAGTAAAAGGTGGAATTTGGGGCTGAACCAAACAGGGGGGCTGCCAAGAGAGCACTCGTTCTGTGCTTGCGGCAGCAAGCACGTGCTCTCTGGGTTCGGCTAACCCAATGTGGTCCCGCTGCCCAGAATGTGCTTGCGAAGGGACAGCACGGATGTCGTCATTGTCTCCTTCAGACTCACTGGAAGAGGTGTCGTCAGATGGGACTCCGCCGACTGAAAAATCACTCCCAGAATCTGCCCCATTGTCCTCTCCCTCAGATGCTGTCTCAGTGTCTGCTGTCTCAGTCTCTGAGCCTACATCAGAACTGTCCTCCATAACCCGAGCTAGGGCTTGATCAGCAGTCATCCAACGAGACGCCATCTCTGCAACTGGCTAAACTGTCCCTCTAAATTACTATCCTACGTAGAAGGCAGATAGTCACAAAATTGCTTGTTGGTATGTTTGTTGTGTACAACAGGAAATGTCGTCACCTTACCTTCGCTTCTTCTCCAATTCTGCAGATTCTCTGAAAACACTGAAAAAAACAAAAAAAGAATGTATTACTTCACCTTACCACACACCCTGGGGGATGAACATGAAAAGCAGGTCAAACACTGACCTATACCTCCTCTTCTAATTCCCTCAGTACTATCCAGCAAAACTGCCACTACAGAAAAGACATGCATGCATGCATATTGTGTGTGTGTGTGTGTGTGTGTGTGTGTGTATGTATATATATATATATATATATGTTTAGAAACAAAGTGGTTGAAGGGTTGCTGGGCGGCACACTCCACTGCCGGTGCCCAGTGACAGGGAAGACCAATCTAGAAATTATCTAATGCCGAAAAATTTCACCGCACTCCATGAAGTACAAATAAACGTGTATTTTATTGCAGTCAATAACCACCAACGTGTTTCAACTCACCAAGGAGTCTTGATCACGGTCCTCGTGGAGTGCGGTGAAATTGTTCACCATTATAAAACTACACACACAAGAATAACAAGCATTTACAATGCAATGGGTCTCGCATCTGCTCGAGTTAGAGCTATTAGCGTTATAAACTCCTAACCCAACTTTTCTTGCCACATAAATTGATAATTTAAAGTTAAACTCTTTCACATAAGAGAGCCGATTCACAGCGCCATGGCCACCATGAGCATCATGTGAAGAGTTACACAAAAGGAAAAGAAGTTCGCTCGCAGTTAAACGTAACAGCAAAAGTGCAATTAGCCATGTACCAGGGGCGATGGCCAAGGCGGTAGCAAAACCTCCCCAAGGAGGGACAAAGGTAAATCATTTTCCAATGCCATCAAAGGAGTGGTAGTGATGGGCGTGAGGTGGGCGTTGTTAGAAGCCCAGATACACACCAACAAGTCAGAAAAGCAGCACATGGACGCTGCAATGCTTGTCCTGAAAAAAATATATATATCTATCTATCTATATATATCTATATAGATACATATATATATCTATATAGATATATATATATATCTATATAGATATATATATATCTATATAGATATATATATATCTATATATGTGTATACATATATACACACATATATATAAGACTCATGTCACAAATCTTTTTCTTTTTATACATGTGTGCTTGCCCTCGGCAAAGCACACATGTTTTAAAAAAAAAATGGCCCCTTTGATGGTCACCCTAGGGGCTGACCACCAACAATTTGTTTTTTTTTGTTTTTTTTTTACCCTGGGGGGGCGATCGGCCTCCCCAGGCAAAACCATTTTTTTTTTCCCCTGGGGTCAGGGCCGACCCCGCCATGTATTTTTTTTTTTTTTTTTGGGGGGGGCGCGATCGCCCCCCAAAACAGTGTAAATAATTTAAATATTGCCGGGGGGGGGTGGTGGCCCTTTTACGAGGGGGCCGACCCCCCCAAAGAAGATCCCTGGTGCCTAGGGGCGTTTCCTGGCCGTGGATCGCAGCCGCGCTGCGATCCACGGCCAGGAAACGGTGCCAGGGAGGCATCGATGGAAAGGGGAGAGCCTCCCCTTTCCATCGATGCCTCCCTGGCATCTGGGGAGGCCGTTTTGGCCTTTTTTTCTCCACCGGAGAAGGAGAGAACGCTTACCTCCGTCTCTCCTTCTCCGGTGGGGAAAAAATGTGACGTCAGCGCGCCTCGCGGCGCGCTGACGTCATAAGGGGGCGGGAGGGGGGTGGGATAGAGACGCGGAAGCTCTTCCGCGTCTCCTACGGTGGAAAAATAAAATAAAAAAAATCCTCCGGTGCATTGCACCGGAGGATTTTTAACCCCCTCCCTGGTGTCGCCCACTGGTCGTGACCCGCACCAGGGAGGGAGTGTGGGCGTCGGCCAGTGGCCGACGCCCGCATTTAACGGGTTAAGCAGGTAAATTGTCCCGCATACCTCTGTGCTTTGTCATTCTTTAGGAACAGGCTTTCAATTAGCAAAAACTGATGATGGAGTATGTGTATTGAAGAGGCCAACAGTGTTTCTATTCCAAATCCATACTGGCACTGATTGTGAACAGCTGCAGATTGGTTAACGTATGGAGTCTAGGGGCAAAAAGTGGAACATCTCCTTGCTGTGGCATATCTAGTTGTGGCTTAGGGTCAGAGAATTAATGATATATCCCAGGATTTTGCCACCGAAGTTTGTAACTAGGAGATCTACACATGGACCTGGGTGTTCAGCATGTTCTGCGTCTTCCAGTTACCTTTGGGATGCCAGCAGAAAGTGAATGCAGTCAACAGCCCAAGACCCATTTTGTAAACACAGAATCTAGACGCAGTCAGCAGCCCCAGCCGCATTCAGGAAATTCACATTGGAGTAAAGGAGTCCATGCTTTTGTCCACAGGATGTAACATGGCATCCATTACCTAGGTCTGTTTTTGACAGTGTTGGCTGAGATTAACTTTACACTGGAGCTGCTGTATTTTTGAAGTACCCACTGTTGCAGTATTGGAGGGCCTGCAAGAAATTTAGCATTGGTGATGATGCGATCCAAATGTGTGCCTGCAGGTCCTCCAGTAACAAACACCCTGTCTGGTTGATGTATTGTTCAATAAATGGCTTGGTCATGTTTGGGTTCATCTGATGCATTATATCCAAGCTCTCCAATACTGTGCAGTTGCCTCTTGATGTTGAAATGGCTTCTCTCGCAGCATCAGATTTTGTTCAAGTGTGATCAATAAGTAGTCTCTGTCCTGCAGCTGCCTGCGTGCTGCTGTGTAGTTTAAAACAAGATTTTTTTAAAGCTGTGGCGGACTTATTTAGTGCACTGGGTTATAGTAGGTGGTGTTGATGGTGATAGGGTGGGGGTCATTATTAGGCCTGGGAATTCCAGTTACGCCAGGGCAAACAGCATTTTTGGTAATTCCACATTACTCTGTAATGCAGACTTACCAATAGTTATGCAGTTACTTGTGCTCCCATAATGAGGAGTCCTTTTGGGGGGAAAGCCTACGGCGAGAGCACATTTAGTGAGCAGCTGCTTGAGTTCGCTATTCATGTTCTGTTGCATTTAGCGCTTTCTTAGCACAAAATACATCCGCGTAATTCAAGCGTTATTTTACAGACTTATTGGGTAATTCCACCTGATTACATTACACAGAATTACATGAGGTATGCCCACCCCTCCGCATGATAGAATTGCTGATTAGGTTTGTATGAGGGGGATCTGCTGGTAGTTATTTGATATGCTTTACATTTTTTGGTAGCTGAATGCAATTTTTTTTTGTAATTTTATATATATATATATAATAGTTTTCGATAGGGGTTGCTGGTCAACCTTGACTTTTGGGGAGAGAGTTGTTTAATAATTCCAAATATTCATGGTGGTTTATTTGCTTGTAATAACCCTTTGACGTCTGGTGCTTTGGTGTATGTGCAGTTGATACCTGTGCAAATACAACTGATTTTTTTAATTTATTTTATTTTATATTTTTTGTTCAAGTTGTAAAAAATGTCTAGATTAGTAGCACCAGGTACTCCTTGCATTATAAAGTAATAAATGTGAAAACCTGCTCTTGAACTGAACGGTTACTTTCTGTAACTTTGACTGACCTCTGTATGATGCCCTTGGACTTGATTTCCGAGTGTATGAATTTACCAGAAATAGCATATAAAAATACAATCATCACGCAATACAAACGCAACAGTGGAAACCTCATTGATGTAGTTGTCCCATATCCAGCAAAATGAATTACTATTGCGCTGTATGCTTAAAAAATTCAGCACGACAAGACACTTAGGCCTAGATAGTTGATGTGGGGTATATTCCATCTTTTTTTTTTTTGTTTGAGATCAGCCCCAAAAAACTCTGCAGCTATACTAATGTGCAGCCCAGAAAGGTGAATTCGATAAAAAAGAAATAAATAAAAATCTAAAAAAAAAAAAAAAAAATCTGGTAAATGTATGCTTCGTTGTCATAAGCACTTGGACAATGCTACCAATCCATAGACATTTATTTGTTGGTGTAGTACTGCTCTTAATTTATAAGGTCTTAGGTGACTTCCTAAAAACGTGTCCTTTTTTTGGTATAAAGATTCTTCTAAAACATTGAACTGACAGGGGAATGAAATGCAAAATCTGTGCCACCTGCTTGCATGTGGAATATTCAACAACCCACTGGAACAGTTTGGCCCCTTGAGTGGAAGAATTAGGGGCGATATGTACGAACACATTTTCCCATAGACACAGAATGGATAAAACCCCTTGCTACATCTAGCCCTAAATTTCTTTTTTCTTCTTCCCTTTCTCTTTCTCCCTTCTTCTTCTTTTCCTTCTTTTTCCCTTCTTCTTCTTTTCCTTCTCCTTTATTCTTCTCCTCCTAGAATTTTAGATCCTATTAAGGACACAGAGGCAAGGATTATGTTTCCTCTTTCATTTACTGACCACACATCAGCCAATGAAAAACAGTATAAACTTTAAACTACATATCCAATGAACACTCATCCATCCAAACATGGCTCTTCTCTGACAATATAAATAGCATTAACACTATAGTCCTTCCTCGTTCTTTGCGGGGGAAAAAAATAAACAAATTTAAGAGTCATTATAGACCGTGCAGAACACTGGTCTGCTGAAATGCCCTCTTGGAACGTGCCAACCGTCCCAACTTTTCCTTCCGGCTACTTCATCCACAGAACAGAACGTCCACCTGATCTAACATCATAATCGAAGAATTCAAGAAGCAGTGTTGTTTGCCCCTGCAGAAGAAGTCTAGCAAAAACTAATATCCACAAATATATACATCGGGTTGGGTACTTTAATCAACTAATCATATTATATTTGACAAACAGTTATATCATGCAAAGCATGTATAGCATATACTTACTAAGGGTGGGATAATCCTCACCTCCGTGTCCTTAAAAGAATAAAATTCTTGACGCGCTAGGTAATTTTTTTTTTTAATTCTGTGGCAGGACCGGAGGCTTCAGATTATGCTAATTTAAAGTCTATTTACTACATCACATACTAAATCAACAATAGATTTATGGTAACATACTTTGAAAGTAGAATCATTTTACCAGTCTGATGCTGCCATAATATCTTCCAATCTAGCTCCTGTTGAAAAAGGTTTAGAAGCCATAGCTCCTCTGACAGAATGATCTCCAAAGATGTTTACATCTATACCTGCTTCTGCCAATAACCATGTGACCCTACGAGCCAAAGTTGCTGCACTGACTGGACGAAAAGGCTTCTGCAAATAAATTAACAATTGACCAGAAACATCTTGCCTGAATTCACGAAATCATAATCCTTTACATTGAACAACACATAGATTTTTATTATGTGGAAAAGACCGATATGTAATGCACTTCGATTAAGTCTTAGTACGCCTAGTAATGGAAAAAGATACCCCTTTAGGAGCAAAAATACTCTACTTGATAAGTTCAAACCTTTAACATCAGAAACTCTTCTACAGGAGAGTAAACATAGTAGCATTGTAAGTTTCGCCGACAATTGCTTATGAGACAGGTCTCATTAGAAGGCCAATTTCTAAGAAAAGAAAGACCATATTAACATCCCATAAAGATGTATATTTTGGTTGAGGGGGATTTACCAGATGAATGCCCCTGAGAATTTTACAAATTAAGGGATGCTCCCCCACCTGTCTACCCTGAATATGAAAATGACCAGCTGAAAGAGCTGGACGACAATTATTAATTGTCCTGTAAGCCAAGCCGCGTGAAGCCAAGTTGGACAGAAAATGGCTATGACTTGAGTTTCTGACCCCAAGGGATCCAAAGTCCTTTCACTGCACCAACATAACCACTTCCCCCAGGCTTGCTTGTATCTTTTGAGTGGAGGGAGCCCAAGACTGGGATAAGAAAAACAGTGCAGATTTTGAAACCCAGGCACTTGCCATTGTCTCCTAAAAGTCTCCAAGCCATCAGGGGCAATAGTCCCTGTAGAATCAGAGGATGCGAGCTGCCTAATGGATCCTTAAGAAGATCCTCGCACACTGGCAGCATCACTGGAAAGTCGCACAAGAGGGCCATCGCAGATGGGATCCAAGGCTGTGCTCTCCAGCATGGAGTCACCAAGATAATGTCCGCTTGATGTCACAGTACTTGGGCCAGGACATGCGGAATCATAGCTCTGGGAGGAAATGCATTAAGCAGATCCCCTAGCCACGGTTTAAGGGAAGCATCCGTCCCCAACTACTTAGGATCTGGCCTCTAGCTGAAGAAACTTGGAACCTGGTTGTTCAACCGGGAAGCAAATAAATCTATCCGACAAAATCCCCACCTCAGCTGAAGAGCATGGAAAATCTGAGGTTTGAGCGTTGAATCGCTGCCATCCCGCAGGAAGCGTTCATTCCTATCAACTGTCATATTGGAACGACCTGGAATGTATTCCACTATCACCGAAATCTGGTGATGCTGACACTAATGCCAAAAATCCTTCGTAATCTCTGCTAATAGACGAGATCCGGTCCCTCCTAGGTGATTGATATACCTGACCGCGGATACATTGTCCATTCAAAAGAGGTTGCAACAATGGACTCTGCGAGGGGAAAGGGATCTGATCGCAAATGCCCCCGCTAAGAGTTCCAAGCAATTTATGTGATAGTTCAATTCCCCCGTGGACCAAAGATGCTCCGTCTCCACTGAGCAGCAACAAGCTCCCCCAGCTGGCATCCGACTCTATTATTACATCTGGCCTGGATGTAAATATCACTTTGCCATTCCAGGCATCCATGAGTGAGAGCCACCAAGATATTTCGGTCTTGGCTTCCCCCGTGAGCGGAACCAACTCTGAACACTGAATACCTTTCCGAAGATGTAAAATCTTAAGCCTCTGAAGAGCCCTGTAATGCAGCGGCCCCGGAAAAATTCCTTGAATTGACGACACAAGAAGGCCGACTAGGTGTGCCAACGTCTTCAATGATATAGTTGTAGAGGCAAAGACTCTCCTCAACTATTTCTTGATCGAAGTCCGTTTGCTTAAAGCCTTAACAGAGTCTATCTGAAAACATAAGAACTCGATAGTCTGTGCTGGCATCATGATGGATTTCTCAGAATTGATGATGAACCAGAGATCTTGTAAAAATTTAACTGTCCAATTGAGATGACAAGGGATCGTGTCTTTGTCCTGGGCCGTAATTAGAATGTCGTCGAGGTATACGATAAGTTTCACTCCTCATTCCCTCAAAAATTGCAAGAAGCTTGGTGAAACACCAAGGAGTTGAGGGCAGCCCGAAGGGAACACCAGTGAATTCGAACCAATGGGACCCCCATTGGAATTGAAGAAAACGTCTTTGTGGAGCGAAAATCGGTACTGAAAGGTACGCATCTTTGAGAACCTATTGTACCATCCAATCTCTGTCTTAATATGTCTCGGAGAAGATGTATGCCCTCCATTTTGAAATGGCAGTATACAACCCATGAAGTGAAATGTTAGAAATTTAGTACCAAGCGGGAACCGTCTCCTATCTTTTGCACTAAGAAAATCGTGCTCACGAAACCGTGAGGATGATGAAGTCTGTACAACTGCCCCTTTCTGTACGAGCGCAAAAATCTCCTCTTTGATAATTGCACAGTCTGCAAGGGTAAAAAGAAGCAGAGGAGGAATAACCCTCTGAATCGGGGAAGCGTAAAACTCTAGGTGGAAAACCTGGACCGTTTGTAACACCAATGGGTCTTGTGTAGTATTTTGCCATGCCAGGAGGAACTGCTGCAACCTGCCCCCCAAAATTACTTCCGAAAACCAAATGATCCTTACTTGGGGTATCGCTGTCTTGAGTGGAACCACCGCCACGATACCCTCTGGAGGAACGGCCACATCCTCTATAACGATTGGGGAAGAAGGTCTGATAGTCTGAGGAACTGCCTCTGCCCCTTTGAGTGGCAAATCTGGAAGCCTGAAATCTACGGCCTGGGGCTCGGCCTCTGAAACGCCCGGCCCGAGCAAAAAGAGCATTATTAAATACTTTCTTGATATTAGACTGAGCTTTGTCCAGAGCTGTGAAAGTTGTGACATATTTGCCCAAATATTCAACAAACTTGTCGCCAAACAGCATGCCATTGGCTAAGGAACCAGCCTCATTAGTTTCTAACTCTGCCAATTTGCGGTCTAGGCTTATTAAGAAGGAGCACCTGCGTTCAGTTGACATGGCTCAATTGGCGTTGCCCAAAAGTCAGCACGCTGCGACCATTCCAGCACGACTTCTTGATCCAGGGGAGTATTAGCTTCTTTAGATTGGATAGCTAAGTCTAGGATTTTTGTCAATGGACCTGATAAATCTAACAATTTATCTTGGCAACCACGCCAAGCGCGGTCCAGTCCCTTTTTGGGATCCTTTGCAAATTTCCTCATGTTGCCATACTGGGATCTAACTCTGAAGTATCCGCTACTTTGCCAACCAATGAAGGCCGTGGACATTCAGCTCTGAGAGTGTTGCGCACTTCATTTTCAAAACTTTTGCGCAGCCTATCCTGCATATAATGAGCCACTTCAGCACTGGGAACCTACTCAGTGGAGCGTGGATGAACTATATCCTCAGGAGAGAATAGGCGATTCTGACCGGCTGGTGCATCAGGAATAACATGGCGGGACTTGCGCTTCTTTTTGCTTGGGACAGAATCTTCATGTGAGTCATCCGACTCTGACCTAGATGACGATTGCTCTTGCAAGCCCGACAGAGTGTGAGGGCTTGGGAAAAATATTTGGTGATTCTCGTGGAAGAAATTCCCATATTCATGATCGCACACTGAAGCTGCCATCTGCTCCAGTATTTCTGCAGAGGAAGAACCCCCAGAGTGCTGCAAAGAGAGGCCAGACTCCTCCATAGACTCACCAGCTTGCAAGCAAGTTTGCGGACTGCCTTCGCTCAAACTCTCTCCTGCCAAAATTGGTCAAGGGTTGGGTGAAAGGTTTTAAGGCCTGTATCAGGGCCCAATTCAAGGACTTCTGCACATTATGTCCAAGTTCCTCCACTAATATTTATTTCATTTGGTGCTCCACCGGCACTTCATGCAGTTCCTGATACTACTACTCCTCATCGGCGTAATACGCCATGATATTATAGGTTGGGAAGTATGGAGAAGTTAATGGGGGGAATAACCCTGAAGCAGGTGCACCATTTTGTAGAAAGAAACAGCTAGAAGCTGCTAGGCCAGCAAACTATTTGTGGAGGGAGCCACCTGCTAGTATAATTCAGTGAAATCAATGTAAATAATCCATCCCCCAGGGCTAGGCCCACTTAGTAGTATTGCAGCCCTGTCGGGTGATTGACAGACTGGTCAGCAGTCTAATGTGTGCCTCGCATGAAACACAAGCAGAGCCGATCGGAAAGGAAAAATCTCAGAGCCGGCTCAACGTGTGCGCATCGCACAGGAAATAGAAAGAGGACTACGTCCTCAGCAAGAAAGACTGAGAGAACCTCTCCTTCGGCCTTGCTCCCGCTCCACACCAGCTGACAAAAAAGGGATCGTAGATCCTATGAAAACAACAATAACGCAGTAGCGCAGAGTATAGCACACGTGCTTTAAAACCGAATATACACGCATCAAACAACATGCAATAAATCATTAAGCACGAGATGATAACACTTAACTGTCTTCTGCAGCAGCAAAGAAAGAGGAAGGACTATAGTGTTAATGCTATTAATATTGTCAGAGAATAACCTGATTGGATGGCTGAGTGTTCATGGGAAATGTAGTTGAAAGTTTATTCTGTTATTCATTGTTTGCTGTGTTAGTAAATAAAAGAAAGCATAAACCGCAACCTCCGGTCCTGCCCTAGTATCTGCGTGGTACTGATGTTTACTCTCCGTATTCCACATTTCCATGTTGAACACTTGTTAAATAACTTGGGACTTTATCTCAGATAATTAAAATGGAATTGCCACTATTTTGCCTGATAAAACTTAAGCTCTGAATAGATTTCTAGTTTCTGTAGTATTTATTTAGGACTCGCGGAAGACAGTTTATAATCAGTGGGGTCATTCGCTTAATGGGGTGATGTCTTTGTAGAACACTTTCTCAAAACATTTCACGTTGCTCAGCATGTCTGCTCATAACTACTCCATTAGTGGTGTTGCAGTGTTCTTCATGTGTATACTCGGTGTTAAGTAGGACAGAAGGACTAGTAATACCAACTTTCTACGCAGAAAGCATTCAATATCTGTACTGATAAGTATTTTGACTACAGAGCTTACGCCTTTTGTTGTATCTGAACTTCAGTTATGGACAGCATGCGTTTTTATAAAATGACATTTATGTCCCAGCACCACAGTTACCTGTTTCCAGAACAGGTTATTTCAATTCACTAACGGTTCTATACCAGGCAAGCTTCCTATGGCATTTTTATTTGAACTCTGAACATGAAATTCCATGCTGTTACCGTTTTTCATGACTCCATTTATATGGTTCCAGGTAATCAAACTTTGTTATAGTATTCTGGCCATGTGTAGTCGCCAGATCTACTGCAAGTGTTTGATTATGTCATATTGGGTAAGTATTGTGAGATTAAGCAAGATTAACTGTTTGTTGCCTTTTTGGCCCTATCATATGCTTTTCATAGGGTTCATAGGCCGGGTCTCTGACAAATTATTGATGGGTATAAATATTCTGAAGGTATTCTTAGGGAAAATAGTTTAATGCGTGATTTTCCAGGCATCATGTGTGGTCTGATGTATTCTTTCCAAACACTCTTTAATTGACCTGAGCCGTAATGAATTAGCTGTATTTATTGCAATTATACACGGTTAGGATTAATGGAATACAAGGTGTTTGTTTGGAAAGGTGGCTGTAGTCCAGTCACCATGTAAGTAAGCTGTGACTTGTCCTTAATAATTGTGTTTATGCTGCCAATGAAGTTTATAAAGTAGACCCTTTTGAGAAGGTATATTTGGGCAACGTAATCCCCCAGATGACATTTGGAGCAAAGGTCTTGTTTGGCTCTACTAGGAGGATCATTGCTCGTGCAGAAGTAAGGATGTGCCTGGCATTATTTGTTTCTGGACGTGGACTAAGATGAATGGCATTAACAAAGAGGTTAGGCTCCTTCCTGCTGTGCATGCCTTCAAGTGTCCTGCTGTTTGCTAAGAAATGAGTACATTTTGGTGGTGGAAGCCTTTGAGTAACAGTTAAGGGGTGTGCGAAATCTGTTTAGTGCCTTACTGTGCCTGCTGTTCTGCATCATAGAATCCTTATTGATGATCATAAACACTACCCATCAATTGCGAATAGGAGGCTCAAATGCTGTGACAGCATACTTTTATCACTAATTTTTCTTTTTCCTTCATCATACATTTTCACCTTTCTGAGCACAATGCTGCAAAGTAGGTTTGAAATTGGTATTCAGTTATTGTATTCTCCCAGAAAGAGAGATTGAGCCCCTGACATGGGAATTTTATCATGAAAGAAGATGGGCATTAATACCCTTGTAGGACTTTAGAATTGATTTTATGTATATTAAGAAGCGCACACAGGCAGCACAGCATTATTCTAGCTTTTATGACTTCAATGAAGATACCTGCGATGCAGACCCAGGACTAAAAGTGCTTTTATTTATTTCAAGACTAAAGTCCACAAAGCACTATTTAGCTACACATTCACTGTGTGGAATGCAGTTATATTGAATGCACATGCTAGATTGTGAATTTTGGAACCTATATACCGTAAACATTATCTGGAAGTTTTCTATGCCCTTATCTTAGAACAAATTATAGAAAGTAACATGAAGGCAATAAAATGGATTTAGAAGCCGGAGACGTTATTACATATAACCTTTCATTGGTTATATGACAAATGGCATAATTATTGATTTTCCTTTGTTTATGGGAAGCAAAAGATCTCTCCCAAAGCCTCCCTTGATTGAGGGTCTCTGGGACAAAATAAAAAATACTAAAAAATGGAAGATAGGGTTCTATAGGCAAATAGGTTTAGTTGAAGGTAATTCTCAGATCAGTGACTAGTGCGCAGGAGGATACTGCCAACTCGTCACCACTTTCTCAGAACACTATTGGGATAAACATTTGGAAGAAAGGAGATTCTCCGTGACTGTTGGATAAAGATGACTTAGACTCCTGATTCATAGTAAAAACAAACAATTGTTAGGCACTGCTTGAACCTAACATGCATTTTTGGGGGTAGAAGGCTTATGACTTGTGCAATAGCTACAAAGGGTTGAGCAGTCATTCTCTTACAGCTGCTGAGTTAATGATCTGATTTCTGACAATATGAGAAACAAAATCATGCATAGTCTCTTTGCACAAAGAAAACGCACTTCTACAGATCACGCTAGGGGGTTTCTTAGTTTTTCCTTCCAAGCCTGAGAAAGAGGCTGTGTAGCAAGAGGACCTCATTATTGTTCCTGAATTGTGTCCATAACTGTCATTGTAACATGATTGTATTTTGTAGGTTTAAGTTCATGGGAAATGCTTTTTTGTATATATTATTTTTTTTTGATTGGCAGCTACCGTAGCAAATCTAGAGAAGAGAATAATGCTAGCCTTGGCTGTGGGCATGGAATTAACTGTTGAATCATCATCATCAAAATTTTATTCGGTCTCAATTGACCATAAAAGCACAAGCATAAATTCAAAATTAAAACAACTATACACCACATAAAAAACATTTCCTAAATATATACAGACAATAAAAAGTTACTCATACCAAAAAAGTCTCTCATAGCTAGCGGCTAATATTAAAAGAAATATCATTGATTCATATCATCACAAGCTAACAAAGCTAAATACACTCTTAACATGATTAGATTGCATATTTTCTCCTAATCCCTAGCACACTCTTTATAAAAATTCACCATCGCAACACCAATTTCTATCGAATCCATACGTTGAAGGAACAGTAATGCCCCTCTATGCTTTCTTAGACCTACAGTTCTCAGATAGGGCAATAAAAATCTCTTAACGTGGAATTAAAAAAAAGTGGTCAAAAAAGAGAAAAATTAAGGGTGCTCTAGGGCGTATGACTGTCAAATGGACAATTGGGCAACTTTTTTGAACCATGTCCCTTGAGAGGGAGAGGCACATAAAATAAAAATGTACCGTCTAACTTAGCTAACTCCTTTTTAAATGCAAGACCAATTGACGTGTGCCATTGCTTGTTATCTTTTATTGTGAAGTGGTTAGTTGATCACTTGAATATCTGCATTAGTCATAACATGGGCGTCACCTTTTCGTTCACCCCTGAAGTGCTTCTTTCATGTGTCCATTGTTATTGATCAGGCATGTCTTAATGTTGCCTTACTGCGCCTCATCCTGAATATGAAACCATGATTTTTCAGAGGTATATTTGCCTCCTGAGACATTGCCAGGCATTTTGTTTAGAAAGGCTGACAACATTAGCAAAAAAAAAAAACCTTTGTTTATGCCACTATGAGCAGGGTAATGTAGACAACCATTGAACTCTCACTTAAAAAAATTAGCTGTAGCATGTCCAATGTTAATTATAAATAGAAAATTTATGTTCATCCTTAACAAAACCATCTAGAACCAACATAGCTCATGCCTTGGGTTTTTCGAAGTATGGTTTTTTTAACGTGGAAAAATGACAGTTTCTAGTTTTCATAGGTTGTAGCAGGCATTCTTAGAATATAAAGTGCAACAAAGTGATGTGCTGATCTTGCATTAAACAGGTCATCTTTCATTTGACCCTTCAGCTTTCTGAAAAACTATGATTCTGTGGTAGTCTTTTGAGGTTTGATGGTTTTGCCTGCAATTGCAGGCTTGTTGTGATTTCAAGTACGGAATTGAGTTAGTTGGGAATGGGGAGGGGTCATTACCTGTTTGGCACAATGAATCCTATTTGTGCTGGTGTGATAGGCAGCATCTTAATCTCTTTTTCAGGGCCACAACTGGCCTTTCTAAAAACAAAATGGTGGAGGTGTGTTGGTCTTTCTTCTCTGTTGATGAATAGGATTATTGATGTCTACTTTAACTAGGAAAAGTATACACAGGTTGAGGGCTGCGACAAGTTGAGCTCGGGGCTCTTGCCCGGGTCATCTAGTAGTGCTTTATGCTCTCATAGCAAATAATTGGTTGCATTTTACTGGCGGACACCAACTCGAATGAATGCTGTGTGCAGTACGATCTCTGTTGTATTGCTTTTTTATTTAGAGATTTGTTCTGCAATTTACGTCATCTGCAAATTTTCAGTGTATGATAGGCCTGCAGTAACGCTGAAGCTCAAAATGACAAAGGCAGTTGCAGTACACAGTTTACATAACACTTTGAAGGGCCTATTTAGTAAGGTAGTCTGGTTAGGAAAAACTCAAATGAGGCAAATTTAGATTTTAGTTGCAGTGTTAGTCCATATCACTGAAACTGTTCACCTGATTGCTTTTGAATGGCACTAACATCCTTTTGGTGTTTAATGTGCAGGCTGATCGCTTCTGAGTCTAGTTCTCCAATCGGAATCACCCACTTAGAATTAATCCCTCAGATTCTGGAGGTGCACCATGAAAGGTCTGTGGAAAGGACAAAGCTATTTATTGAATGTCCTTTGCTTGGATAGAAAGAATGCCCTTGATAGTATTCTGGCAATGTGAATAACCGTGATCTTTTTCTGTGCAGAGGTTGGAAATGTTTGTAGTATGGAAACTGTCTGAAGAACAATACGTTGGTGTTCACAACACATATTACATATTTTTACCCTACAACAGAAAACTGCTAGTAAAAAACATTGATATATATTTAATATGCACCCCCAAAACAAACTCGTCATGTTATGTGAGATGGCATCTGTGCGGTACTGGGTATCAAAGCATTTGCTACAAAATTGATCTTTCCGGAATTCATGTTTTCAAAGTGATATGTACATATGTGGACACACAAACAACATTACAAAGAAATCATATACTTGCATGGTTAAGTTCTGCTGTATTATTAAAGACCTAAAAATATTTTAATGGTAATTACCTGCGTGGTAAAGTTAACTTGCCTATAATGTGTGTTTGTGTGCGCTTCATCCATTTTTTTGTTGGCTGCTGGTGAGACTGGTGAATTTGTGAAAAGGATGGTGAATTTACATATGCCTGAAGTGATCTTTGTGGCGTCCTTGGTGATGTTTCATCTCAGTGGTCTTGCTATCTTTTTAGTATACAAGAAAATTAGTTACTTACTGTACTGTAGTTCTCAAATATTAGTATCTTTCATAGATGTCCCCTGGTAACCTTATATACTATGTTAGTATCATAGGCTATAATGGCAATGCACATTCTGTTCAATAGCCCATCTACTTCCTTTTTACAAAAAAGAAAATAAAAATGACTAAACTTGACCAATGATCAACCAGGCACCAGCACCCTCTAGAACACTTCCAACAGAGGCTGTTTCCCTCAGATCTTCGAGCAATAGTGTCCCCTTAACCTATAGTATAAATGAGGGAGGCCTCTAAGGGGAGGAAGGTGGGTCGCATGTGAAACTATGAAAGATACCAATACTGGAGAACTACAGTTACAGTTAATTTAATCTTTCATAGATTAGCATGCTTGAATCAGAATAGAAAGCAACATGGTAAAAAATAACTATGTATTAGCTTTTGAGAAACAAAATTAGCAGATGGTGGGAGAACAAGAAAAGAGGCTCACCTTAATGAAAGAGTTGTCGCGACACTGCCTGTCCCACAGCTGAATCCGTCTTGTGTCTCATCTGTGCAATAATGTCTTGTAAATGTGTGCCTACTGGACCAAGTCACTGCCCTGCAGATGGGCTAGATTGGAACCCCAGCAAAGAGGGCTGTAGATGTGGCCGTTGCTCTCGTCAAATAGGCCTCTACTGAACCTTGTAACCTTCGTCCGGCCTGTGCGTGACAGTACTGAGTAGTGGCCACAATCCATCTTGCTATAGTTCGCTTAGTTACTGAGAGACCTTTCCTGATTCCTCCGTATGCCAGGAACAACTGTTCTGACCGTCTAATATGATGAGTTCTGTGTAAATAGAATTTGAGACACCTTTTAACATCTAGTGAGTGGAGAGATTTTTCTGCTGGTTTATGTGGATTTGGAAAAAAAAGTTCTGATAACCACGGTTCGTTCAAATGAAAATCCGATGGAACTTTCGGAATAAATTTAGGGTTTGTCTTCGGGATGACACTGTCCACAGTGAACTGCAGGAAAGGATGCTTGGTGGTGAAAACCTGTATTTCTGATGGATACAACTACCTGTGGATTCCTCACCTAATGAATACTCCCATGGCGCCAGCATTCGATGGAAATCTTCTTCCTAGTCTCTGCACGTCGACGAGGACGTCACTCTAGCCCACGCGACGCCATCTGACGTCATACAGGCAATAAGAGGTCCTCGATGACGTGCCGACGTCAGTTCCCTTTTTTCCGTGCATTCGAAACGGTTATCTTCGAGGGAGCAACTGTTACTTTTGTGGTTACAGTGTATTTTTTGCTGCGTAGTCCTTCTCTGCAGTAATAATGTCGCAGAGAAAGTCGGGTTTCAAGCCTTGTCGAGAGTGTGGGGGCAAGATGTCAGTTACAGATCCTCACTCCGACTGCCTTTGGTGTTTGAGCTCCGACCACGACGTCTCAACTTGCGATTCATGCCAGCACATGAATCCAAAGGCCCTCAAGGAACGTGAGGCTAAGTTGTTTATGGCGAAGAAAGAAAAGCATCACAAGAAGTCTTCGCCAAGGCATCGGCGTCATCGAGACTCCCGGCGCCGTAGAGATTCACAGCGCCATTCAAGCAAGGAGACTCGTTCCAGGTCGCCTTCGGATCGGCGCCGGAGGACTTGGGAGGTCAGTCCCACGGTCACGCCGCATCCGTCGACGCCGTTGCCCTCTCCGGCGTCACCGACTTCACCTGGGCAGGCGTCGGTGATTGAGGTGATGCAGCCTCTTGTGTTGTCTCCGGCGTCGCAGACGTCGAGGTCGGGGTCGCCTTCGATACAGGCACCCCAGTATCCGGCTTTTCCCACCCCTGGAGCCGATAGTACCGCATTCCTAAATGCGATGTATACCATCTTCCAACAGATGGCTCCAGGAGGTGCTCCGGCTGGTCCTTTGGCCTTTTCATTGGGTGATCCTGCGCCTCTACGGCCGGCACCCTTTATGCCCTTTCTCCCTTTTGGGAACGTGGGCTCGGCGCCGGTGTCGGCGCCGGTGGCCGCTCCGGTGGCTTCAGAGGGATTGGCCCCGGAGATTTCCATCCCGTCGACGTCGGGATTTCGTCCTGTGACTCCGGTGGGTCCATCTGCTCCAAGTTCTCTTCGTCCTGCTTTTTCATCGGCGTCGAAGTTGCCTGTGGTGCCGGACGCGGCGTCGGTTGCTTCTGGGGATCGGCGCCGACCTTCGGCGGAGGCCATGTCGACTCCGCGTATCGAGCAGAGGCTACATTCGAGGAGACGGGCTCTTCGTCTATTGGAAGAGCAGGAGTACCAACGAGTCCTGGAGGAAGGAGAACTGGAGGACTCTGGTGATGGGCTGCATGGTCTGGATACAGCCAGTGGGCTGGACACTTCCCCTGAATGGGATCTTTCGTCTCCAGGGGAATATACGGAGGAGGCGGCTTCCTTTCACGATGTAGTACGGAAGGCAGCTAACTTTCTGGACCTGCCTTTGCCAGTGGCAGAGGCGAAGCACAATCTTCTAACGGAGGTGCTACATCCGGCCTCTGCTGCAGCGGAGCCTCTCTTGCCGTTTAATGAGGCTTTGCTTGATCCGGTGCTAGAGGTGTGGAAGAGGCCAGTATCTTCCTCAGCGGTTCATAGGGCTGTGGCCAGGAGGTATCGAGCTGCGCCATCTGACCCTGGCTTTCTTTCTAGACACCCTACACCGGAGAGCTTGGTGGTGCAAGCCTCCTGTTCATCAAAATCAGCGCCTGGATCTTTCCCGACGGTGCCTGGAGACAGGGACTCGAAAAAGGTGGATGCGCAGTCCAAGATTTTTTTTTCATCCTGCAGTCTGGCGTTGAAGGCCACCAACGCAACTTGCATTCTGGGGAGATACATCCATGCTCTTATGGATGACATTTCGTCATCATTTACGGAGCTTCCCGAGGGTCTTTTGGATGTTGTTTCGGACGCCCAAGCTGCCGCGACCCAGATTATTCAGTCTGGGCTGGACACGACCGACTCGGTGGCTAGGGCAATGGGCACGGCTGTGGTGGCAAGGAGACAGGCCTGGCTCCGTAATTCGGGGTTTTCTGCGGATGTGCAGTCAACCCTATTGGACCTCCCGTTTGATGGGGACAAACTGTTTGGGGCCAAGGCAGATTCGGCCTTGGAGCGATTTAAGGAGAGCAGGGCCACAGCCAAATCGTTAGGGCTCCAAGCTCCTTCTTCCTCTGCCTCTTCCAGATTTTTCAGGAGGTTTCGTGGATTTGGGCGTGGCTCTTCCTCCTCTTCCTTTCGGGGGAGATTCCAGCAACCTGCCTCTTCCCATCCCTATAGATCTTTTAGAGGGAGAGGTAGGGCCCGCACCAGAGGAGCCTCTCAGCAGCACTCTGCCTCTTCCTCGTCCTCTGGAGGGGTGCAGCAGGGAAAGCAGCCTTAGGCTTCCACCATTTCCCACTCACTCCTCTCCTGTAGGGGGAAGATTACGGCATTTTCTCCGCAAGTGGAAGACAATTACAACGGACACTTGGGTTCTCAGTATTGTGGGAAAAGGCTACACCCTTCCCTTTCGGGAGTTCCCGCCCCCCCATCCCGCCTCGCCCATCTTATTGTTCAGAAGAACACCTCTTGTTGCTAGAACAGGAGGTACAAGTCCTCCTTTCAAAGGGCGCGGTGGAGTTGGTCCCAGAGCAGGAAAGGGGTCGAGGTTGTTACTCAAGGTATTTCCTGATTCCCAAGAAGGATGGTCGGTTGAGACCAATCCTGGATCTGAGGATCTTGAATTGGTTCCTCAAACAGGAAAAGTTCAAGATGCTGACCCTAGCTCAGGTGCTTTTGGCGTTGAACAAGGAAGATTGGATGGTGTCTGTCGACTTGCAGGATGCTTACTTTCATATCCCGATACTCAAGTCACACAGGAAGTATCTCCGGTTTGTGGTAGGATCGCAGCACTATCAGTTTGCGGTCCTTCCGTTTGGTCTTACTTCAGCACCTTGAGTCTTCACGAAGGTGATGTCGGTGGTTGCGGCAGAGCTGAGAAGGAAGGGGATAGCAGTATTCCCTTACTTGGACGACTGGTTGATCAAAGCCAAGTCTCCGGAGCTTGTGTTGCATCATCTGCAGTCAACGACTCAGTTGTTGTTCGACCTGGGCTTTTCGGTGAACGAGCCCAAATCTCACCTGGAGCCCTCTCAACACCTCCTGTTCATAGGGGCAGTACTGGATACAACATTGAGTCGAGCCTTTCCTCCGCCTTAGCGGATTCAAGATATTCAGGAATTGGTTCCAATGTTTCGAAGTGGAGCGGTAGTTCCAGTCCTCAAGGTCCTTAGTCTGCTCGGTCTGTTTGCCTCCTGCATTCTGTTGGTCACGCATGCTCGCTGGCACATGAGGGCTCTTCAGTGGTGCCTCCGAAGGCAGTGGTCTCAACACAAAGGAGATCTAGAAGGTGCTGTCAAGATCTCCAGAGATGCTGCTGTGGACTTGAAGTGGTGGATTGCGAGCAACAATCTTTCACAAGGAAAGCAGTTTGCGCAGTCGCCACCAGTGGCCACGGTCATAACGGATGCTTCCACTCTAGGGTGGGGAGCTCATCTGGGGGATCTGGAGATCAAAGGCCTTTGGTCTCCAGAGGAACAGATGTTTCATATCAATCTGTTAGAGTTACGGGCTGTACGTCTGGCTCTCAAGGCCTTCCTCCCTTCCCTTCGTGGTCAGTCGGTACAGGTCCTAACGGACAATACTACCACGATGTGGTACATAAACAAACAGGGAGGAGTAGGGTCGTACCTTCTCTGCAGAGAAGCTCTTCGACTATGGTTCTGGGCAAAGGACCATCAGATTTGCTTGGTAGCAAATCATCTGGCCGGGGTCTTGAATGTACGTGCGGACGGTCTCAGTCGCCAATTCTCGGCAGACCACGAGTGGCGTCTCCATCCAGATCAAGCCAGTTTGATCTTCCAAAGGTGGGGGTTTCCTCGGGTAGATCTGTTTGCCACTCTGGAGAACGCGCATTGTCCGTTATTCTGCAGCCTCCAGTATCCGATGCAGGGAGCGTTGGGGGACGCGTTTCAAATAACCTGGTGCGGCCAGTTGCTTTACGCGTTTCCTCCCATACCCTTGATTCCTCGAGTATTGAGGAAGATTCGCCAAGACCGGGCGCTAGTCATCTTAATAGCTCCGGATTGGCCAAGGAGGGTGTGGTACTCCGACCTTCTCCAACTCTCAATGTGCCCTCCGCTCCGTCTCCCTTTCAGGGCAGACCTCCTCTCGCAGTCGCAGGGGCAGGTTTTACACCCCAACCTCCAGAGTCTGCACCTACATGCCTGGAGATTGAACGGGGCAACCTGAGTTCCTTCTCTCTTCCGCCTGATGTAGTGGATGTTATATTAGCGGCCAGGCGACACTCCACTACATCTGTCTACGCTAATAGGTGGTCTAAATTTGTTGCGTGGTGTGGAGAGAGGCAGATTGATCCCTTACATGCTCCTCTATCGGACGTTTTGTCTTTTGCTCTGTCTCTAGCGCAGAAAGGTTGTGCAGTGGCTACCATTAAGGGTTATTTGTCGGCCTTGTCAGCCTTCATTTGTCTTCCAGACCAACCATCGTTATTTAAATCCCCTATTGTTATCAGATTCTTGAAAGGTCTTCTAAATAAATATCCTCCAAAACCATTTGTTATGCCGCAATGGGATTTGTCCTTGGTTCTGACTTTCCTTATGGGGTCCCCTTTCGAGCCTATGCATTCTTGCCCCTTAAGGTATTTGGTTATAAAAACAGTTTTTCTGGTAGCTATAACATCTGCAAGGAGAGTGAGTGAGTTGCAGGCCTTATCGGTAAAGCCCCCTTATACAACTTTTTATGGGGATAAGGTGGTGTTGAGGACCAAGGCTGCTTTCCTCCCAAAGGTTGTTTCACCCTTCCATTTGGCTCAGACAATTACTTTGTCCACGTTCTATCCTCCGCCTCATCCTTCTAAAGAGGAAGAAAGACTGCACCGTCTGGACCCAAAGAGGGCGTTGAGCTTCTTTATTGATAGAACAAAGGATTTCAGGCTGGAGGATCAGCTGTTCATCGGGTACGTGGGCAAGAGGAGAGGAAAGGCAGTCCACAAGAGAACACTCTCCAGGTGGGTGGTTCTTTGCATTAAAAGCTGTTACTCTTTGGCAAAGAAGGATCCTCCTGAGGGTATTAGAGCTCATTCCACCAGAGCTAAGTCGGCCACTTCGGCCTTGGCCAGAGGTGTTCCTGTGGTCGACATCTGCAAGGCCCCAACTTGGTCGTTCCTTCACACTTTTGCGAAACATTACTGTTTGGACTCTGAGGTCAGAAGGGACGGCCATTTTGCACGGTCAGTGCTGCAGGATTTCTTGGTTTGACCATTTAGGCACCCGCCACCGGGCGTGGTACTGCTTTGGGACTCTATTCATTAGGTGAGGAATCCACAGGTAGTTGTATCCATCAGAAGAACGAGTTACTTACCTTCGGTAACGACTTTTCTGGTGGATACATTAGCTACCTGTGGATTCCTCGTCGACGTGCAGAGACTAGGAAGAAGATTTCCGTCGAATGCTGGCGCCATGGGAGTATTCATTAGGTGAGGAATCCACAGGTAGCTAATGTATCCACCAGAAAAGTCGTTACCGAAGGTAAGTAACTCGTTCGTCGCTCTCCCTCTTTGCAGAAGTGAGAGCCAAAAGAATTGCCGTTTTCTAAGTAAGATACTTTAGTTCCAATCTGTGTATTAGTTCAGATGGTGGTTTCATAAGCTGCCCCAGACCCACGCTCAGATACACACTGGTGGGGGGGGTTCCTTATTGGTGGAAAGGCCCTGAAGAGTCCCTTGATGAACTGTTTGATTATTCTAGAAGAGCTCAAAGATAGTGCGTTATTGCTGTGTCTAAAGCGCGCAATTGCAGCCAGGTGCACTTTAATGGTAGAATGCGACAACATAGATTTTGCCAGATGAAGTAAGTACAGAAGAATCTGTTCTGGCGGTGCTTCTAGCAGGTGGATGTTAGAGGACTTGCACCAAAGACGGAAGTGCTTCCACTTGAGCTTGTAAGGTGTTTTTTTTTTTTTTTTTTTTTTTATTTATTTTGTTTTTTTTTGTTGACTCAGCTCTTGCCTGTGCCAGTATCTCTCTGCAGTCTGGAAGAATGACTAGCGATGAACTCATTGTATTAAGGATCCCTGCTGATAAGTGAAGCGATGCTGGGTCCGAATGCAGTATCGGCCCCCTGTTCATTGGCAACAGGTCTGCTGTCACCTTGAGTTGTCAATGAGGTTGCTCTGAGAGGAGAAGGAGTTTGGTGAACCAGTTCTGCCTGGGACACCTGGGAGCTATTAGGAGTCTGTCTGCAAGGTTCTCTTTTAATTTTATTACCCTTGGGATCAATTGAATTGTTGGAAAGGCGTAGGCATATACTCTTGACCATTGTATAATTTCTTGTTGTTCTTTGTGGCAAACAGGTCGAGCTTCGGTTTCCCCCATCGCCGGAACAGTTCCTTTGTGCTGGATTGATCTAATTCCCATTCGTGATATGGAATGGTGATTCTGCTTAATGAATCGGCAAGGGAATTATGTACTCCTGGCACATGCTTCGCTTTTAAGAATATGCGATGTTGAGGCACCCAGTTCCAGACGTCTTGAGCCTGAGTGGATAGCATCTGGGAACACGTTCCTCCCTGTTCGTTCAGATAGAACATACTGGTTGTATTGTCTGTTCAAATCAGGACCGACTAACCTGTGATGTTTGGAAGAAAGGCCTTCAAGGCCAAGGCAATAGCCTTGAGTTCCAGTTGGTTGATATGGAGGTTTTTCTCTTCTTTGGACCGTTACCCACTGATCCTTAGGTTGTGGAGGTGTGCTCCCCAACCTTGTAGAGACACATCCGTTGTTGTTATGAAATTTGAAACCGTCTGTAAGAAACAGATACTCTCCGTTAGGTTGAAAGGCTGTGCCCACCATAAGATCTCCGATTTTAATTGTTGGTGTCGTGTGAATAGTGTCATCGAACAAGCCCGGTGTCCATTGCTTGCCGAGTTGTTGGAGGAGCCTTGTGCGCAAGCGACAATTCGGAACCAAAGGAATTCATGAGGAGATTATTCCCATAAACTATTTGAATATTCGGGCAGAAACTAACTTTTTTTTACTCTTCAGAATAACAGAACTATGGACAATTTAGGGCACACCGTGAAACAATCACTCCTTTAACTTGTTTAACATGTTTTTCCCCTTCGAATCCTGCAATCGACCACGCCAAAATGTTTTGCTTTCACTAATGACCGAGCTGAAAACAATCTCTGGAATGCACTTCTTAGTTCAAAGAAGAAATTTATTATTACTTCACCACAAGATTCCTGAGAGAGATTAGTAGGTTGGAGGCACACGTTTAAAAATAGTCACAGCAATGAAAGGAAAATATATCGGTGATTCTCAGTTGCAATGTACACATCAAATATATGTGATTATATTATAGCACACCTTCAAAGCAAAAAATAAGTCAAAATTTATCACCGTAGGGCCTATTACTGCTTGTCATCTTTCTCATGCCTGCAAGTTGATGACTCCTGTTTAACTGTGAGAGAGATTTTCCACCCGTACGGGACAGGTCAATCAGCTGACGTCTGCTCCTGACTGAAGTCTTGGAAAATTCCCCCTGGCTGCTGCCCAGGGACACCTTTTATAGATTGAAAGGCCCTTCCCTCTAATAATCAAAACATGCTGGCTACTGTAGGTCAGAGTTGGAAGAAAACAAGCCTTGAAGGTTGGCCAAGTCCTCAAGGCTTGTTTTTCCCAAGGCTGCACTAGAGAAAAACACAAAATATGCGCTTCCTTCTCATTACTAGAGTCAGCCAGCCTGCTGCCAATCAAAGAGGAGCAACCAAGACACTCCTCCCCTAGCCGGTCGGAGGCAAGCACAGCAGACTTCTGTCTTGGACACAGAAAAAAGGAGGCTCAGAAGCAGCCACTCGTAGGCAAACATCTCCTTCCCTCACCGTACTTCCTGTTGGCTCCCACTGACCACACTCACTGGTCGCCGCAGGAATCGTCCACAATCTGGCTGTATTCCACATTGCAGCCGCAGGCACTGGAATTGAGCATTCCTAAAGAGACCGCGTGGCCACATAACCCGCTGGCACCGCACAGTAATGAAGGAACCTCAACCCAAGTCGCTGGAGCATGCACACCGCTCGTGTCTAAAGTGATTGTAGTACAAACTAGGCACAGAAGAAGTACGAGGAGGCATGCCTTCCGCTGTACTTTAGCACCAGTGGACTATAAAATAAAACAAGTAACACATCGGAAGGGGTGAGGGACAGGACTGGAGCACTATGCACAGGTGGGAGGGGCATGTAGTGACATGGGAGGACAAGGGAGGTTTTCTATGTTAAAATGCAAGCAGCCGCAGGTGCCTAAGCTATACATAGGCAAACAGTAAAAGGAGCAGGAAAACCAGAGAAAATAGTCCACCAAAGAACAGATAACGAACCAAAGTGTAATCCTACAGTACTTGGTCCATGCTCCCTGAGAGAAGGAAGGAGGGACAAAGAGTCAGGACTGACCACTAGCAAACAAGGATTTTTAAAGGACACTGAAACAAACAAATAAAATGCCTTTACGCCCACAAAAAGTATACTAAAGTATACCAGAGGTTGTACTCTTATGCTCAACCTAAAAAGTGGGCATACTATGTCAATTGTTTATTTTAAATATGGCTTAATGTAGGTTACTTAACATTGCAGTTTTGATGTAGTAAATAGCAGACATTTTTATTACTCATATTTGTACTCTTTATTTTAGAGAGACTTAACATGTGAGGAGTACACAATATCAGGAGTCTTATAAACTCCACATCCCATCATATTTTGTAGCAAGGTGCTTAACTTGTTGAGTCATCTTGCTGGCTCCTATAAGCATCATTAATTAAGTATACACTATTCTGGATGTGTAATTCTTTTTTTTTTTTTTTACTCCTGTAGTTTATTGTAAGCAAACATATCTGTAACATTTCAAATGTCCTAATGTTTCTACGATTCTTAAAAAGCCCATCTATATACTGAACTTTAAAATGTGGGCACAATACCATTGAAATGACGTAGTGTATTTCAAGTGGACAGCTTTGTATATTTTGCATCCAACTTGAAACTATATTCAGTACGTGAACAGGTAACCTTTTGGATGCTTGTGATCTAGAGTGTTGGATGTAATTAATGAAACTGCTTATCTGCCAGGATGATGCTGATGGTAATGTAATCTATTTATTCGAGTTTTAAGAGCGGTTCTAATAGGGAAACACTGCCTTACTGGTTTTCCGTGTACCATTTGCATGCCCTGGTTCTCTAGCTATTTACATAAATAGGCAACAGTCAGTGTCTGTTTATCCTCGACAAATCCCATGTACTCACCAAGTTTTAGATTCATAAACTTCCAAGATTGCACTAATCCTAATGTACTTTTAAATGTTTTGGCCATTCACTTTGCCACCAACTTTCTCATGCAACTAGTATCTGACAGTCCTGCTTTTGTTTCGTATTGCAGAACCTGTATGACATGCCCTTTTGAAGCCAAATGTTTCTGGATGTTTGTCTATTCTCGGGGTCGATTAGATTATGTAACAATACTTTCAAACGTAGCAGTAAACTCATTTATACTTTTGTTTTCAATGTTATAGGCTCCAGAGTATGTTCCAGAAAAGGTGAAAAAAGCTGAGAAGAAACTAGAAGAGAATCCGTCTGACCTCGACGCTTGGAGCATTCTCATTCGAGAATCACAGGTTTAGTGACATAGGATTACATTTCCTTCTATGGGTTCCAGTCACAGTTTGATTCTAAACCTGATACCCAGTTTTTGTATTTATATAAAAAAACAAAAAAAAAACTAAATACTATAACTTCTTTATTGGTTTTCAAATTTTAGAATCAACCTATAGACAAAGCACGGAAGACCTATGAGCGCCTTGTTACCCAGTTCCCCAGTTCTGGCAGATTTTGGAAACTGTACATTGAAGCAGAGGTTAATATTTTATTTTACTATTCCTATTTACATATCATAAAGTGCATTGTGATAGAAATATTAAATGTAGGCAAATGGACATTAGGGGACAGGAAACAATGCCTTAATTTTGTAAAGTGGTAAATGAAAATACGTTGGTTTTTTAACTAATCGATGATTGTTGCATTATGGAGTTGCAACAACATTAAAACCATTTTAATGGTATGCAATGCTTTAGCCTTTTATTTATTCGTCATGTGTCAATTTATTGCCTCCTGTGTCAATTTATTTAGAGATTATATTCATGGTTCATATTTTACACATGCAAAATAGTTTTGTGTTCTCAGTTTTGTTGTGATGTAAATACACTCTTCAGACTGTAAGCTTCACCTGGGCGAATGGTTATGATCAGACGTTTTACATGACTGGATTATGACTTTAGAAATTGGAAGCAGTTGACAAAGGAATGCTTTTCCTGTCATGTAACAAAACCACATATCTTTAGGGTTTGCAAAGTCCAGATTGATGATTTCAGCATCAACAGTCACGTAGTAGGTAAAGTTGGCTTTTTTTAAATTTGCTCTGTAGGAGTTTCTTAATTTTGGGATTAGCTACAGGGAACCAGTTTCTGAAAGTGCATGTGCTTTTTGCAATATATATGTAGTAGCACCTGCTAAGCAATACATTTGATCTGTACTTGTGGCCTGTTACAAAACCAACTATTTGCTCCTTCCTTTGAAAAATGTGTTTTGGAGAAAAGAAGTTATGTTGACAATTCTAACAAGTTATGTTCTGTCTAGGAATGGATTTTGCCATGTGCATTATATTAAGCTGTCACTCTTAACCTGCAGCACACCCCATGTTCATTTCTAACAAGGACTAATGGAAAACAAGCTGATCAAACGTGGTAAAGCAAAGTCCCAGCCTCTTTTTATTTATTAAAAGAGAAGATTGGATCGTATTAGAGGGTACCCTTTCAAAACCAATTTCTGTGCTCAATCCCAGCACCCTCACTTAACCTATCATGTGTGTCCTTATATTATCTGCTGTTGTTTCCCGGCCCAGTACGTTTGTCTTCCACATTCCAACACACCTACCTCCACTGTACATATATATCCACTACAATAGGGATAGACTATGGCGCAAAGGACATCTGTGAGAGCTGGAGCCAAAGAAGAACATTGTTAAGGAGAATCCCATGCTGTTTCTCTTTTAGCCAATCAATCCCTTGGTTTAACTTAAATACGGGTACAGTAATTGGAAGCATTTAAAAATATGCAGTAGTTGCCAAGCAAGTACATTATCAACAACACGTATGTAAAATACAAAGTAGTTCAAGAACTATCATTTAATGTTAACAATTTTAATAACTTCCCCCTTGCTTGTTTGCAGTCAAGCCGCTTATATGTAGAATTGTATGATAAACAAGTGCTTTGTAAGACCTATAGTTTAAAGCCATAATATACGTGTGTTATTTATATAATGGAAACATGGCTAAAGGCATTGAGTTGGGTATAGGGCAAGAGGCAACTCTTTCCTGCATTTGCACAGCATTGAAGCAGTCCTGATGGTACAGGGCTGCTTCGTATCCTAAGTGCATGGTTGGGAAAGACCTGCTGCCTTGAAGTGAAGGTTGTTAATATAACAATTGAACACGTTAGTAAAGCCCCTGTACGCAATTATTTTTGAGCGGGAGGGATACAATTCAGAGTTTTCTGGCCCTTCCCATTCACACGGGCCTGTAACAGAAGTATGCTGATCTTAAACCCAACTTACCATAGGAGATCCTGAGGAGGGAGCGCATCCAGGTGTTGTTTAAACCGCAAATTCATCTAGATAGATATATTCTCTGATAAGGGGAACTCCCTTTGATGGTTTGCTGATTCAATGGCTGTCACTTATAGCCCTCGCTATGTATGAATTAGAAGGTTGAGGTTATCCCCTACTTCCCCTTGACTGATCTCAGTTTGTCTTGACATGCAGTAGCCACTTGCACCTACAATTTGCCTTGCGTGTTACAATGCATTGATCATTGCATGTAGGCTAACATGTAACCAAATCAACATTATGCTTGGTCGCTGCACAATTGGAGTTGCAACAATGTTGCTCTTGCATTCGAATTCAGTGCCAGCATTCTGACACAAGGAGCTCACTATTTGGTACCCTTGTTGTGCTCAAGATTCTCTCTGTAATTCAAACTTGGATGGTAATGGAAGATCATTTCAATGATCCACCCAATGCACTTTCATTGGTGACACCATTGTAAAAGGTTGGCCTTCACAGTGAACTGCTATGGAGTCATTCGTTTCTTTTTTCCATCAACTATAGGTCTCAAGATCTGTTTAAGCAATGGGATTTCTTCCAGGTTTTGCCCAGTCTTTCAGTCCTCTAAGCCCAGTATGTAGCTTGTGGGTAGCTTCCCTTCCCCCTGGGAAACGGATTCACAGAGAGGGATTCCACCTTTTGAGTTAATATATTTTACTATATGCAGAAAATATTCTATTAATACAGTTTGATCTCAGGCGCATAAGTGCACACTTGAACAAATCTTCTTCTTCTTAATCTGTTTGAGTGACTTCTCAATTGTGGATGAATAATTTAGGGACCGGAGTCAAGTTGTCATCCATTGGCTGCATTAGACTTACTTAAGCAGAATCTTCTCTTCTGTTATAATCGTCTGCCCTATGGACCTTCTCAAAATTTGTTTTGTAACACATTCAATAACACTGTCCTCAGTAATTGTTTTTTATTCTCCATAGGATCTTCATGCAATCGTTCCATCCATGTGCATGGTCCTGGTGCTTATTTATGATGAGATCTGCTAAGTCACTTACCCAATGTGCAGAGCTTTGGCATTGAATATCTCATTTCCTTTTTCCCCAGCTTCTGTGAGCAGGATCTCTGAGCACTGGTATTTTATCCTTTCCAGAACCTTTTCTGTCATGAACATCTAAGCTTTATACTCTAGCCTGTTTTTATAGACTCTTTTAGAGAATCTTTACACAGCTTTGCCAGTGACCTTTTCAGGGACAGAAGTGATCAGCTTGGCCTCCACCGCTAATTTGACAGTTGATGGCTTATGCCATGAGTTGAACCTAGAAGTATGGGCATCCGTTTGAATAAGGATGTTTGCTGTGATGCTCTGCTTCCAAAGGTTTGGTCTTCCTATTTCATGTAAATCAGCCTTCTGCAGAAGGCTGTGCGTCTTATTCCAAATGAAAAGCAGGCTGTGGTAATTGGTTTAGAAGTGTGCTATATACTGCTGTATATCTTGATCTTCTAATTTCTATAGTGCAGTTTATTCAGGATTGGCCTTCACAAACCTGGAAAAAAAGCCCTATAGCCAGCCGTGCCTTGCTTTTTCTGCTTTTATAACCAATGATCTTTTCCAGGATACTCTTAGCTGGCCACTGTGGTTTCCACAGGACTGAGCCTGTTTAAACATTTTTACTTGTTCTTGTGAGGCCACTTGAATAACCTCCTAAAGTTACCCTCTTTAAAGTTTTCTTCGTCAAGCACACTTGGGGGCTGTATTCTCAATACAGAGCTGTGACATGGCCTTCCTCTGGTTCTTGCACACATTGTGCATTCTTAATTTCTGACAAGATCCTCCAATGCATCACTTTTTCTCATCTTTGATTTATATTTGGTTTTCTCTACGCTTCCTAATTTTAGCCCATGATGGCCGAGTAACGCTGTGTTTTAGGAACTATTTTGGTGCCAAGCACTTCCTGGTAGAGTCCAACATGCTTGGAAGCAGATGTGCAGAAAATCTCAAACTATCATTTTCTCCTAAGATTTCCTTTTAGGAATCCTAGCTGCGATGCCTTAATTGCAGGTGGCGGCTGAGATCCTTTAAGACTGCGGTGGAGAGTCAGTTCAGAGTTTTCTATAGATCTTTTGAAAAGTTTTCTCCAGTAGATTGCTCAGTGTGATTTTTGGTGGCAACACCAGCCACAGCACCAAAAGCAACTGATTAACACACAAGACCACTCCATTATGCACAGTCCTTTGTTGCCCCTTCCCCCTTGGCCCCCCCCCCACCCCCCCCCCCCCCACCCTTCAGTGTTTCCAGTACATATAAATGTGTTGGCCTAACACAGTGATGCATGTCCACAAGAGGATGCTTACTTGTGTAAAAATGGTGTCCAAACCAAAGCTTTGTCAAAGTCTTCTCATTAACCCCACACTGATGTGCACGTGAAAGTTCAGATTTTGCAGTGTGAATCTTTTCTGGATTCACATGCTGTGCATCATTCCGCAATCATTCTGTAATCTAGAGGTTAAGTCTGTAACTTGCCATTTGGTGCTTAGTCCAGCCTTTCCTGACATCGGACACCCTCCCCGGAAGCCTCTGCACGTGGTTGCCATCTTCAGATTATTATTTTCCTGCCTTTGGGTTTGGAAGCATTGCTGGAAGCTATCCAGCCTTCAAAGGGAAGAAGAAGAACACAATATCAAGTTAAATCGAAGGCTTAGAGAGAATATCATCACTGCAGAAGGAAGGGAGTCTTGTCAAAGGATTTTAACGATTTCCACCAAAAGTCACAGAGGTAAGTGGAACACATGAGTGAATATCGGAAAATGCTTGGACAGAGGACCCCTCTGCAGGAAATAGAGTACACACCTTTCCGGCCAGAATGCCACCAAAAGTGTGTCCAGAAGGACAGCCACCAAGTGTGCAATCTCTGCTGAGAGACCACAGAACCAAGACTTGTGCAGAGTTCAAATCATGAATTGTGAGGACACAAGAGAAGCGAAGGCAGGCACACTACGCCATGCAGCAGCAGAAGGAAACACCGTCATTGAGAGACTTCAGCTGCGAGCGAGGAGGAGGGTAACAGAGGGCTTGGATTCTGAAAAAGAAATCGACATTGAGCAGGAACACAAAAAGCAGAAACAGCGTGCACAGGTAATGCAGAAAAAACTGGGATGAGGGTGAGCTGAGAACTTCGGACTCAAGAACACAGAAGACTTCCTCAGCGTCAACAATCTCACTGACAGAAGGCAAGTCGTGGTCCAAAGATTCTCTTGATTACTATACCAATGACACTGCAGGTGGTCAAGCCTTGGAAAAGATACAGCTGTCAACATTATCGAGGTTGAGAAAATGCCAAGAAGACGGCAGCCCAGTTACTACCTGCCAAAACGTAGTCGCCAAAGAAAGGGTCAGTGACCACAATGAAATAAAGGTGCCCTCTAGTCCAGCACTAGAAAAGACACAAGCTGAAACGGCTGCAGTCCTTCACCAAAGGACTTTGATGCCACCCTATTGGGTTTCTGCCTACCGTCGAAACATTGGAAAGCATGCAGGAGGAGAAAGGCCTAGAAGAATTGGAGACCCCAATGATACCAGAGCCACAGGAAGAGGAAGAACAAGAATTCTGCTATGAAAAGATAGATCCAGAGTCACCTGGTCTATTTCAGAACGTCTACAGGATCGGAAGGTATCAAAGACCAATGCCAAGACCTTGATGCAGATTGTCCCAAAGAGGCTGTGAACACCTATCCAATACGTATTGCCCCTGGATGACATCGCCAAGTACAATGAGATAGTAAAAAGGGCAACATAACGGTACAGGGTCCATTTGGAGGAAGAGAAGTTGTAGACATGCTTTCTTCTAGAGACATTTCTACCTTCACAAAGCAAGAGGCAGTACTTACCAATGTTCCTAAGCATCTTGGACCGAGGTGAGAGGTGTTTAAGGAACCAACAACCTGCAGGTTAAGTTGCTGGGAATGGTGGCTTCCTGCATACCACTAATAATACAAGCGAGGTTACACATGAGACCGATCCAGGAATAGGTCTAAAGCCAATGGTCACAAGCAACAGTGTTGAAGAGCTAGTGATTGAAGAGCTAGTGGTTGCTTGACAGAGTACAGGAGGAAGTGATGTGGTGGGACAGGGTGAAGATAACAGTAGGACGACCCTTCATGCCATCAACTCCATTAGTGACCTTTACCATGGGTAAGTCATATTGGGAAGCTCAGCGTCGGAAGAATATGGAAACCAGAAAAAGCTATACAACACAAACTTGCTGAAACTGACAGTGTTCCTAAAAGCAATTGACAGCCAACTAAAATTTTCTACCTCAACACGCAAGGGAGGTGGTATAAAATACTTCACCCTATCATAGTTAGCACAGGAGATATGGAAGTGGGTCATCCATAGATGGATAACCATAATTACAGTACATCTACTGGGGGTAGACAACATAGATGCAGACAAGCATCCACCTCACGCGAGTGGGAGCTGAATCAGCCACTGACCAAGAAGGTGTTGACACCAGAAATAGACCGGTTTGTACCCTAGGATACGCAAAATGACAGTTCTTCACATCCAGGCGCCCTCACTATCACTCCATAGGGAATGTGTTGTTGATTGACTGGTCACGGAAATTTGCTTACCCTTTTCCCCCTATCCCAGTGTTAGCAACTGTGGTCAACAAGAGCAGACCATCTTGATGACGTTAACTGATCACCCTCAGTCAGCAAGACCAATCTGGTTCTCAGATATGATATAGACAGCATACAATGTCTAAAGACTGCCAGCGTCACAAGACTTGCTTTCCATGCAGGATGTGGATAGAGGTAGGTGCTCCACCCGGACACAATCACAGGGAGAATAGCAGCATTGCTCCTGAGGACATAGTTTGGACATCTGGGACTCCCAAGAAAAGCAGTGACAGTCCCCAGGTTAGCAATAAGACTGACAGCAAGGAAATGGTACACAGCCAAGTGGGAGAGATACACAAGGTGGTGCCTGAGATACAGCCTTTTTCAGGACCGGACACTATACACTACAATATCCAATATCTTATGTATCACTAACGTACATCTGGCAGCAATAGTGGTCTACATAAGTGGATAAATAGAAAGAAGCTTCTTCACTGCACCAGTGCTGAAGGTGTTTCTGGAGGGGGTCAAAAGGATAGCCACCACCAAGGAGTGCACTAAGTGTGATACAAGAAACATTCGCACCACCCCACAAGGCCACTTTAAAATTAATTGTTCTTAAGACGGCATTTTTAATTGCACTGACATTGCTTCACAGGGTAAGCGAGCTGCAAGCACTCACCATACAGGAAACATGCGTGCGGATACAGAAGGGACAGGTAGTCAGGAGGACCAACCCACACTTTCAACCAAATGTCATATCCCACTTTGGCACATATCAGAAAAGCCAAATACTGAGTTTTTTTCTGAGATCAAAGACTCGGGCAGAAAGAAAACTGCATACTCTGGATTACTTCAGGAAAAGGAAACACATCCTTGTATCATTCACAGACAAATTCTAAAGGGAAAACGGTCACCAAAAACAGCATTGGAAGGTGCACAACTCGGGCAATTCAAATGTGTCACAATAAAAGCTGCCATGCAGCTTGAAACTAAACTAGGAGCGCACATTCAACAAGAAAATATATGTTCGATGGCATATGTTGCTGCAGATACACATGTTGAGCACAGTCCGCTGCCTGGTGTTGGGCTCGGAGTATTACAAGTTGTTTTTCTTCGAAGAAGTCTTTTTTGGTCACGGGACCGAAGGACTCCTCCCTCTTCGGCTCCATTGCGCATGGGCGTCGACTCCATCTTAGATTGTTTTTTTCCGCTGTCGGGTTCGGACGTGTTCCTTTTCGCTCCGTGTTTCGGTTCGGAAAGTTAGTCAGAATCTCGGAAGAAAGCGTCGGTATTGTTCCGTTCGGTATCGGGATAGTTAGGTACATCGACACCGATCATCGGAAGACTTTGGGGTAGCTTCGATCCCCCATCGGGGCCTGGTCGGCACGACCGCGTGTGACGCCGAAGCCGATGGAACGGACCCCGTTCCGTTTCTGCCCAAAATGTCACAGTAATTATCCTTATACAGGTCAGCACTTGGTCTGTAACTTGTGCTTGTCCCCCGAGCACAAGGAGGATACCTGTGAGGCCTGTCGAGCCTTCCGGTCCAGAAAAACACTCCGGGACCGAAGAGCCAGGCGTCTACAAATGGCGTCCACGCCGACAAAACAACGTTTCGACGACGAAGAGGAAACATTCTCGGTTCCGGACTCAGAATCCGGAGACTCCGACGTCGAACAACAACAACAAACCGTGAGTAAGACGTCGAAAATAAAGACCATCGAAAAAACAAAAGCCCAGGGGACGCCACTGCCAACAGGCCATGGCTCGACCCATAAAACCGGCGACCCGTCGAAGGTGCCGAAAAAGGGCACGCCCATAGCGAAGACACCCGACTCCGGTCGAGGGACCGCCATGGAGCAACCTCGGAGCCGAGATAGCGGCTCCGAGAAGCAAAAACAAGATGCCGGCACCGAAAAACATCGGCACCAAGACACACTGCCGAAAGCCACAAAAATTCAGTCGGAACCGAAGCCGAAAAAAGATTCTCTCTCGGCGCCGAAAAGTTCCACACCTCCTTCCTACACAGAGGAACAAGGAATAAGTGGCCAGATGCACAGATTTGGACAAGAGCTCCAAAGTGTAGAATCAGACTACACACAAAAGAGACTGTACATCCAACAAGACACAGGGAAGATATCAACCCTTCCCCCAATAATGAGAAAAAGAAGGATCGGATTTCTCAAGGATGACGCACAACCACAAGCCATAGTGGTTAAAAAAGTCACGCCTCCGCCCTCTCCACCACAACAGGCATCGCCGGCACAAACTCCGCCACAAATGCACTCACCAGCGCAAACTACTATAAGTCAAGATAATCAGGATCAAGACGCTTGGGACTTATACGACACCCCAGTGCCGGACAATGATCCTGATTCATACCCCACAAAGCCGTCACCGCCAGAGGACAGTACCTCATACTCGCAACTGGTGGCTAGGGCAGCAGAATTCCACAATGTCCAACTGCATTCCGATCCTATAGAGGATGATTTTCTATTTAACACCCTCTCGGCTACACATAGCCAATATCAATGTCTCCCAATGCTACCAGGGATGTTACGGCACGCAAAACACATTTTTGAAGAGCCCGTAAAATCAAGAGCCATCACCCCAAGGGTGGATAAGAAATATAAACCACCACCCACAGACCCAGTGTTTATTACTTCGCAGTTACCACCTGACTCCGTAGTAGTAGGGGCAGCTCGCAAAAGAGTAAATTCCCATACATCTGGCGACGCCCCACCTCTGGACAAAGAAAGCCGAAAATTTGATGCGGCAGGAAAAAGAGTTGCATCACAGGCAGCCAACCAATGGCGCATCGCAAATTCTCAAGCGCTGCTAGCCCGATATGACCGCGCACACTGGGATGAGATGCAACTTCTCATAGACCATCTTCCCCAGGAATACCAAAAAAGGGCGCAGCATATAGTTGAAGAGGGACAAACGATCTCGAACAATCAAATCCGCTCTTCAATAGACGCAGCCGATACTGCAGCAAGAACAGTCAACACTGCTGTCACCATAAGGAGACACGCATGGCTCCGCACTTCAGGGTTCAAACCTGAAATCCAGCAGGCTGTCCTTAATATGCCCTTCAACGAAAAACAACTTTTTGGCCTTGAAGTGGACACAGCCATTGAAAAACTTAAAAAGGACACAGACACGGCCAAAGCCATGGGCGCACTCTACTCCCCGCAGAGCAGAGGCTCTTTTAGAAAAACTCCATTTAGAGGGGGGTTTCGTGGCCAACCCACAGACACCACCAGCCAACAAACAAGAACCACACCCTATCAGGGTTCATTCCAAAGGGGAGGTTTCAGGGGATATAGAGGGGGTCAATTCCCAAGGAGTAGGGGAAAATTCCAAACTCCAAAAACACCTCCACCTAAACAGTGACTTTCAAGTCACACAACCCCTTCACTCAACACCAGTGGGGGGAAGACTAAGCCAATTCTACCAATCTTGGCAGCAGATTACAACAGACAATTGGGTACTAGCAATAATCCAACATGGCTATTGCATAGAATTCCACAAATTCCCACCAAACATCCCTCCAAAAACACGCAAAATGTCACTACAACATTTAGAACTTTTAGGACTAGAAGTTCAAGCACTACTGCAAAAGGATGCAATAGAATTAGTACCAGTACAACAAAAAAACACAGGAGTTTACTCCCTGTACTTTCTAATTCCAAAAAAAGACAAAACATTAAGACCAATATTAGATCTCAGGACACTAAATACCTACATCATATCGGACCACTTTCACATGGTCACACTACAAGACATCATTCCACTGCTCAAACAGCAAGATTACATGACCACATTAGACCTAAAAGATGCGTACTTTCATATACCGATACATCCTTCTCACAGAAAGTACCTAAGGTTCGTATTCAAAGGAATACATTACCAATTCAAGGTGTTGCCATTCGGAATAACAACTGCACCAAGAGTATTCACAAAATGTCTAGCAGTAGTAGCAGCACATATCAGGAGACAACAAATACATGTGTTTCCTTACCTAGACGATTGGCTAATCAAGACCAACACAGTAAGAAAGTGCACAAACAACACCACATATGTCATACAAACCCTTCACAAACTGGGTTTCTCCATCAACTATACAAAGTCACACCTCGAACCGTGTCAGACACAACAATATCTAGGGGCAACCATCAACACATC
The DNA here is from genome assembly GCF_031143425.1 of Pleurodeles waltl. NCBI lineage: Eukaryota > Metazoa > Chordata > Amphibia > Caudata > Salamandridae > Pleurodeles > Pleurodeles waltl. Next base: position 747,369,323 of record NC_090440.1, on the reverse strand, counting down.
AAAAGGAATTGCCACTCCAAGTCCACAAAGAGTTCAAGCATTCCACAAGGTAATAAGTGCTATGTTTCCAAACCAAAAGATACAAGCAAAATTTGTGCTAAAACTTCTAGGCATGATGTCATCATGCATAGCCATTGTCCCAAACGCAAGACTACACATGTGACCCTTACAACAGTGCCTAGCATCACAATGGTCACAAGCACAGGGTCAACTTCAAGATCTGGTGTTGGTAGACCGCCAAACATACCTCTCGCTTCTATAGTGGAACAGCAACAATTTAAACAAAGGGCGGACATTTCAGGACCCAGTGCCTCAATACGTTATAACAACAGATGCTTCCATGACAGGGTGGGGAGCACACCTCAATCACCACAGCATTCAAGGACAATGGGACGTACACCAAACAAAATTTCATATAAATTACCTAGAACTGTTAGCAGTATTTCTAGCGTTAAAAGCCTTTCAACCCATAATAACACACAAATACATTCTTGTCAAAACAGACAACATGACAACAATGTATTATTTAAACAAACAAGGAGGAACACACTCAACACAATTGTGTCTCCTAACACAAAAAATATGGCAGTGGGCGATTCACAACCACATTCGCCTAATAGCACAATTTATTCCAGGGATCCAAAACCAACTAGCAGACAACCTTTCGCGAGATCACCAACAAGTCCACGAATGGGAAATTCACCCCCAAGTTCTGAACAATTACTTTCAAATTTGGGGAACACCCCAGATAGATTTGTTTGCAACAAAAGAAAACGCAAAATGCCAAAACTTCGCATCCAGGTACCCACACCGCGAATCACAAGGCAATGCTCTATGGATGAGTTGGTCAGGGATATTTGCATACGCTTTTCCCCCTCTCCTTCCATATCTAGTAAACAAATTGAGTCAAAACCAACTCAAACTCATACTGATAGCACCCACATGGGCAAGACAACCTTGGTATACAACTCTACTAGACCTTTCACTAGTACCGCATGTCAAACTACCCAACAGACCAGATCTGTTAACACAACACAAACAACAGATCAGGCATCCAAACCCAGCATCATTGAATCTAGCAATTTGGCTCCTGAAATCCTAGAATTCAGACACTTAGACCTCACACAATGTATGGAGGTCATAAAACAAGCTAGAAAAGCTTCCACTAGACACTGCTATGCATCTAAGTGGAAAAGATTTGTTTGCTACTGCCATACCAATCAAATCCAACCATTGCATGCCTCTACAAAGGACATAGTGGGATACTTACTACATTTGCAAAAAGCAACCCTCGCTTTTTCATCTATAAAAATACACCTCGCAGCAATATCTGCTTACCTACAAACTACTCCTTCATCGTCTCTATTTAGAATACCAGTTATTAAAGCATTCATGGAAGGGCTAAAAAGAATTATACCACCAAGAACACCACCAGTTCCTTCATGGAACCTTAACATCGTCTTAACAAGACTCATGGGTCCACCTTTTGAACCCATGCATTCCTGTGAAATGCAATATTTAACATGGAAAGTCGCATTTCTCATTGCAATCACATCCCTCAGAAGAGTAAGTGAAATACAGGCATTTACCATACAAGAACCATTTATTCAAATACACAAAAATAAAATAGTTCTAAGAACAAATCCAAAATTTCTACCAAAAGTAATCTCACCATTCCATTTAAATCAAACAGTAGAATTACCAGTGTTCTTCCCACAGCCAGATTCCGTGGCTGAAAGGGCACTACATACATTAGACATCAAAAGAGCACTAATGTACTACATTGACAGAACAAAGTTAATCAGGAAAACAAAACAACTGTTCATAGCTTTTTAAAAACCACACATAGGAAATCCAATCTCTAAACAAGGCATTGCTAGATGGATAGTCAGATGTATTCAAACATGCTATCTTAAAGCCAAGAGAGAATTGCCTATTACACCAAAGGCACACTCAACCAGAAAGAAAGGTGCTACAATGGCCTTTCTAGGAAACATTCCTATGAGCGAAATATGTAAGGCTGCAACCTGGTCTACGCCTCATACATTTACTAAACACTACTGTGTAGATGTACTAAATGCACAACAAGCTACAGTGGGCCAAGCTGTACTAAGAACATTATTCCAAACTACTTCAACTCCTACAGGCTAAACCACCGCTTTTAGGGGAGGTAACTGCTTTATAATCTATGCTCAACATGTGTATCTGCAGCAACATATGCCATCGAACTGAAAATGTCACTTACCCAGTGTACATCTGTTCGTGGCATTAGTCGCTGCAGATTCACATGTGCCCTCCCGCCTCCCCGGGAAGCCTGTAGCCGTTTAGAAGTAAATCTTAAATCTTAAACATTTGTACATTTGTAAATAATTATTATAAACTTTTTATGTACATACGTATTCACTCCATTGCATGGGCACTATTTATAGCAAACAACTCCAGCCTCACCCTCTGCGGGGAAAACAATCTAAGATGGAGTCGACGCCCATGCGCAATGGAGCCGAAGAGGGAGGAGTCCTTCGGTCCCGTGACCAAAAAAGACTTCTTCGAAGAAAAACAACTTGTAATACTCCGAGCCCAACACCAGGCAGCGGACTGTGCTCAACATGTGAATCTGCAGCGACTAATGCCACGAACAGATGTACACTGGGTAAGTGACATTTTCATTACAGTAGCCTACCTGCAAATGTCCTGCTGAGTGGCATCTGTATGGCAGCCACGTGGTCGTCATTACACATGTTCACAAAACACTACTGCATCGACGTCCACGTTAACAGAGAAGCCAAGTAAGGGGAAGAGAATACAGAAACACTTATTTCCTGCAAGCTCAACCTCCTCTGCAACCCAGCCACCACAGTTATGCCGCTATGAAATTGATGCACAGCATGTGAATCCCCCCAAAAAAAATCACCCTGCAAAACGAAATGTTTTACCTGTAGGAGTAGTTGTGCAGCTTGACACATTTTCTGGATTCACATGCGGACCAGTCTGTCTCCTTAGGAATTGAGGTGAGACAAAGTAAATAAGGAAACGAGTAAGGCACCATCAATAAGAAGTCCACAGGATATTACGTAGACAGACAATCGCTAGGGTAGACTCCGGTAGAGGCTGAACTAAACGCCCAATGAGGGCAGTTGATGCTCAACAACCGCAAAAAAAACAAAAACCCAGTTTATAAGAAAATAAACATGCAGAGAGAGGCTAGCCCAGAGTGCATTTAAAATCGGATTTGACTGGATGTAATGTGCATACATTCATAGAATGTAAAAGCGAAGCCAAAACTTGAACGTGGCTCCTTATTTCGATAGTCCGGGATTCCTAACTGAAGTGCCATATCTTGGTAATAAAAGTCCCTAAAGACGAAGAGCATAAGAAGTACAAAAAAAGCTCAGCTAACAGTGAATTGTCTTTGTAGAACGAAAGCTTCTTGTTGTGTGGCAGTAGCTCGGAAATACAACGTGCTTCAAAGCGCTTGTGTTGGAATAAAACCTAAAAAAGTAAGCGCCCCAATTTTGTGTGTTTTTTTTTTTTTTTAATTTTATTTTTTATGTAGTGCCAAATTCAGCTGAAGGTATTGGAGCAATTATAGATTATTTGCTGCACTCCAGGAGGTGTCTGTAGAATAAATGCAGCAGCTGAATGTTAACATGCAGCCAGAACTCATTGAATATATCCATTGTAACAATCGGTCTGAAATGTTTGACAGTTGTTGATTCATTGGACTTCGGTATTTATTAAACTGGAACTGGGCCACACAATGAAGTCATTCACTGTTTTAAAAATGTACCGGTAAAATTAATGAACGTCGTGAGGTAATAAACAGTTAATTACAAATTAAACTCGTGCACATAGGCAGTGGCACAAACTACATTTGAAATCAACAGACCTGAAGTACTTTTGCGAACAATCACAAATTGTTATTGGATGCCAAAACTTGAACAGGCTTTCCCATTTTCAAAGTCGGAATCTCTGTTATGTCCTCACAACAAAAGTCTTACAAAAAAAAAGAGATGGGGCTAAGAAGCACTGCAACAAAAAAACATGCAGTGGCAAAACGTACTTGTTATCAAAACGTACCTGTTAACAAAGAAAAAAGTAGCTGAAAGGGGTACGTGGTACATGCTCCAACGAAAGCACAAGTGAAGATAAAGGGAGTCAGGAAACCTACAGGAAATCACTCACAATAACCAATGGATACAAGTAAGTGAGAATGACAAGTAAGCCAACATATGGTAAGTTGTGGGAGGGATGCAAGCCCCTTTTAAGATTTTATTTATTTATTATTATTTCTATTATTATTTACAAGAGATTTTGCAAGCGCTGTGCTGGTGAAACCTTAAAAAAGCGAAAGAAAGACCAATACTAGGGGAGAATTCCAAACCCAAGCACTACATGGCAGAATAATGCACATAATTTGAATCCAGAAAATTCTTCAAGCTGCAAAACTACCACTACAGGTAAATAGGGGTGGGTGTTGGTAGTTTAATGTTGACAAATGTTACAGGATTAAATACTACAACAAACATAATGTGAACAAAATGACATTTAGGATGCTTACCGTTCCCTCATCAGTATCTGAGAAAACGTGTTTGTTGTAGGCACGAACCCATACTAGTACATGACCTACTGTTGTCTAATAACTGCACGTCTATGGAAATATAGTTTAATAATTGGGTAGATGACTGAAGAAGAATGCCTAATAGTAGTACTTTTTTTAAATTGCACAGGACTTCACTTGACACCAGATCTTTAAGCTGACAACACTTTGTTCTTTTGCAGAGCATTTTTTCTTTAGTCAAAATCTTGCTTTGATCACAGATGGCATCTCTCCTTCACGCGATCCATTTTCATGGTTACATTTTCTGGATGAGGCCATTACAGCAGTATTGAGTATCAATGGAGCCATCGTTCAAGGTGGTGATGACTCGATTAGATAACCAGCAGCTGTGCATTCATTTCCATGGTGGTGTCAACTCAGCAGTCTTTTTTTTTTTTTTTTTAAAGCGAATCTTAATCTATAGCATTCCCTCCACATTCAGCAGCCTGCACCAATGCAAGCCCCCCTCAGCCTTCAGTCTATCTTTTTATCTGCTGCATGCTGACTAGTTTTGCTTTTTTTAATCTCATACTTTGATGGTAAGACATACGCTAATGTAATGAAAGACGTCAGAAAATCCGTCCATACTTAATTAACCTAATTGAAATAGGCCATTCAAGATAGATTTGTATATAGTCCTACTATGTAGTCCTACATAGTTTCTATGGAGAGCGCCGAAAACTTACCCATTAATGCAAAAGTGTTCCAGTTGTTGAGATCCACAGCTCTGATCTGGAGTTCCATTCATACATCTGCAAGACATTGTTGTCTGTTTGGACTCCAGGGCAGATTAAGCGGGGGGTCACACTTTATATGTAACTAGTTTGGCTGCCTCCTCCACCTACCCCCCTTTTTACACATCTGCAACTTCTCTGCATAGATTCATTTTCAGGGAACTTGTAATTCTGTTCTGTTTTTTTTTTTTTTATTATAAACGACGGTCCCATGATGAAGAATGTAAAATTACTAACTTGTAATTCTAGTTCTGCTCATGGGAATCATCATTGAGTTCCTAAGCAAACACGTGTCACACTTAGTTTTTTATTTATTTTCATTCAAATTTTGGCAGCACATTAATGATAGTCCGTATTGCAATGGCAAGGGGAGAAGTTAATAAAACTAAAATAATATTGATTTGCCAGTTACAACTTCGAGTAACATTGAGCTTTTGATGATTTTGGGTACTGTGGGAGTAAATAGCTTACTATTAAAAGCGACTAACAAAATAAGATACTTTAAGAAAGTTTACATTAGGGAGTACGAAGCCATGAATCAAGTAGTGGTAAGGCAGCCCACAGTTGTGTGGTGCATAAGTTGGGAGAATCCCACTTATGTTCATAGAGAGAGGTTGCATGAGTTTGTTCATTATACATGTGCTCTCGACTAAGGGGGCCTTATATCATCACTGGCACACGTTATGAAATCAAGTAATGCGTCCCAGTATTCTGTGATTAGTCTTCTCCGTTGGCCCCTTTTATCCTACCTGTGGATTGTACTACTTTCTGCTCAGGCCATTTGGTGGCCCCACTTCTTCAGTGGAACAGTAGTGGTGACTATAGGGACTGTAGATGGCTTGTTTAGCAAGTGTCAGCGAGCGGCCCATTAACTTAATGAGGGCTTTTTTTTATCTTTAGGTCTGGGAGTAGACATTCTATTACAGTGGATATATCTGTGATTACTTCGATGAAAACAGATGTAATGATATGCAAATAAAAAATATATATACAATATCAGCCTGTGCTGCATGGCTTCTGTGGCAGGCATCTGGCGTGCCAGGTATAGCTTATGATTCCTACAGAGTTAGATGAGCTCTGCGAAGAACAATAAAGCTTTGCGCTAGGAAATAACCTGAAGGCCTAGTTCATAATACCTAACATATTTTAGCAGCTCCACCATATGAAGAGAATAGACATGGACATGGGATGGGAAAAGTATATTTGGTGATGATGCAGCCACTTTGAGAAATGATCATCCTAATTGATTATTTTTGAGCTGTAGAGCATCTTAGACTGTCCGTGTAGATGAGCCACTTTTCGTGGTAGTACGGGGAGAAGGGTAGGTTTCAAGCACCTATTAGTGCAGTAGATGATCTAGAGAACCTCTGCACACCCTTTGTAAAATATGAGTGTTGACCTTCAGTGATGCTGCTACTTTCAGTACAGTTTGTACTAGCTGTGTGTGAGAGAGCCAATATAATGGTGCCTGATTTTAGTTGCAGTAAATGGCTGGTGTGGAGAAGAACACTTTAAATCCACTATGCAGATAAGCTTTCAGTAAAAGATCACCTTAACAATAGATAAAGTCCAGCTGAAGCAGTAATTCTACTAGAGACAGTCATCAGTCCAGATTAGAAGGAGCACTCATTCAGAAGCAGTTGGGACTCATCCACTGAATACAAAACACCAAATTACTGCTTTTCTTTTCAGTGCCCAGGTGGGAGGTGGTTAGCTGGTATAATCCCTTTACTTGGTAAATGAAACGTGGGTGCAGCAAATTGTGCAAACTGTGATTTTTAAGTTTGAAAAATCCTCTTCAAAATATCCTGACAGTAAAGATTGGACAAACCTTGTGACTCAACTTTGGGTTCACCTCTGAGATGGGGATTCCCTGTTATCTGATGATGCAGTGCTCCCAAATTATATTTTATTTAAGTGGTGTCAGTTAGGATAATCCACCTAGACTCTCAAGCCCTTTGCTCCTCTTAAACATTCAGGAGTCCTATTGTAGACCAGTTACGTGACCACCAACATCGCTGTAGTAATCGGGAAGTCCACGATTCCAAACTAAACTGTCTGTGCAGATCTGGGGCAGGAGGGAGGGGTGGGGGAGTTGGGTTGACATCGATCAAAATGTTGCATCAGACACCTTAAGCAGTTAAATTTCAGACCACTGCAAATTTGTCATCAACAGCTACGTTGGCAAAACTTATGTGGGAAAATCTACATCTCCGTTTGAAAAATAAAAATGCCAGTGGTTTGTGTCTGTTAATTCAGAACTTCACATCAAGGGAAATAATCTTCAAGGATAAAACCCTCTGACTTGAAATGGTTTCCTCCTATTTTCTCTCCTGCTAAGACTCAAACTATACCTGAAACAAGCCTTAGTGATTATGATGTGGCTGCATCAGTGATGTTATCTGTGCTTGCTTCTGAGAAAATAAGAGCAGGGGGTACATAGTGGCTCTACCATAGTTGACCTAAAAGGCCTCACTCCGATTTTCATTCATCACACACATTTACACTTTTTTTTTCTAACTGTAAGAACATTTTTCAAAATGCCAAACCTGCAAAACTGTTTTCGAGTCAGTTATTCTCATTTGGTTCCGGAAAATGGCAAGGAGTTATCTCTGTGGTTTTCTTCAGTTATTGTACATTTGATTGGCATTACAATTTGAAGAAAATGTCCTAATTGTGACCTGTTTATTGGTCCTGAAATATAAGTACCAATTTCTTCCTCCATTGTAGTTGCCTGATGTAACTCACTTTAATGAAGTCTTCACTTACATTATATTGAACGTCTGTTGAAATATTTCATTTTTATCTCCGCCAGTTGAGTTTGTCCATTTGGTAGAGTATTAAACGGTTTGACCTCCCTCGGTGATTGTCAGACTTTGGCCCCATAAGTAGGCTTGTCTCAGAGGCTTTTAAGATTTTTCTAAGACCACGGAGCACCATTTTAAATGTATTGGTAGATAGGTTTCTTTGTCTGACTTCCTTTATTTTACTATTGTTTCACTGTTAAGGTATACTTTTGGGTTTGGTGTTTACCACACTATTTTAGTCTAATCATTTGCCTTTCTGTAATTTGTCATATATCTGGCCTTTTGTATTTTCATTGTATGCACAAAGGCTCAGAATAGATTATCGTTTCGGTCTAAAAATCTGCTATGCACTTAGCAGCTTAGTACTAGAATGACCTGGCAATTATGGCAAACTGTAATTGCTCTGATTTTTGTTACCAGAGAGGGGGCACCACTTAACTAAACAATTTGGTAAACTAAACACACTGCAGAATCTCCCAGAAAAAAATTGGTTCTCGTTATATTACATTTAAATCGCAACAAAAATATACTTTCATATCAGCTCAGTTTTATATTAGTCTAGTATAGTGATAGCCATGAAGTTCCTAAGGAATTTGGAATAGGTTACTGGACTAAATCCATCGCACCAGCTCAGAGGTATTTCCCTGGACTTGTGACCATTTATTTATAGAAAGGCAGGTTGGAGTTTCTATGCCAAGCTGTGCCCAAAGAGGTTGCTAATAGAACTAGGTGTCCTTTGTTTTCTGAGCAATCGCCAGTGCCTGCAAAGGTGAATCCTATTTAAGGCTGATTATTAAATGAATACATCTCCTGAAACTTACTACCATGTTGCAGGTAAGTGATCCTTCCTTCAGTATTTGTAGGAAGCATTGTAAATGAAACTCTGTAATTGAGAAAAGTGCATTTTTAACTATGTTGCCAAATAACTTTTGGACGTGTGTTTATACACTGCTGTAGCTGCATTTTTTAAATAAAAAAAAATAAAAAGGTCTAAACGCCCCTTCAACATGTTTGTTTCTACAATTTATTAGTGCGTAGCAGTGCTTCGAGAATTTTACTGCGTTTAGCGACATACAGAAGTTATATCTGTTATCTCCTTTTATCTTCAAAATCTTACTGAGCCGCTCAGCATTTCAAATGCCACCGTGTTGGTCTTATTAGTTTGCTACCAATCATGCCAAAGGTAGGTCTTCTAATATTTCCTGACCGATATAGAGCTATAAATTGGATACAAACTTTAGATATTTAATAAAGAATTTAGTATTAGGATGGCAAATCACTAAACATACATTTCAGAAAAGCTTATGACTTTTTGTTTCAAGTGTATTTATCTATGCTTACTGGTTGTGCTTTTTTTTTGTTTATTTTAATAATTTTCACTCTGTACTTAGATCACTCTTGATTTTGCTGTTGCAAGAGAAGTGATCCTTGGGGGGAGCAATGGATGTGTTTAGGGAGAAAGAAGGGAATTGAGATTCAGAAGAACCTTTTTCTTATCAACTAAACAAAACTGATTTTCCTGTAACGTGACGTTTTAGCTCCTTGCTGGTCTCATTGACATTTCTGCCTACCAGATTACGGGTTTGCCAGAAACTAACCAAATTCACCAATATTGTGAAATCTTCACTGATGTGCAGGAATTCAGAATTGGCTCTTGTTGTGATCAGGATCTGAAAACCGTTTGCAAGAGTGCAAGTCATGTATCTTATTTTTCTCTTAAGTCCTTATCTAAAGTTTGTTACAGATGAGACTACTTTGCCCGTTTTTGTTTAAGACTAAATTTACCCTGGCATAGGTATTCAAGTTCCTCTTGTAAATATTTTTGGATTCCTGCTCCAGTGTAGGTATTAAATTGTTTAAAATTAATTTGTGATTTACATGATTACGTGATGCAGAAGTCATCTTTTTGTCAGAGAATGCCATATCCTGTTGAAATTCATAAACACCTTTTCAGGGGAATCATTTTCCTGAATAAAATCATTGTTTTTACATATATATTTTTTAAAGAGAACATAAACTACTAGCTGGCCAGCGGCACCGTTTTTAGTTTTTGTAAATCTGCCCAATTACAGTTTGTACTAATGCGCCTTTGACTGAAATACCCTCATCCACTATGCTACTGCGAAAGAAAAGGCATGAAAAAGGTTTATACGTGGCTATTTTTGGCACTGCATTTTTAAGGAAGCCTTTAGCTGCTGTCGTGGTATGCCCACTGGTGTCTGGCAGTTTTTCCACTCTGTGCAGTAAAGATCCATTAACCTTGTTTACATTTAAAAACATTAAAAATAAAAACTAGAACATATTTTGCTTTCACTTTAACGCCGCCTGTTGGTAGTGCACAGAGTACACAGCTTGGGTTGTTTGTCTTCACTGAGAGCCTCAATGAGTGTTCTGCCAAGAGCTTGGCCATTGCCATTGTTTTGGAATAAGAAGGCTGCCTCAACACCTCAAAACATACATACAATTCAGTATCTCGCGTTTAATTGGAATTTTCTCTTGAGTAAAGTAATCCCAAAGATGAAGACCGGAACTGAAATAACTAAATCGGGTGGCTTGCAAAGAAACTGATCATTATATTTTTCTGCCCAAAACTTATGGGAACAGTGTTCTCTCAGGGAGTTACACACGGCCCTCCCTGCAGCGCCAACATTGTTTGTTGCTTGCTGAGCACTACTTTTGCCAAAACGTTTTGACACTAGGACAGAACTTGGGCGTAACAGCAAAAAAAAAAACGTCTAATTGAACATGAAAATGGCAAGAGTTTGTTAATCATCCACTGTTTAGATGCGCTGTCGTTGTATTTTGAGTTAACACATTCCACAGTTGGGATTGAGTATGAAAAATGTTTACCACAATTCCTTTCTTGAAATCTGTACACCCTTATTGTTCCATAGTTCTGCCGGGTAATTGGTTCCAAAATACATACACTTGTGACACCTACATCTATTTGACGTTGTGGATAATTAGTTCAGAGTCATCAGTGTTGTGGCCATGGCATTTTGCGGTCCATTTAGATTCATCATATTTTATAGAGCCCAACAAAACAGTGTTGTCTTAATCTTTTTTTAATGTGATTACTTTAATAACCACTTGTATACTCTGAGATAAACATCCAGTATTTAGAAATTGTCCTCTTCAATAAGAGGTGAAGGAACCCGGTGCTTGGAACAGGCCAGCTGGGCTGAGCCATTGTTCACTGAGGCATGGAACATGTCTTGAGTGCTGCTACTCCAGAATCATGTTTACCATCGGCAAAGGTAAATGCATTAAACATTCCTCATCAACTGGTAACTACAAGGTAGTGACTCATTGTTACCTCCATCACTCTTCTTTCTTTTACTCTTTGGAGAGGTGTCAAATTATTGGTATAAATAAATGTATGTGTATGGCTATCTGAGCAAGTGTTGCAAAAATTACAACTGGCATCTGCAAGTCTGGAGATAGACTAGGCAAATCTGATTCTTCTGTGTAAGGAAATGCCTCCTTGGCATGGTTACCCCCTGACTTTTTGCCTTTGCTGATGCTATGTTTTGATTTGAAAGTGTGCTGAGGCCTGCTAACCAGGCCCCAGCACCAGTGTTCTTTCCCTAACCTGTACTTTTGTTTTACACAATTGGCACACTCTGGCATCCAGGTAAGTCCCTTGTAACTGGTACCTCTGGTACCAAGGGCCCTGATGCCAGGGAAGGTCTCTAAGGGCTGCAGCATGTCTTATGCCACCCTGGGGACCCCTCACTCAGCACAGACACCCTGCTTGCCCGCTTGTGTATGCTGGTGAGGACAAAACGAGTAAATCGACATGGCACTCCCCTCAGGGTGCCATGCCAACCTCACACTGCCTATGCAGTATAGATAAGTCACCCCTCTAGCAGGCCTTACAGCCCTAAGGCAGGGTGCACTATACCATAGGTGAGGGCACCAGTGCATGAGCACTGTGCCCCTACAGTGTCTAAGCAAAACCTTAGACATTGTAAGTGCAGGGTAGCCATAAGAGTATATGGTCTGGGAGTCTGTCAAACACGAAGTCCACAGCACCATAATGGCTACACTGAAAACTGGGAAGTTTGGTATCAAACTTCTCAGCACAATAAATGCACACTGAAGCCAGTGTACATTTTATTGTGAAATACACCCCAGAGGGCACCTTAGAGGTGCCCCCTGAAACCTTAACCAACTACCCGTGTAGGCTGACTGGTTTTAGCAGCCTGCCACACTCGAGACATGTTGCTGGCCCCATGGGGAGAGTGCTTTTGTCACTCTGAGGCCAGTAACAAAGCCTGCACTGGGTGGAGATGCTATCACCTCCCCCAGGCAGGAGCTGTAACACCTGGCGGTGAGCCTCAAAGGCTCACCCCCTTTGTTCCAGCACCACAGGGCACTCCAGCTAGTGGAGTTGCCCGCCCCCTCCGGTCACGGCCCCACTTTTGGCGGCAAGGCCGGAGGAAATAATGAGAATAACAAGGAGGAGTCACTGGCCAGTCAGGACAGCCCCTAAGGTGTCCTGAGCTGAGGTGACTCTAACTTTTAGAAATCCTCCATCTTGCAGATGGAGGATTCCCCCAATAGGGATAGGAATGTGACCCCCTCCCCTGGGGAGGAGGCACAAAGAGGGTGTACCCACCCTCAGGGCTAGTAGCCATTGGCTACTAACCCCCCAGACCTAAACACGCCCTTAAATTTAGTATTTAAGGGCTTCCCTGAACCTAAGAATTTAGATTCCTGCAACTTACAGAAGAGGACTGCTGAGCTGAAAAACCCCTGCAGAAGAAGAAGGAAGCCACCAACTGCTTTGGCCCCAGTCCTACTGGCCTGTCTCCCTCCTTCAGAAGAAACTTGCTCCAGCGACGCTTTCCCTGGGACCAGCGACCTCTGAATCCTCAGAGGACTGCCCTGCTTCCAAGAGACCAAGAAACTCCCGAGAACAGCGGCTCTGTTCAACAAAGACTGCAACTTTGTATCCAGAGGAGCAGATTTAAAGAGCCCTGCAATCCCCGCAAGAAGCGTGAGACTTGCAACACTGCACCCGGCGACCCAGACTCGACTGGTGAAGAAACAACACCTCAGGGAGGACCCTCTGACGACTCCGAGACTGTGAGTAACCAAAGTTGTCCCCCCTGATCCCCCACAGCGACGCCTGCAGAGGGAATCCCGAGGCTCCCCCTGACCGCGACTGCCTGACTCTAAAATCCCGACGGCTGGAAAAGACCCTGCACCCACAGCCCCCAGCACCTGAAGGATCGGAACTCCAGTGCAGGAGTGACCCCCTGGAGGCCCTCTCCCTTGCCCAGGTGGTGGCTACCCCAAGGAGCCCCCCCCTTGCCTGCCTGCACCGCTGAAGAGACCCCTTGGTCTCCCATTGACTCCCATTGGAAACCCGTCGCTTGTTTGCACACTGCATCCGGCCGCCCCCGCGCTGCTGAGGGTGTACTTCTTGTGTGGACTTGTGTCCCCCCCGGTGCCCTACAAAACCCCCCTGGTCTGCCCTCCGAAGACGCGGGTACTTACCTGCTGGCAGACCGGAACCGGGGCACCCCCTTCTCTCCATTGAAGCCTATGCGTTTTGGGCACCACTTTGAACTCTGCACCTGACCGGCCCTGAGCTGCTGGTGTGGTGACTTTGGGGTTGCTCTGAACCCCCAACGGTGGGCTACCTTGGACCCCAATCTTAACCCCGTAGGTGGTTTACTTACCTGCAAAAACTAACATTACTTTACCTCCCCCAGGAACTGTGAAAATTGCACTGTGTCCACTTTTAAAACAGCTAAATGTGTTTTATGTAAAAAATATATATGCTATTGTAATTATTCAAAGTTCCTAGAGTACTTACCTGCAATACCTTTCAAATTAGATATTACATGTAGAATTTGAACCTATGGTTCTTAAAATAAACTAAGAAAACATATTTTTCTATAACAAAAACCTATTGGCCTGGAATTGTTTGAGTGTTTGTTCCTCATTTATTGCCTGTGTGTATGTACAACAAATGCTTAACACTACTCCTTTGATAAGCCTACTGCTCGACCACACTACCACAAAATAGAGCATTAGTATTATCTCTTTTTGCCACTATCTTACTCTAAGGGGAACCCTTGGACTCTGTGCATACTATTCCTTACTTTAAAATAGTGCGTACAGAGCCAACTTCCTACATTGGTGGATCAGCGGTGGGGTACAAGACTTTGCATTTGCTGGACTACTCAGCCAATACCAGATCACACGACAAATTCCAAAAATTGTCATTAGAAATTGATTTTTGCAATTTGAACTATTTTTCTAAATTCTTAAAAGTCCTGCTAGGGCCTTGTGTTAGTCCCTGTTAGCATTTCATTTAGTGTTTAAAAGTTTTGTGAAAGTTTGAATTAGAACCTAGAACTAGTTTTAGATTCTTAAAAAGTATTCCAACTTTTAGAAGCATAATGTCTAGTACAGATATGAATGTGGTGGAACTCGACACCACCCCTTACCTCCATCTTAAGATGAGGGAGCTAAGGTCACTCTGTAAAATAAAGAAAATAACAATGGGCCCCAGACCTTCCAAACTACAGCTCCAGGAGCTATTGGCAGAGTTTGAAAAGGCCAACCCCTCTGAGGATGGCATCACAGAGGATGAAGATAGTGACTTGGAGGAAAATTCCCCCCTATCAGTCCTAACTAGGGAGAACAGGGCCTCTCAAGCCCGGTCTCCAAACATAATAGTCAGAGATGCTGGTCCCCTCACAGGAGGAACCAACCTCTTTGAAATCACTGAGGATAATCCCAGTGAAGAGGACATCCAGCTAGCCAGGATGGCCAAAAGATTGGCTTTGGAAAGACCGATCCTAGCCATAGAAAGGGAAAGACAAGAGATGGGCCTAGGACCCATCAATGGTGGCAGCAACATAACTAGGGTCAGAGATTCTCCTGACATGTTGAAAATCCCTAAAGGGATTGTAACTAAATATGAAGATGGTGATGACATCACCAAATGGTTCACAGCTTTTGAGAGGGCTTGTGTAACCAGAAAAGTGAACAAATCTCACTGGGGTGCTCTCCTTTGGGAAATGTTCACTGGAAAGTGTAGGGATAGACTCCTCACACTCTCTGGAAAAGATGCAGAATCTTATGACCTCATGAAGGGTACCCTGATTGAGGGCTTTGGATTCTCCACTGAGGAGTATAGGATTAGATTCAGGGGGGCTCAAAAATCCTCGAGCCAGACCTGGGTTGATTTTGTAGACTACTCAGTAAAAACACTGGATGGTTGGATTCAAGGCAGTGGTGTTAATGATTATGATGGGCTGTACAATTTATTTGTGAAAGAACACCTGTTAAGTAATTGTTCAAATGATAAACTGCATCAGCATCTGGTAGACCTAGGACCAATTTTTCCCCAAGAATTGGGAAAGAAGGCGGACCATTGGGTCAAGACTAGGGTGACCAAGACTACCACAGGGGGTGACCAAAAGAAAGGGGTCACAAAGCCTCCCCAGGGGAAGAGTGTTGAGACATCCAAAAACAAAAATAGTAAAGAGTCTTCTTCAGGCCCCCAAAAACCTGCACAGGAGGGTGGGCCCAGAGCCTCTTCACAAAACAATTTTGGGTACAAGGGTAAAAACTTTGATCCCAAAAAGGCCTGGTGTCGTAGCTGTAATCAGCCTGGACACCAAACTGGAGACACGGCCTGTCCCAAGAAAAGTACCACTTCTAACTCCACTCCAGCTAACACTGGAATGGCTAGTCTCCAAGTGGGTTCAACAGTGTGCCCAGAGCAAATCAGGTGTCACACTGAAGCTACATTAGTCTCTGAGGGTGGGGTGGACTTAGCCACACTGGCTGCCTGGCCTCCTAACATGCAAAAATACAGGCAGCAGCTCTTAATTAATGGGACAAGTGTAGAAGGCCTGAGGGATACAGGTGCCAGTGTCACCATGGTGACAGAGAAACTGGTTTCCCCTGGTCAATACCTGGCTGGACAAACTTATCCAGTCACCAACGCTGACAATCAGACTAAAGTACATCCCATGGCTATGGTAACGTTAGAGTGGGGAGGGGTCAATGGCCTGAAACAGGTGGTGGTGGTGGTCTCAAATATCCCAGTAGACTGTTTGCTTGGAAATGACCTGCAGTCCTCAGCATGGGCTGAGGTAGAACTGAAAACCCATGCAGCCATGCTGGGTAACCCTGAACTGGTGTGTGTCAAGACAAGGGCACAGTGCAAGGCTCAGGGTGAAAAAGTAGAGCTGGAGTCTGGAAAAAGGGCCCAGCCTACCAAGAGAAAAGGAAAGCCAGCTGGAAAACCAGCTGCAACACAACAACAAAAAGGGAACCTCTCTTCTCAGGAAGAAGTTCTGCCCTCTGAGGGAACTGAGCCTATGGAGTTAGAACCTTATCAGGTTGAGCTCTTAGGCCCAGGGCGACCCTCAAGGGAGCAGTTGTGTAAGGGGCAAGAAACCTGTCCCTCTCTTGAAGGCCTTAGGCAGCAAGCTGCTGAAGAGTCCAATGGCAAGCAAACTGGAACACATAGGGTCTATTGGGAAGATGGGCTCCTGTACACTGAGGCCAGAGATCCCAAACCTGGTGCCACTAGGAGAGTGGTAGTGCCTCAGGCGTTCAGAGAGTTCATAATGACCTTAGCCCATGATATTCCCCTTGCTGGGCATTTGGGACAAACCCAGACGTGGGAGAGACTAGTCAACCACTTCTATTGGCCCAACATGTCCCAGAAAGTTAAGGAGTTTTGTGTCTCCTGTACCACCTGTCAAGTCAGTGGTAAGACAGGTGGACATCCAAAGCCCCCCTCATTCCACTTCCAGTGGTGGGGGTCCCCTTTGAAAGAGTGGGTGTGGACATAGTGGGTCCACTTGAACCTCCCACAGCAAATATGTACATACTAGTAGTAGTGGATCATGCTACTAGGTATCCTGAAGCTATTCCCCTTAGGTCGACTACTGCCCCTGCAGTAGCCAAGGCCCTCATTGGTATCTTTACCAGAGTGGGCTTCCCTAAGGAGGTGGTGTCTGACAGAGGTACCAACTTCATGTCAGCATACCTGAAACACATGTGGAATGAGTGTGGAGTGACTTATAAATTCACTACACCCTATCATCCACAAACTAATGGCCTTGTTGATAGATTCAACAAGACATTAAAAGGCATGATCATGGGGCTCCCAGAAAAACTCAAAAGGAGATGGGATGTCCTCTTGCCATGTCTGCTTTTCGCTTACAGAGAGGTGCCTCAGAAGGGAGTAGGGTTCTAACCCTTTGAACTTCTGTTAGGCCACCCTGTAAGGGGACCACTAGCTCTTGTGAAAGAAGGCTGGGAGAGACCTCTTCATGAGCCTAAACAAGACGTAGTGGACTGTGTACTTGGCCTTCGCTCAAGGATGGCAGAGTACATGGAAAAGGCAAGTAAAAACCTTGAGGCCAGCCAACAGTTCCAGAAGTTTTGGTATGACCAAAAGGCTGCACTGGTTGAATTTCAACCAGGGCAGAAAGTCTGCGTTTTGGAGCCTGTGGCTCCCAGGGCACTCCAGGACAGATGGAGTGGCCCTTACCCAGTGCTAGAGAAGAAGAGTCAGGTAACCTACCTGATGGACCTGGGCACTAGCAGGAGCCCCAAGAGGGTGATCCATGTGAACCACCTTAGGCTCTTCCATGACAGGGCTGATGTGAATCTGTTGATGGTAACAGATGAGGATCAGGAAGCTGAGAGTGAACCTCTCCCTGATCTTCTCTCATCAAACCCTAAGGATGGCTCAGTTGATGGAGTGATCTACTCAGACACCCTCTCTGGCCAACAGCAATCTGATTGTAGGAGGGTCCTGCAACAGTTTGCTGAGCTCTTTTCCCTAACCCCTGGTCAGACACACCTGTGTACCCATGATGTGGACACAGGAGACAGCATGCCTGTCAAAAAAAAAATATTCAGACAGTCTGACCCAAGTTAAGGAAAGCATCAAGGTGGAAGTCCACAAGATGCTGGAATTGGGAGTAATTGAGCACTCTGACAGCCCTGGGGTAGCCCAGTGGTCTTAGTCCCCAATCCTCACACCCAAGATGGAAAGAGAGAGATGAGGTTTTGTGTGGACTACAGAGGACTTAATTCTGTCACCAAGACAGATGCCCATCCCATTCCTAGAGCTGATGAACTGATAGACAAATTAGGTGCTGCCAAATTCTTAAGTACCTTTGACTTAACAGCAGGGTACTGGCAAATCAAAATGGCACCTGGAGCAAAAGAAAAGACCGCATTCTCCACACCTGATGGGCATTATCAGTTTACTGTTATGGCCTTTGGTTTAAAGAATGCCCCTGCCACCTTCCAAAGGTTGGTGAATCAAGTCCTTGCTGGTTTGGAGTCCTTTAGTGCAGCTTATCTTGATGATATTGCTGTCTTTAGCTCCAGCTGGCAGGATCACCTGGTCCACCTGAAGAAGGTTTTGAAGGCTCTGCAATCAGCAGGCCTCTCTATCAAGGCATCCAAATGCCAGATAGGGCAGGGAACTGTGGTTTACTTGGGACACCTTGTAGGTGGAGGCCAAGTTCAGCCACTCCAGCCTAAGATCCAGACTATTCTGGACTGGGCAGCTCCAAAAACCCAGACTCAAGTCAGGGCATTCCTTGGCTTAACTGGGTACTATAGGAGGTTTGTGAAGGGATATGGATCCATAGTGACAGCCCTCACAGAACTCCCCTCCAAGAAAATGCCCAAGAAGGTAAACTGGACTGTAGAATGCCAACAGGCCTTTGACACCCTGAAACAAGCAATGTGCACAGCACCAGTTCTAAAAGCTCCAGATTACTCCAAGCAGTTCATTGTGCAGACAGATGCCTCTGAACATGGGATAGGGGCAGTTTTGTCCCAAACAAATGATGATGGCCTTGACCAGCCTGTTGCTTTCATTAGCAGGAGGTTACTCCCCAGGGAGCAGCGTTGGAGTGACATTGAGAGGGAGGCCTTTGCTGTGGTTTGGTCCCTGAAGAAGCTGAGACCATACCTCTTTGGTACTCACTTTGTAGTTCAAACTGACCACAGACCTCTCAGATGGCTGATGCAAATGAAAGGTGAAAATCCAAAACTGTTGAGGTGGTCCATCTCCCTACAGGGAATGGACTTTATAGTGGAACACAGACCTGGGACTGCCCATGCCAATGCAGATGGCCTTTCCAGGTTCTTCCACTTAGAAAATGAAGACTCTCTTGGGAAGGGTTAGTCTCATTCTCTTTCGTTTAGAGGGGGGGGGGTAGGGGGGGGTGGCGGGTTGTGTAAGAAAATGCCTCCTTGGCATGGTTACCCCCTGACTTTTTGCCTTTGCTGATGCTATGTTTTGATTTGAAAGTGTGCTGAGGCCTGCTAACCAGGCCCCAGCACCAGTGTTCTTTCCCTAACCTGTACTTTTGTTTTACACAATTGGCACACTCTGGCATCCAGGTAAGTCCCTTGTAACTGGTACCCCTGGTACCAAGGGCCCTGATGCCAGGGAAGGTCTCTAAGGGCTGCAGCATGTCTTATGCCGCCCTGGGGACCCCTTACTCAGCACAGACACACTGCTTGCCAGCTTGTGTGTGCTGGTGAGGACGAAACAAGTAAATCAACATGGCACTCCCCTCAGGGTGCCATGCCAACCTCACACTGCCTATGCAGTATAGATAAGTCACCCCTCTAGCAGGCCTTACAGCCCTAAGGCAGGGTGCACTATACCATAGGTGAGGGCACCAGTGCATGAGCACTGTGCCCCTACGGTGTCTAAGCAAAACCTTAGACATTGTAAGTGCAGGGTAGCCATAAGAGTATATGGTCTGGGAGTCTGTCAAACACGAACTCCAAAGCACCATAATGGCTACACTGAAAACTGGGAAGTTTGGTATCAAACTTCGCAGCACAATAAATGCACACTGATGCCAGTGTACATTTTATTGTAAACTACACCCCAGAGGGTACCTTAGAGGTGCCCCCTGAAACCTTAACCAACTACCCGCGTGTAGGCTGACTGGTTTTAGCAGCCTGCCACACTCGAGACATGTTGCTGGCCCCATGGGGAGAGTGCCTTTGTCACTCTGAGGCCAGTAACAAAGCCTGCACTGGGTGGAGATGCTATCACCTCCCCCAGGCAGGAGCTGTAACACCTGGCGGTGAGCCTCAAAGGCTCACCCCCTTTGTTCTAGCACCACAGGGCACTCCAGCTAGTGGAGTTGCCCGCCCCCTCCGGTCACAGCCCCACTTTTGGCGGCAAGGCCGGAGGAAATAATGAGAATAACAAGGAGGAGTCACTGGCCAGTCAGGACAGCCCCTAAGGTGTCCTGAGCTGAAGTGACTCTAACTTTTAGAAATGCTCCATCTTGCAGATGGAGGATTCCCCCAATAGGGATAGGAATGTGACTCCCTCCCCTGGGGAGGAGGCACAAAGAGGGTGTACCCACCCTCAGGGCTAGTAGCCATTGGCTACTAACCCCCCAGACCTAAACACGCCCTTAAATTTAGTATTTAAGGGCTTCCCTGAACCTAAGAATTTAGATTCCTGCAACGTACAAAAGAAGAGGACTGCTGAGCTGAAAAACCCCTGCAGAAGAAGAAAGAAGAAACCAACTGCTTTTGCCTTCAGTCCTACCGGCCTGTCTCATGCCTTCAAAAGAAAACTGCTCCAGCGACGCTTTCCCTGGGACCAGCGACCTCTGAATCCTCAGAGGACTGCCCTGCTTCCAAGAGACCAAGAAACTCCCGAGAACAGCGGCTCTGTTCAACAAAGACTGCAACTTTGTATCCAGAGGAGCAGATTTAAAGACCTCTGCAATCCCCGCAAGAAGCGTGAGACTTGCAACACTGCATCCGGCGACCCCGACTCGACTGGTGAAGAAACAACACCTCAGGGAGGACCCTCCGGCGACTCCGAGACTGTGAGTAACCAAAGTTGTGCCCCCTGAGTCCCCACAACGACGCCTGCAGAGGGAATCCCGAGGCTCCCCCTGACCGTGACTGCCGGACTCTAAAATCCCGACGGCTGGAAAAGACCCTGCACCTGCAGCCCCCAGCACCTGAAGGATCGGAACTCCAGTGCAGGAGTGACCCCCAGGAGGCCCTCTCCCTTGCCCAGGTGGTGGCTACCCCGAGGAGCCCCCCTCTTGCCTGCCTGCACCGCTGAAGAGACCCTTGGTCTCCCATTGGAAACCCGACGCTTGTTTGCACACTGCACGCGGCCGCCCCCGCGCTGCTGAGGGTGTACTTTTTGTGTGGACTTGTGTCCCCCTTCTCACCCCCCCCCCCCCCCCCCCCCCCCCGGTCTGCCCTCCGAAGACGCGGGTACTTACCTGCTGGTAGACTGGAACCGGGGCACCCCCTTCTCTCCATTGAAGCCTATGCGTTTTGGGCACCACTTTGAACTCTGCACCTGACCGGCCCTGAGCTGCTGGTGTGGTGACTTTGGGGTTCCTCTGAACCCCCAACGGTGGGCTAACTTGGACCCCAATCTTAACCCCGTAGGTGGTTTACTTACCTGCAAAAACTAACATTACTTTACCTCCCCCAGGAACTGTGAAAATTGCACTGTGTCCACTTTTAAAACGGCTAAATGTGTTTTTATGTAAAAAGTATATATGCTATTGTAATTATTCAAAGTTCCTAGAGTACTTACCTGCAATACCTTTCAAATTAGATATTACATGTAGAATTTGAACCTATGGTTCTTAAAATAAACTACGAAAATATATTTTTCTATAACAAAAACCTATTGGCCTGGAATTGTTTCTGAGTGTCTGTTCCTCATTTATTGCCTGTGTGTATGTACAACAAATGCTTAACACTACTCCTTTGATAAGCCTACTGCTCGACCACACTACCACAAAATAGAGCATTAGTATTATCTCTTTTTGCCACTATCTTACCTCTAAGGGGGAACCCTTGGACTCTGTGCATACTATTCCTTACTTTGAAATAGTGCATACAGAGCCAACTTCCTACATTCTGCATTATATCTTTCATGTATGCACATGCTTGAATCATAACCCTTCACCTGGCTGGTAATCGCTATTACCATATTGACAACTAGAAATATTTCAGGCACGTGAATCTAAAATACCAGCACTGGTGAACTAGAGTTACATGTTGGTATCTACTTATCATGTATTTTCAAATAATCCAGTACTCGATTGCAATTCTAAACATGGTTGTCAAAAGCAAAATCTTTTGAGAACAGGCACATTTCTGGTCCGAGGTTGCACAAAAGTGCTTTCTTTGAACCACAAGTCTGTATTTTGCACAGTAAAATGTCTAACTTTGGAACAATTACTGATCAACAGGCAGGTCATTCTATTTTCTGATGCATACTGATGGGTTTGTATTGATACTAGAAGTGACGTCCAGTGATGCCACCAAGGCCATATAGCACCCACCACAGTGCAGCAACACTAGATTCCATCCGCGTTTACCATGTCTTCGAGAGAGCGGACAGGCTGACATAGAATAGCGCAGTGCTAAAATATTTTCTTATCGGAAGATTAATGGAATCTGCAGGAAGATAAAGTATCCACAAGAAAGCAGCGACGGCAAGTAACTAACTCTTTTTTTCTGGTCTGAGCGCCCTT
The DNA here is from genome assembly GCF_031143425.1 of Pleurodeles waltl. Taxonomy (NCBI): domain Eukaryota; kingdom Metazoa; phylum Chordata; class Amphibia; order Caudata; family Salamandridae; genus Pleurodeles; species Pleurodeles waltl. Next base: position 747,346,627 of record NC_090440.1, on the reverse strand, counting down.
GTGGAGTCTCTCCAAATGGATGTGTTGCAGTTTGTCATGGTGAGCAGTTTTTAAGTAGTTGTTGCGCCTCTAGAAGACAGAGAATCTGAGCCTTGTATCCCTAATCCTTATACTCTGTCCACCATAATGAAGTTTTCGTAAGAACTGGTTCCTTTTTTCTATCTGAAAGTTATCTCAGTCTTTCTCTTAGTGAGACTGGTTTGTTGCCACCTTCCTTCCCTACCGCACAACTATATATATATATATATATATATATATATATATACATACACACACACACAGACACACACACACACACACACACACGCACGATGGCATGTGTAGATGCAGATACACATGCTATGCATAGGTCCTGCCATCTAGTGTTGGGCTCTGAGTGTTACAAGTTTTTCTTCGAAGGAGTGTTTTCGAGTCACTGGATCGAGTGACTCCTCTTCGGCTCCATTGCGCATGGGCATAGACTCCATCTTAGATTTTTCTTTCTGCCATCTGGTTCGGATGGGTTTCTTTTTGCTCAGGTAGTTTGAGTCGGAAAAGTACTACAAACTCTCTAATTCGTCGGTATTGTTTCGATCGCGTACCATCTATCATCAACACTTAGGTACTGGCAGATCCAACTCCTTTACTCGCCCTTAGGGGCACCCGCACCCAACTCTGGCCTGGTCGAGCCGACCAAAGCCTCGTTGAAGCCTCATGGACTGGAACCCATTTCGCTTCTGCCCTAGGTGCCACGCCAAGTTCCCATATACAGACCAACATCTCGTCTGTAACCTTTGTCTATCTCCAGACCATCGCGAGGATACTTGCGAGGCCTGCAGATCCTTCCGCTCGAAGAAGACTCTACGAGACAGAAGAGCACAAAGGTTGGAAATGGCATTGAGAAGCACCCAACGTCTCGACGCGGAGGAAGAGGAGATTATGCACACCAGAGTGTCCGTTCGGGGGTCCGACTCCGAGCAAGAGTCTGAGGAGGACAGACCGGTCACGGCAGGACAGCACGTGAGTACGCCTGCCCCTGTCCAATCCAAGCCCAAGCACAAAGCCTTGGGAACACCACTGCCGGAAGGCCATGGCTCCACCTGCAAAAAGACTTCGCTGACCAAGCAATAACTTTGGCACCGGGAAAGGCCACGCCACCGAAGCCTTCGGACTCGAGCCAAAGCATAGGCTCCGAAATAGGCAAACACTGACCCATCGAGTCGAAGCCTCAAAAATCCCTGTTGGAGCCGAGGCCAACATCTACTCCAGGCCTTTCAATCCAGAGGAACCCGGCTTCGGAGACGAAAAGACCCATATATACAGAGGAGCATGGACTTTCCAAACAACTTAAAGCCATAGATTTTCGGAGGAACACACATAAATGGAGGAATTTGATGAAAGGCAGGCCAGAATTCAGATTCATAAAGATACTGGCAAGATCCTAACTGCACCTCCTCTAAAAACAAAGAGGAAGCTAGCCTTTCAAGGATAATTGGACACTGATCAGGCACCAGCTAAAGTGGCAAAAAAAAAAAAAAAAAACTCAGCCGCCTCAATTCTTACCTCATCATTCTCCTCATTCTCCTCACCCGACTGTCTCTCCACCTACTACCCCTACTGCACAGTCTCCAGTACACTCTGCAGATTTACACCAAGATAATGTCGACCCATGGGACCTCTACGATGATCCCATTTCTGATAACAGTCCAGACTGCTATCCTTCAAAACCATCGCCCCCAGAAGATAGCACTTAATACACTCCGGTTCTAGCTAGGGCAGTGTCATACCATAACGTAGCCATGCACACAGAACCTCTTGAGGATGATTTTCTCTTTAATACGTTTTCCTCCAATCACACTACATACCAGTCCCTTCCCATGCTTCCAGGCATGTTAAAACATGCACATCAGAGTTTTCAAGAACCAGTTAAGGCAAGAGTCATCACTCCTAGAGTAGAAAAGAAATATAAGCCACCTCCTTCTGATCCAGCTTTCATTACCCAGCAGCTACCTCCCGATTCCGTAGTTGTCAGTGCGACAAGGAAAAGGGCTAACCCCCAGTCGTCTGGTGATGCACCGCCACCAGACAAAGAAAGCAGAAAATTCAATGCTGCTGGTAAAAGAGCGGCATTGCAAGCGGCTAATCAATGGAGAATAGCCAACTCCCAAGCACTACTGGCTAGGTAAGATAGGGCCCACTGGGGCAAGATGAAAGATATCATTCAACATCTCCCAAAAGTTTAACAAAAAAGAGCCCAGCAAATAGTCGAGGAAGGGCAGGCTATTACGAATAACCAAATTAGGTCCGCTCTAGACTGCGCTGACACAGAAAGAACAATCAGTACCGCAGTCACCATTCGGAGACACGCATGGCTTCGGTCAGGTTTTAAACCAGAAATCCAGCAGGCTGTTCTTAACATGCCATTTAAAGAAAAACTGCTTTTTGGCACTCAGGTTGATAAAGCCATTTAAAAAAAATGAAAAAAAGACCCTGACACTGCTAAAGCCATGGGTGCTCTTTATTCTACACAGTATAGAGGTTCATTTCGAAAACCTCAATACAGGGGTGGTTTTAGAGCCCAAACATCTGAGGCATCCACCTCACAATCAAAACCGTCTTACCAGCCTCAGTACCAACGAGATGGGTTTATTGGAACTTACAGAATCCAATTCCCCAGAGGTAGGGGAAAATACCAGCCATCAAAGCAAACCTCACACACAAAACAGTGACTTGCTTCACATCTTCCCTCACCACACTTCCCCTGTGGGAGGAAGACTGCAAAAGTTCCACAAACACTGGTTATCCATTACAACAGACAACTGGGTATTATCCATTATCCAAAATGGTTACTGCATAGAATTCGCACAAATTCCTCCAGATTTACCTCCAAAACCACACAAACTCTCCTCCCAACACATTTCCTTGTTGCAAACAGAGGTACAGTCACTATTACTCAAACAAGCCATAGAGCTTGTACCACACCATCAAATAGGAACAGGGGTTTACTCCCTGTACTTCCTTATTCCCAAAAAAGATGGAACATTGAAACCAATACTTGATCTCAGAACCCTCCATCTTTACATCCTATCAGAACACTTTCACATGGTAACACTACAGGATGTAGTCCCACTGTTACAACAACAAGATTGTATGACATTAGACCTCAAAGATGCGTATTTTCACATACCCATCCATCCAGCGCACAGGAAATATCTCAGGTTTGTAATACAAGGAAAACATTACCAGTTCAAAGTGTTACCCTTTGGGATAACAACAGCTCCCAGAGTATTTACAAAATGCCTTGCCGTAGTCTCAGCCTGCCTAAGAAGGCAACACATCCATGTCTTCCCATATCTCAACGACTGGCTAATAAAATCCAACAGCCAGACACAGTGTCAACACCGTACACAATATGTAATACAAACCCTACACACTCCAGGGTTCTCAATAAACTACCAGAAATCTCACTTACAACCAGCGCAAGTTCAACAGTATTTAGGAGCCACATTAAATACGCAAACAGCACTTGCAAGCCCAAGTCCACAAAGGATACAATCATTCCACAGTATATTACCACAAATTCAGTCAAACCGACAGTACACAGTCAAGTTTGTAATGAAACTGTTGGGCATGATGGCATCATGCATCGCCATTGTCCCAAATGCAAGACTAAACATGCAGCCCTTACAACAGTGCCTTGCAAAACAATGGTCACAGGCACATGGTCGACTTCAAGATCTAGTGTTGATAGACCGCCAAACACACATCTCGCTTCAGTGGTGGAATTCCACAAATTTAAACAAAGGGCGTCGCATTTCAAGACCCTGTGCCTCAAGCCACACTTAAAACAGATGCATCAATGATTGGATGGGGAGCACACCTCAACAGTCCAGGACAATGGGACAACAAACGCAAACAACTTCACATAAATCACTTAGAATTGCTAGCCGTATTCCTAGCACTCAAAGCCTTTCAACCGCTTGTTCACAAACCACATTCTCATCAAAACAGACATGACTACAATGTACTACCTAAACAAACAAGGAGGGACCCACTCATCGCAACTGTGCCTTCTAGCACAAAAGACTTAGCATTGGGCAATACACAACAACATTCACCCTGAAGCACAATACATTCCAGGGATACACAATCAATTAGCAGATGTTCTCAGCCGAGATCACCAACAAACACACGAGTGGGGAAATTCTCCCCCAAGTACTTCAAACATACTTTCATCACTGGGGAACACCAGACATAGATCTATTCGCCACCAGCGAAAACGCAAAATGCCAAAACTTCGCATCCAAGGGCAATGCTATATGGATCAACAGGTCAGGGATATTTGCTTATGCTTTTCCCCCTCTCCCGCTCATTCCATTTCTGGTCAACAAACTGCGTCAAAACAAACTCAAACTTATACTTATAGCACCAACGTGGGCACGTCCACCATGGTACACTACATTGTTAGACCTGTCAGTAGTACCACACATCAAACTGCCCAACATACCAGATCTGTTAACACAAAACAAACAACTAATCAGGCATCCAAATCCAGCAATAATCAATCTAGCGATCTGGCTGCTGAAGTCTTGGGATGTCTACATCTTCCAACAGAATGTTAGGAAGTAATTAAGCAAGAAAACCCACTACCAGGTAGTGCTATGCAAACAAATGGAAAAGGTTTGTGTTTTACTGTCAATTCAAACAAATTGCCCCTCTTTCCGCATTGCTACAAGACATTGTAGGTTACTTACTTCATCTGCAAATTTGGCTTTTTCAACCATTCAAAATACATCTCACTGCTATTTCGGCGTATTTGCAAAATATACAACACACGTCTCTATTTAGAGTCCCTGTTATCAAAGCCTTCATAGAAGGTCTAAAATGTATCTTACCACCAAGAACACCTCCAGTGCCTTCATGGAATCTCAATATTGTACTCGCACGACTCATGGGTCCACCATTTGAACCCATGCATTTGTGTCAGATTCAATACCTAACATGGAAAGTAGCATTCCTCGTTGCAATCACTTCATTACGAAGAGTTAGTGAAATACAAGCTTTACTCAAACCTAAAGTAGTACTTTGGACAAACCCAAAATTCCTACCTAAGGGGATCTCACCGTTTCATAGCAATCAAACAGTGGAACTTCCAGTCTTCTTCCCACAGCCAGACTCAGTAGCAGAAAGAGCGCTGCATCCATTAGACATTAAAAGAGCTATAATGTATTACATTGACAGAACAAAATCATTTAGGAAAACTAAACAGTTATTTGTGGCATTCCAAAAACCACATACTGGAAATCCAATCTCAACACAAGAACTAGCTAGATGGATAGTAAAATGCATCCAAACGTGTTACCTAAAAGGCAGCTCTTATAAACACCAAAAGCACATTCCACCAGGAAAAAAAGGAGCAACAATGGCCTTTTTAGGAAATATGCCAATGACCGAAATCTGTAAAGCAGCCACTTGGTCAACACCCCATACATTTACCAAGCATTACTGTGTAGATGTGTTAGCAACACAACAAGCAACAGTAGGACAGGCTGTACAAAGAAAACTATTTCAAACAACTTCAACTCCTACAGGCTGACCAACGCTTATGGGAGGAAAACTGCTTTGTAATCTATGCATAGCATGTGTATCTGCAGCTACACGTCATCGAACGGAAAATGTCACTTACCCAGTGGACATCTGTTCGTGGCATGTTCCACTGCAGATTCACATGCACCCACCCGCCTCCCCGGGAGCCTGTAGCCGTTTAAGTTAAAACAAACATTTGTGTGTATATATATATATATATATATATATATATATATATATATTCCATTAGCATGGACATCTCTTTTCTTTATATCACTTTTACCTTACCCTCTGCGGGGAAAACAATCTAAGATGGAGTCGATGCCCACGGTTAAAAGAACATTCATGGAAATCCCAGGGCCCATTTAACAAAACGTGAAGTGGTAGCTGCTACTCACTTGGAAAATGGCACAACCACTTCTTGATACCATGGCTGAATAGTAAATAATAGCTGTATTGCCAGGCAGTAGTCCCGTCTTGTCCCTGGCTGCTGCTGTCACTGTACTGTCGATACCTGCACTCCTACCATTATGTGCCATTTTTTAGTAAAATTGGATGTTCTCTATTATTTGTTCTATACTTTCTAAGTTTTGTTTGTGCATAATCTAGTAGTAGGCTTGCTAAATCAGAAGATCTCCTTGATGCAGCTTAAAGTTAACACAGTCCTATTCCTTCGTGGACAGCTTTAAAAATCTGAACATCTTCGACTGCAGTTAAAATAACTTGGCTGATAACTGGATCCTTACTCATCCCTTCTGTTCAGTAGAAGCTGTTTAAAGGAGGCTGCTTGGACAATGGTCCCATGTTTTAAAAAATATATCTGTAAAGAGAAAGTTTCATATTTTTCATTGTCCAGTTTTTTTTATGGCGTTTTAAAGTGGAATTTCAGCCAAATTAATTTTAGTGTACAAAAAAATAAATATTTTTGACTCAATTTATAATTGTTCTAGTTGTGTGGTTTCTTTGATACATTAGGGTTTCATCTGTGAAAATGCAGTGTTTTTGAACCCATGCATAGGCAGCGACTGACTGATGCTTTGGGATCCTGCACATAGGCAGAGTAGACTTTATGAAGAAGTGGGTTTAAAAGTAAGTATATTTTCATTTGTTGTATTGATGTTATGCTTGAGTCCTCTAGTTTGGTTTTAATAACCCTTTTCTATTATTAGGTGGACTTCTTTCTGGTGCTCTATCTGCTTCAGAAGAGAGTATTGTGAATGATGCATTGTCTGCTTACTAACTGAGACCTGTGTACGTATTAATGCCTGTGTCTTTTCACGCCAGGCTCTGTATTCAGAGAAGGAAAGCCACTCCCCATTTGCCAGTTTTAAGTTTCATCCTCTTTTATTTCCTCTGAAGAAGAGTTTAGTGGCTGTGCCCTTTCAGGGCCCCCGTGTTATGCTTCCCTTTTTTAAGTGATCCTAAAATAAACCTAGTCCAATCAGAATGTTGCATTAAAAGTATCTTTTTTTTTTTTTGTGTGTGTGTGTGTGATGCGGTCAGTGGGATGTTTTTTAATACGTAGAATGGGATTTGGCTTCTCTTCCACCTCATGATTTTGGCTGGTGTATTGTTCCGCCTCCATTTGAAGTTGATGCAAAATTGCCACTGTTTCTCCACTTAGTAATTTATCTGTGTAGGAAGCTGGCTCTGTATATACTGTTGCAAAGTGAGAGATAGTGTGCACAGAGTCCAGGGGTTCCCCTTTGAGGTTGATAGTGGCAATAATAGATAATACTAAAGCTCTATTTGTGGTAGTGTGGTCGGGCAGTAGTCTTATCAGAGGGTAGTGTTAAGCACTTGTATACACACAGGCAATAAATGGGAACACACATTCTGACTTAACTTCAAACTAATCAGTTTTTATATAGAAAAATATTTTCTTTATTTTAGAACCACAACATTCAGAATTCAAATAAGTACATACATTGTAAGGTACTTGGCATAGGTAAATATAGAACTTTGAATGTAATGTACACAGTTTGGCATAAAATGGCAATAAGCTATTTTAAAAGTGGACACTGCAAAATTCAACGGTTTCTGGGGGAGGTAAGTAAAGCACTTACAAGTTCAGTTTCTGGGGCATAGGCAGCCCACTGTTTGGGTTCAAGTCAACCCCAAACACTCAGCACCAGCAACACAGGGCCGGTCAAGTGCAGAGGTCAGAGGGGCCCAAATAGCATAGGTGACTTTAAGGAAATGCCTCCTTGGCATGGTTACCCCCTGACTTTTTGCCTTTGCTGATGCTAAGTTTTGATTTGAAAGTGTGCTGAGGCCTGCTAATCAGGCCCCAGCACCAGTGTTCTTTCCCTAACCTGTACTTTTGTTTTCACAATTGGCACACCCTGGCATCCAGGTAAGTCCCTTGTAACTGGTACCCCTGGTACTAAGGGCCCTGATGCCAGGGAAGGTCTCTAAGGGCTGCAGCATGTCTTATGCCACCCTGAGGACCCCTCACTCAGCACAGACACACTGCTTGCCAGCTTGTGTGTGCTAGTGAGGACAAAACGACTAAGTCGACATGGCACTCCCCTCAGGGTGCCATGCCAACCTCACACTGCCTACAGGTATAGATAAGTCACCCCTCTAGCAGGCCTTACAGCCCTAAGGCAGGGTGCACTATACCATAGGTGAGGGCATAAGTGCATGAGCACTATGCCCCTACAGTGTCTAAGCAAAACCTTAGACATTGTAAGTGCAGGGTAGCCATAAAGTATATGGTCTGGGAGTCTGGAACTCTACAGCACCATAATGGCTACACTGAAAACTGTGAAGTTTGGTATCAAACTTCTCAGCACAATAAAAGCACACCGATACCAGTGTACATTTTATTGTAACATACACCCCAGAGGGCACCTTAGAGGTGCCCCCTGAAACCTTAGCCGACTACCCGTGTAGGCTGACTGGTTTTAACAGCCTGCCACACACCAGACATGTTGCTGGCCACATGGGGAGAGTGCCTTTGTCACTCTGTGGCTAGTAGCAAAGCCTGTACTGGGTGGAGGTGCTTCACACCTCCCCCTGCAGGAACTGTAACACCTGGCGGTGAGCCTCAAAGGCTCACCCCCTTTGTTACAGCACCCCAGGGCACTCCAGCTAGTGGAGTTGCCCGGCCACGGCCCCACTTTTGGCGGCAAGGCCGGAGGAGATAATGAGAAAAACAAGGAGTCGTCACTGGCCAGTCAGGACCGCCCCTAAGGTGTCCTGAGCTGAGGTGACTCTAACTTCTAGAAATCCTCCATCTTGCAGATGGAGGATTCCCCCAATAGGATTAGGGATGTGCCCCCCCTCCCCTCAGGGAGGAGGCACAAAGAGGGTGTAGCCACCCTCAGGGCTAGTAGCCATTGGCTACTAACCCCCAGACCTAAACACACCCCTAAATTCAGTATTTAGGGGCTCCCCAGAACCTAGGAACTCAGATTCCTGCAACCTAAGAAGAAGAGGACTGCTGAACTGAAAAACCTGCAGAGAAGACGGAGACACCAACTGCTACCGGCCTGTCTCCCCACTTCTAAAGACACTGCTCCAGCGACGCGTTCCCAGGGTCCAGCAACCTCTGAAGCCTCGGAGGACTACCCTGCATCTAAAAGGACCAAGAACTTCCGAGGACAGCGGCTCTGTTCCCCAAAGACTGCAACTTTGCAACAAAGAAGCAACTTTGAAACAATACACGTTTCCCGCCGGAAGCGTGAGACTTGGCACTCTGCATCCGACGCCCCCGGCTCGACTTGTGGAGAACAAACACCACAGGGAGGACTCCCCGGTGGCTACGAGACCGTGAGTAGCCAGAGTTGACCCCCCTGAGCCCCCACAGCGACGCCTGCAGAGGGAATCCCGAGGCCCCCCCTGACCGCGACTGCCTGCTTCAAAGACCCCACGCCTGGTAAAGACACTGCACCCGTAGCCCCCAGGACCTGAAGGATCCGACCTCCAGTGCAGGAGCGACCCCCAGGTGGCCCTCTCCCTTGCCCAGGTGGTGGCTACCCCGAGGAGCCCCCCCCTCCGACCCCCTTGCCTGCCTGCATCGCTGAAGAGACCCCTTGGTCTCCCATTGATTTCTATTGCAAACCAGACGCCTGTTTGTGCACTGCACCCGGCCACCCCCGTGCCGCTGAGAGTGTACTTTTTGTGCTAACTTGTGTTCTTCCCCCCCCCGGTGCCCAACAAAACCCCCCTGGTCTGCCCTCCGAAGACGCGGGTACCGAACTGCTGGCAGACTGGAACCGGGGCACCCCCTTCTCCAATGTGTTTTGGGCACCACTTTGACCTCTGCACCTGACCGGCCCTGAGCTGCTGGTGTGGTAACTTTGGGGTTGCCCTGAACCCCCAACGGTGGGCTACCTTGGACCCAAACTTGAACCCCGTAGGTGGTTTACTTACCTGCAAAAACTAACAAACACTTACCTCCCCCAAGAACTGTTGAAAATTGCACTGTCTAGTTTTAAAATAGCTATATGTCATTTATGTGAAAACTGTATATGCTATTTTGCTAATTCAGAGTTCCTAAAGTTCCTAAGTGAAGTACCTTTCATTTAAAGCATTACTTGTAAATCTTGAACCTGTGGTTCTTAAAATAAACTAAGAAAATATATTTTTCTATACAAAAACCTATTGGCCTGGAATTGTCTCTGAGTGTGTGTTCCTCATTTATTGCTTGTGTGTGTACAACAAATGCTTAACACTACTTCTCTGATAAGCCTACTGCTCGACCACACTACCACAAAATAGAGCATTAGAATTATCTCTTTTTGCCACTATCTTACCTCTAAGGGGAACCCTTGGACTCTGTGCATGTGGGGGCTTTTAGAAATCCTCCATCTTGCAGATGGAGGATTCCCCCAATAGGGATAGGAATGTGATCCCCTCCCCTTGGGAGGAGGCACAAAGAGGGTGTACCCACCCTCAGGGCTAGTAGCCATTGGCTACTAACCCCCCAGACCTAAACACGCCCTTAAATTTAGTATTTAAGGGCTTCCCTGGGCTTCCCTGAACCTAAGAATTTAGATTCCTGCAACTTGCAGAAGAAGAGGACTGCTGAGCTGAAAAACCCTGCAGAGAAGAAGAAGACACCAACTGCTTTGGCCCCAGCCCTACCGGCCTGTCTCCCTCCTTCAGAAGAAACTTGCTCTCCCTGGGACCAGCGACCTCTGAATCCTCAAGAGGACTGCCCTGCTTCCAAGAGACCAAGAAACTCCAGAGAACAGCGGCACTGTTCAACAAAGACTGCAACTTTGTATCCAGAGGAGCAGATTTAAAGACCCCTGCAATCCCCGCAAGAAGCGTGAGACTTGCAACACTGCACCCGGCGACCCCGACTCGACTGGTGGAGAACCAACACCTCAGGGAGGACCCTCCGGCGACTCCGAGACCGTGAGTAACCAAAGTTGTCCCCCCTGAGCCCCCACAGCGACGCCTGCAGAGGGAATCCAGAGGCTCCCCCTGACCGCGACTGCCTGACTCTGAAATCCCGACGCCTGGAAAAGACCCTGCACCCGCAGCCCCCAGGACCTGAAGGATCGGAACTCCAGTGCCCTCTCCCTTGCCCAGGTGGTGGCACCTTAGGGCTGTGAGGCCTGCTAGAGGGGTGACTCACCTATGCCACAGGCAGTGTGAGGTTGGCATGGCACTCTGGGGGGAGTGCCATGTCGACTTAGTCCTTTTCTCCCCACCAGCACACACAAGCTGTGAGGCAGTGTGCATGTGCTGAGTGAGGGGTCCCCAGGGTGGCATAATACATGCTGCAGCCCTTAGAGCCCTTCCCTGGCCACAGGGTCTTTGGTACCAGGGGTACCATTTACAAGGGACTTATCTGTGTGCCAGGGCTGTGCCAATTGTGGAAACAAAGGTATAGTTTTAAGGAACGAACACTGGTGCTGGGGCCTGGTTAGGAGGGTCCCAGCAAACTTTCAATCAAAGCTTGCAACAACAAAAGGCATAGAGTGAGGGGGTAGCATGCCAACAGTGGCATTTTCCTACAGTCTGTCTGCCTGAAAAGTGAAAAAAAATGTAAATTAGTTTGGTTTCGCTGTTGTAAAGTCCTCTAATACCCTTGGGCCAAGTGTGCACTATAAAACAAAACCTGCAGAAAAAAGACTCAAAATAAGCGTTGCTCATTTGTGGCATGTGTTGCTGTAAATTGATATGTTCTGCATACTCCTGACATCTAGTGTTAAGGTCGGATGTTTGCAAGTTTTTGTTTTTTTTTTAAGTCTAGAGTACGGAGTTATTGTGAGTTCTCTCTAGCTAGCAATGTACATGTGCATCAATTCTGTGTTGCATTGTTTTTCTGCTATATGGTTCGGATGTGAACCGGCAGGGCATGTTTTGGCGCTGGTAGCGCTTTCTTTCTGGCTCACTTTGTAGCTCTTTCATTCCAAAAGCACCGGAAGATATCCCACATAATCCGTTCTTCAGCAGTGTAGCAGAAGCTGATTACTTTTGGCGCCTGACTGTTGGGCCTCAGTGGCTTTTGAGCGCTTAAGCCTCTTGCCTTGAGAGTATATGTTAATGTTTTTCCAGCGCTGCCCCCAGTGCTATTCCCAATTTATTTTGACTGATTACCATTAGTTCTGCAATCTGTGCCTCTACCCTGACCATGATGATACCATGTGGCTCTTTGGTACAGACTCGTGGAATTGGGCCCATCAGAGAATGCAGACCCAGGAGTCAGAAGACACCCACTAATATGTTTGGGTAGCGTGGCATTAAGTCAGAGGAAGATGCCACACTTTCAGGAGCACTGCTCCTCCAGTCATCTTCAAACCTGGAAACTGTATTTTCCTTGGTATATACAGGCAAGTGTCACAGAGGGTGAGGTGGCAAGCCTAGTAGTTTTTTATTTTTTTATTTTCCCTTTTCGATTATTAAAAAATAAAAAAGTCATTGACACTACCTCCTGCCTCAAGGTCATTCAGATGACAGCTACTCACCATGAAGTGAATATGCCTGTCCTCCAGGAAGAGAAAGACTTCCTTGTAAAGACACTGTCGAAACCCAGCACACAGTGTAATTCCTCTTGATGGTTCAGGAAATTCTTAAGACCACCACAGACACCTTTTAAGGAGCCTGTGAAAGCTATTACGGTAGTCACCCCACAAGTTGATAAATAAAAATCCCCCCACAACCCACCCTACATTTATGGCCAAGTGTGCCCTGATTCCTTGTTGGTTCACAACACACGGGCCACAGGAGATGCTCCACCTCCAAATAAGGATAACAAATGGATAAATGCGGCAAAAGAGGGTAGCAGTGCAGGCGGCTACCCATTGGAGGCTTACTAATTCTGTTGATTTGTTCTCCTGTTACGATCTGGCTGCCAGGGATGTATGGAAGGGCTTCCTCAAGTATCTGCATGAGGAATATAAGCAGAGTAATGGTCAGACATCCCTGTCTGTGTTCCTGGCTTTAAACCAGAAGTTCAGCATTTACTGCTACCTGTCCTTCAATGGTGAATGCCTTTTTAGTCCGCAGGTTGACCAAATGCTAAAAATACTGGAAAAAAAAGGCTCTGATTCTGCCAAGGCAATATGTGCCCTCCAAACGTCCATGCCAGCGTAGGCATTTGAGGCAGCAATAGAGGGAAGACATTAAGACCAACCCCAATGCTGTACCTGACCACACAGCACTTGTCTGGGGAAGACTCCAGTATTTCCTTCCCGGCTGGCAGGAAATCACATCCGAGAAGTGGATATTAAGCATAATTCTTCAGTGTGGCTTTTGCCTAAAACGTCTCGGGCCGGCCAGCACTCCCCCTGCAAACACCTCAAAGTAGCATTTAATATGCCACTGAGAGGAAGAGGTCCATGCGGTTGTTCAAAAGGGTGCCACCGACAGTGCCCACTCGCCAACGGGCTCTGTGTTAACTCACTCTATTTTCTTATCCCTGGAATGAACAGCTCTCTAATTCATTCTGGACCTCAGGCCCTCAACAGATATGTTCTTTCCAAGCAGTTCCACGTGGTGGCGCTTCAAGCTGCCATTCCACTTCTTTAGCAAGGCAACAACATAGTGACATATTAGGCCTTATGGAGGCCTACTTCCATGTGGTAAGTAGCCTGCATTATCAGTTCAAAGTGCTCCCCTTTGATGTCGCCAGTGCCCCAAGGGTCTTTACCATTTGCTTGGTAGTGCTGCAGCCCATTTTGTGAAAGGGAACGTTTGTGTTCCCCCCTATCTCTCATTGGCTAAGAGCTCAAGCAGCCAACAGTGTCTACACAAGGCTACGTTGCCCCCCTTTTTTTTTTTTTTTTTCCTTTTTCTTTTTTCTTTTCATTCTTGGGTTCACCATAAATGTTGCCCATGCCCCACTTCCAATCTCTCCACATCCAACTATTCCTGGGAGCAGGTCATAAATATATTGACTGGCAAAGTCTACTTAAGCCCTCAAAGGGCCGTGACCTTTAGCCACATTGTTCCTCTTTTTCAGCCACAGTCTCACATCACAGTAGGAGCTGTAATGTACCTATTGGGCATGATGGCCATGGTATCTCTATCATACACCAAGCTCAGCTACACATGCACCCGCTGCAGCAGTGCCTATCAGCACAAGGGTCACAAGTGGAGTGTCAGATTAAAGATCAGTTTTGGTAACTGGCAGTGCCTGTTGGTCTCTGGCAGTGTTGGAACAGCAACTTGTTGCAAGGCAGACCTTTCTGGGACCAAACTCCGCAAGTCACCATTACCAAGGATGTCTTGTGTGGGATGGGGATCTCTTCTTGATGACAACACAGTGCCAGGTATGTGGACTCCACGAAAGCCGCGCCATTACAAAAATTCTCAATTTTTTGGTGGGCCCCCACACTGTCATCAGCGAGTACTTATCAAACATGCATATGCCCTGCCGTTTTCCTAGCTGCTAAAATAATGCTTACATTTGGATGCATCTTTCCCAAATGGATACATACAGTTGCAGCCCTGTATTTTTTTGTCTAGTATGATTAGAACTATCAACCATAAGCTCACTGGCAAATCCTAATTTTGCTGGCTCTCCAAAACCCAGCAAACCTCTTCAACAGTTGCTATATATTTGATTAAGATCTACAGGCAAAAGAAAAACCATTTCTTTTGGTAGCATGTGTAGATACACGTGGTCTGAATAGGCTGTAAAGCAGTACTATCACCCCCTACTCTCCCAAGGATGCTTTGGATAGTGAGTGGATGATGCAGATGTGTGGAATAATTCCTGTGGACTGCCTGGCCAGCCATTGATTGTTGTCTTGCAAGAACTTCCATACGTGTGTGTTTAGTATATACGTGGGGTTAGCCATGTAGCCACCATACGCATTTCTTCTAGAGGAATGTTCCTTAAGAAGGCGGTCATGGATGCAGCCTTCTTGTAAACGGTGAGCCATATGTGTAACTATCCATCTAGCAATCCTTGCTTTAGAAATAGGCTGCACCTTATGAGGTTTTGCAAAGGCCACAAACAATTGGTCTTCCTTGCAAAAAAGTTTAGGTGCCTATGCAAACCATTACAGCATGCTTTACATCGGGGTAGGGAGCACTGTCTGCTACTGAGTCTGGCTGGGGTAAGAGGACTAGGAGCTCTACAATATGATTAAGATGCAATGTGGAAACCACCTTAGGGGTTGTCCTGAGCACTGCCCTGTCTTTGTAAACTTGTTTCTAGGGTTCTTGCAGTGTGAGGTCCTGCAGCTCACTAGTGTGACTTAAATAGGCCACCAAGGAGTCTACTTTCCAGAAGAGCTACTGTAGCAGACAAGAATGTAAGGGTTTGAATGGTGGACCAGTGAGTCTGGTTATGTTCAATATTCAGAATTCACACTGGCACTGGGGGACCCTAAGGAGGAATAACTGGGAGGCCTCCAATTGACACCTTGATGACGGGGATACAGAAGAGGGAAGAATGCTTCCTGTTTTGTATGTATGCAGCTATAGCTGTTAAGTGGCGGTCTATTAAATTGTAGGCTAATCCCAACTTCTGGAGGTGGAGCAGGTAGCTGATATTACTTTGGACTGCAGGTCTTAGAGGTTCTAGCTTCTTGGCAATGCAGTAGAGAACAAATATTTTCCACTGTGTGGCACAGCATACTCCTGCAGTAGGTCTCTGTACTCTGACAAACAGTCCATACATCTTGGAGGGTGGCTAGTAATCATATTTTAGAACCTCAGGGGTCAGACCACTGGATTACGTTACTTAGGATGCCTGATCCTGCCTTGGTTCCTGGTGAGAAAGCCCATCCTGTTGGGGAGCCCCTTGTGGGGCTGATAGACATCTCTGGTAGGGTGAATACTAGGGCTGCCTAGTCCAGGTGGGGGAATCAAAATGCAGATTTGCGATTTGTCGCATCTGCTGCGCCACCAGTGGAATGAGGAGGACAGTCGGAAAACACATAGGCATATCCCTGACCAGTAGATCCATGGTTCGTTACCCATGTTCTTAGGGTGTGGGAGTCTGGTCACATAATTTGGTTCTTTTGCATTCTCAGGATGGTGAACATGTCTACAATGGAAGTGCTCCAGTGCTGCAAGTTCTGGTGAAGGATCTACAGGTGAAGTTCCCACTTGTGTACTTTCTGTATGCATTCCGCTTAACAGATTTGCTAGGTCACTGTCCAGCCCCACCAGAGACTCTGACTTCAAGTGAAGGCCCCAAATTGCCGGATTATATGAACCTGCAGGGAGACAGGTAGAGAATGGGTGAGCCCCACATGCTTCTGTAAGTAGTACATCATGGTAGCACTGTTGTCTGTCCTAATCAGGACTACTTTGCCTTGAATAAGCAGTAGGACGATTTTGAAAGGATGAAGGTGTTTTATGACCTAGACCAGTTCACATAGCCAATGTTGATGTCAATAGGTATTTGTTTTTTAGGTTTTTATACTGCACTACATAATTTCTATAGTCCTTCATATCTTTTGGCTAATGTTATACACATAAATGTGCAGTACAACTAGTAAGGTTAGATATTTGTTGAAGGATTCTTCCTGGATGAATGATGTGAAAGTATTGGTGTGGGTGAACCACGAGTCTCCATCTTTGGATCTTTCATAGATTTAGATGCTGAATTATGCCCCGTCAGACTGGGAATCCTGCGTATCAGTGTTAATACAGCAGTGACCATTTTACACTTAATACCATTGAACTGTTTTTCCCCCAACCATCTACATCCTTGTAATTGTAAGTAAGCCCAACTTCAGAAATCTGAGACTAACACCCTTAGCTGCTTCTCTGCCAGCGGCTTCAATTGGCAGATTTTCTACTGCAATTTTCCCTGTGATGAACCCTCTAAAGAGAGGTCGCTTCAGAAGAAGACTTTATTCAGTGTTCAATTCCTCCCCCCCTCCCCCCCCCAAGCCGCAGTTTCTTTTTTTCACATGGCAGACTTGGAACACACAATCTCTATGCAAGGTATGCAAAGACCATATACAAGGATTATCCACAGACAAAATGCCTATATTGTCTTCATCGCAGCCACGGCTCAAAGTGTATGGAGAGCTGCAATAATTTCTCAGCCAAGACTTTAAAGGACAGTGAGCTTTGGCTTTTTAGAAGGGGAAAAAAGATGCTACCTCATCAAGACAACAAAATAAGCCTGCTATGGTTTTCTGTAAGGAGTCTGTAGCCAAGACTTCTAAGCAGGCTTCAAGACCCTCTGATCCTACTTCTGATGATCAGGCACTTGGTCAGCTGCTCGCTGTCTAAACAAAATTATGATAAGATGCCAAGAAAGTGTTCTTAGAAGTCAGTGGGATGCTCAGTCCACTGAAGCAGAGGTGTAATGTCACATATTTTGCCAGTCCCTCAGGTGCCCTCAAGTTGATGAAGAAGCCAGCAGAAAGGGCTAGCATTACAATACAGATGCTGCAATGGTGACATGTTAAACCTACATTGAAATGGTCATTGTCAGCAAGACAGCCTGTGATATCCCCACTTGCAATGCGGACTAGGCCATTGTTTACAGCGAAACAGTTGCCATTGAGACAAATGACACCAAAAAAGGGCTCTTGTCGATGACCTAAACAGTGCTGATGACGCTGTCAACAATGTGGTTGCACCATCGTTGATGCGTAGATGATTGAACATTTTGTAGAACTTCTTCCAGTGCCCTCTCTGCTACTACATAAATTCTACTGTTTTTGACGTTCTTAGCCTCAGCGCTTTCACCCATTACTTTCAGTAGTGCGCAGCTATCTATGGTGGTATCATTGGTAACTTTGTATTCACCAAAAGATTGCTGCAAGTTACTTAAGGTCAGTAGGGAAAAGATTAAAGTATTCAAATCTTGACCAGAATGAGGCCTTTGGTGGCGATTAGAAGAGTGAAGGGCCATGAGACCTGCCCACCTGAAGGTACAATGTTGATTCACATGGAGAGGATGAGAAATATTTTCTGTCACCCAAAGCGGTTTACCACATTGCCCCACAACAACATTGTGGTCTGCCTGCACCACCCGTGTTGCAAATATCATTGCAAATGTTGAATAGGGTCAAGGACTTGGTAAAGGACCTCTATCAAAGGCTTCCACTCCACCTGTGAGAAGAATCATCAGTAACTCTTTAACTATGGGAACTTTTCCTGAAGACCTAAAACAGCCATATATACACCAGTTATGGAAGAAAACAAACCTGGACCCACATGACCTCTACAACTACAGACCAATTACAAATGGACCCGCCCTGGGCAAACTCGTATAAAGAGCAGCATTTGCCTGGAAGTCACAATTTATTGAAGACAACTCCTTACTTTCAGACTACCAAACTGGATTCTGCCCAGGCCCTCTTCCCCCATCTCGGATTTCCACACAAGGTGCAGGCTACTATCTCTTATACTATATACACTGGATTATGCCAATGGGCTCTACCCTGGATCATCTCTATCTACTATGAAAAAACTACAACATATTCAGAACTCAGCTGTCAGGCTGCTATTACATGTAAAGCCACATGCCTACATCTTCCCTGCCTTGAGAGCATTACATTGGTTACCTGTTGCCAGAAGATCCACCTTCAAGCTGCTTTGTATCCCCCACAAAGCTATACATGGAACAGGGCTGCTTTTTATCAGAAAGAAAATAACCTAACACATTCAACAAAGAAACCTCGGCTCAAGATTGGCATCCTGCCTTAAAACACCACCATTCAGGAAAAAAGACAATAGGTGGTACAGCATTCTCTGTTCAAACAGCCAAATTATGGAATTCATTAACCCCAAATATAAGATCCACGGATAGCTATCTTGTCTTCAGAAAACTACTCGAGTTGGCTCCTTCCTTCATTACCACCAAATCCAAACAGCAATGGACTGCATAAGCCTGTGTTGAAAAATATCTATAATCTGATTGTGTATTCTAGATGTGTATAGTTCTTTAAGAAATATGTATAGTTACTATTTCATAATAATAAAATATACACATACTCTTAAAGCCCGTTTGAAAAAATAAAAACAAATGTATATTTACTCACAGTTAAATGTATTTGTGTGCAGTGTGGGTATATACATATGTGTATATTCTATGCTTAACATGTTCATAGCTCAATGCATAGCTCCCAGATATGTTGTTCTATTAGATACATATGAATCCTTGCTTTCTTTTTGTGTATCACAATGAGCAAATGGTGTCTTAACTATTTTTAACAGCAAGCATTTCGCTATTAAAAAAATGAAGAAAGATAGATGAATGTTAGAAAAGTGCAGTTATAAATGAACATCAAATATTGCAAATCTTGAGTCTGTATAAACCTTTACATCTCATATAAGTTTTCCCATTATATTCCTTACACGTACATTCCCTTACTATGTATTGACATATCTATTACTCTAGCCCTACTGTACTAGAGAAAAAATAAATTAAAAAAAGGAAAAAATAAAATTTACTTTTAAGCTTTACTCTGTCTCCCCATCACATATCTCTATCAATCTATCCTCCATCCCCCCTCTGACTCATCCCAAACCCATTCTACTACTTTGATCTCCAAAATAACCCTGCCTAAGCTTTTCCCTCTTCTACCACATCTAGCTCACCCCAAACCTATGATTTCCTAAATAACCCTACTAAATTCTCTCTTATTTATCTCAGCTTTGACTCATCCAAATCCCCTTCTTACTACTATGATCTCCCTAACCCTTTTCCACATACACTTCCCTCCCCAATCTCTCCTTTAGTTATCCCAAACCTCATCCTATAACTATAAACGCCTGATTAACCCTTCTGGATTCTGCCCTCCTTTATCTCTCAATTACTCTAGTCAAGCTAACTAAGAACCTCACAAATCCTCTGCTCAAAT
Source organism: Pleurodeles waltl (assembly GCF_031143425.1). NCBI lineage: Eukaryota > Metazoa > Chordata > Amphibia > Caudata > Salamandridae > Pleurodeles > Pleurodeles waltl. The sequence continues at coordinate 747,326,816 of NC_090440.1, read as the reverse complement.
GAACTCTTACTAATACTTTACTCATATTTCCCTATAATAATCCACCACTAATTCCTCTTAGGTTCCGGAGTAGCGCGCTATTCACCGAAAAGCGCTTCCACGCCTCTTCAGGAGTAGTATGTGCTACATAAATACAATTACAAAAAAGTTCTGCTTGATGAATTGCGAACAAGAACTCATGGGTGTGAGCTGCTATGAAGGTGTCTGAGAGCTGCTGGTGTCTGGCTACTGGCTGGAGACACCTGTTTTAGATCTACAAGCATGAGAAACAATGTGCAGAAATAGCCAAGGAGTCTAACTTTTTTCAAAGTAAAGCCCACGCCTCATCTACAAAGCATGCATTCATGATTTGGCAGCAAGACAGACTTGCCACCAGAAAGCTCCATTCTCTGCAACTGCACTAAAGATGATCCTTATAAACCAGGTGTTAAATCAGTGGTTGAACCAGCATGATGTACTCTAAAGATGATCAAGAATCCCTTCCCTCAGCTTAGAGCATCAAATAATATTGCTATTTTGTAACTGCTTATTGCCAGTAAGTACCAATTCTATTTCAACACCTGAAAGTATCATGTAAACATGCCACTTGCAGAGTGCCTGAAGTGGCAGATGTGTCTCAGAATTGATACACATGCAAGTCCTGTAGTGTATGCTCTTAATGGGGGTAGGAGTAGCAATTCAAGAATGCAAGATGCTTGAATGATTGATTTTGGTTGTGATGACTGGGGGTGTGGGGAGGGGTGGATCTAGGTGGAGGGGTTTGGGGGTGTGGGGAAGAGCAGCAGCAAACCCTTTAGGTCTGGGCCCTGTAACACCTCCCTTAAGAACAAAATGCTTTTACAGACACCGAAAGTGTAGGGAAAAAAACACAAGTAGGTAAAGAAGTGCTTTGATTTAGGTGGAAGAGAGGTTTTTCATTTGGTGCATACAAAAGCCTCACTGATATGTCACAAAGAACCATTTCTACCATAGCTGTAACTTACTACAGTGCCTTTTTAACATTACCTTTTTTCCTATTTTTTATGAGACATGCTTGAATAGAATCTTAATGTCTTTCTTCTGACCATATGTATACATCTGATACCCATCAACATGCATGCTTTGTATTACTTAGGCTTGCATGTTTCTTTTAAGGGCTAAGGTTGTCCGTCACACTTGCTGTTTTATCTTCCGTAGGAGATTTTTGCCATAAATTCAGGTAGTAGATATACATATGTTTAATAAAAATCTGAAAGCTTCAACTGTTAGATTGTGTGGGAGGTATCGAGCAAAAATTTAATGTTTTAGAAAATTTGAATTGTGTCCTTTGCAGAACCCGGTACAAGGGATGCTGCCCATTGGGCACACTTTCTTCTGGCACAAATGCTTAGACCCACATGCTAATGCTAATTGCCAAAGCCTAAATATGCTGTATGAGGTTATGCATTTCCTCCTTCTCATCTTCTAGCCACATGGCTACTTTTTCTGTGGTGTCTGATAGTAGAGATTCATGTTTGTTGTCACTACCATGTATTTTCATAACTGGGAACACAACCTTTATATCCAAGACACATTTGTTGTCTCTTGCATCGCTTAAAACACGACAGAAGGCCTGGACTGATATAGGGTGTTAATGATGCTTGAGGGTCATGCAAGAAAGCACTTAATTATGTGTGCTGCCTTCACATGGAATTTAATAAGAGAAACATTGTGTTTTTATGACCAATTTTACGCAGATGTTTTGCCGGAATCAATATAGTCCTATATCCTAATTGGCAATGTAGGAAGATAAAGATGGAGAATTGCAGTTATGGGTAAGATATTTTCCTTCTGCACGGCTCTCCTGAGATAGGCCATGAGCCAGGACCCCAAATTTAAAACAGTGGTACCACTCAGATGGGGGCTGGAGGATGGGTTCTAACATGATGCATTTGCAAGGTATGGATGCCTAGAGTTGTAAAATATGTGATAGCAAGTCATCGCTCTTTGCCTTTTGCCTGATATTATCCGATTGGAAACCATAGCCGATTTCTTTTTTTTAAAAACATTTTGATAAATAGCATACAATTTCATCATACGTGGAAAAATAAATTTAATTCCACCAGATTGGCTAAATTCAATATAATTTTAAAATTATTATGATTATTGTAATAATAATATAGTCCTTACAATAATAACAATAACTTTGTTGTATTCCTCGTGTATTGATTTAGATTATATGCATAATTTTCACTTTCAATTTAAAATGAGTTGTCACATCTTACATAGACAATGTATGTCATGAGTGAACAAACAAAATTTTATCATTCACATTCGTTGTCATCTTCTACGTCTGATTTTCACAGGCTGGAAGTTTGCACGTCAGTGCACTTAAGGTCATTTAGACAGCAGGCACATGTTGGCAGTTTTTAATGCAGTTGCAAGCTTGTAGATCCAACAGAGCCTGAGGTGCTATCCTGTCTACTACCAGTTGCTCTGCTCCCTCGTGTTTTTCCAACTTCCACCCTCTCCCAATTGGACTAGGTGGCTGTGGACCATTCAAAAGACATCTCTCGCTTCTAGCGGCTTGATAATTCACACTTTCGGCATGTTTCCTCAGACTGTCTCTGCAAGGTGGAAGTTAATGACTGTCTATCTCTCCCTTCTTTGTGCAGAATAGGTGATATCTCAAGTCTTTCACATGATAAACCAAACATTTTGGTGCACACAGCAAGCACAATAATGACTCCAATTTGTCCATTAATTCTTCAGAGAGATTCCATTCATCTCCGAAAATGTTTCTTGTGTATGCCTGTTGGCAGACAGGATTTTGAATGCACTTACATTTCCTTTTCCTGCAAAGGCGCTTAAACTGTCACATCCGGTAAACGTATGGAGATCTATCATAGCTTGACAATCGCTTTTCACCGAGAGTTGAAGCTATTTTCCCAATGTCAAGGACTACCATGTGTATTTTAGTACCACATTTTAGAAACATTTTAGCCATGATTCTGTCATGGTCAAACACATAAATACATCGGTGTCATCTGAGCTCATTACTGCCTCATAACCCATATCAGCAACGTGTGCAGCATGCGGCAACAAATTACCATCTGCTTCTTAGTGTGTACTGTTGAGACCGGGCACCTTGTGGATCCCTCTAGACGTGACTTTGTGCATTTATTCTCAAGTTTTACAAAATACTCTGGTTTCCCCCATTCATTAACAAGAAATTAGATCAGAGTTGTTTTATTCCTTATATGGCGTAGGAATTTTCTCCACTGTCTTGACAATCTGGGAAGGTGAGATGCTTTTTAACTGGTGCCTAAGTTCTTCCCCTCCGATTGTCCTTTCACTGTTCTTAATAGAGGTCTCATTGTACGTGTCAAACACAATATCAAATCTTTGACATCTGTTTCCTTCCCGCAAAGCCATGGACAAGACAGACACAGTCGCCTCGCCAAATTTTGATTCCTCTCCTCTTACTCTCTGAATAAGAACCATACCAGCAATCTGCGTGGCTGAACTTCCAGGTATTTCCTCAGCAGGGGTTAACATTTTTCTGCAAGTATGTTATAAAACAGCTTTTTTTTGTGTCTCCCAACGGATCTTCTGGAGTTGCTAAAGCCCATGGTAAATGTTCCAAGGGATGAGAGAGTACCAGGGGTGTGAAATCTAATAAAATATCTACTTGTCCATGGGACAGGTTGCTTCTTAAATCTACTTGTCCTGTAAAAAAAAAAAACTACTTGTCCCTTTGGTGCCTTGTAGTGCGGTGACAAATTATGGCAGCAATCACATTATGTAAGAGTCTTGATAATAACCTTCCTGATTGTGCCAGGGCTACCACTGTAGTAGGGCTTGAATACTTGCAATTTCAATCTCTACTATAGCAATTTCCTTATTTTGCCACCTTTCTGGAGATCTATATAATGGGTCTGGAGGAAGCAGTAAGCAATAGTTCCAGGGCTGAAATGCCTTTGTGTCTGCAAACCTACTAACTTGCTTGTTTTAAGGATTTTCACCAGCTCTTCTCTAATCTTTTTATAACATGAGAAAGGTTGGAGTTTTACTCCCGACAATGGCAAAAGTAGATGTTCTTCCAGGGTTGGGAATATGTTGTTGGAGTGAAATTGAACTTGTAAACACTCAGACAGGAGCAGATCTACACATGCGTATTTGCTTGTGCTAAAATGTATTTTCTAAGAGTATGATTTGCTGGTCTACTTCTATAAGTTCTTGTGAATTCATGAAAGCCACTAATCCAAAGACATACACACACCACGAGTGCACTTATGTGACTTTTTTTAAGAATTGTGTCCCTAATTAGGTATGGCGTTAACAAAGACATTTTGTATTAAACGTCTTATTTCTTGATCTATCTCTCTCTCGACTGACTTTACTGTGAGTGCATTCTGCTCTTCTGCAAGGAGCATATTGGCACACAAAGTAGTTGTGTTCATGGCCAGGAACTACTGTGACAATAAGTGGCATAATGAAACTGGAGTGCCCCCTGCAAAGAACATGGAGGCTCCCTTCCCTCCTCCCCCACCTCCCCATACTCACTCAGGGCAGCTCCAGCAACAAAATGTTACAAAAGCCATGTCAAAACAAGACAAGCATTGATGAAACCAAAAGACTTGCAACAAATGTCAGATCGGTTTGCTTTGCACGTGCTTGTTTATTTTCATGCTTCCCATAAGCTTGTTGAAAAGGTTTACACTGATGTTAGGAATATTTTTTGGAATACTAGCATACATCAACATATTTTACTAATGAAGCCTCAAAGAAATAGTATCTAAAATTTCATAGTAGCAAAACTTTTTTTCCCTACTTGTGTTTTTTTCTGAACATTTTATTTTGAAAGCAAAGAATCATCGCTCTTGTTTACAAGCTTCTGCAAATATTTGCATCTAATCGGAGAGCATTCTGGGAGCAGTATTCTAAGCTCCATATTATTAAATTTTTCAAACGTGTTCTACTTTTTTCCTCTTTCTGGAACCACTGTCAGTAGTGCAGTGTGACTTTAAAACATTTTATTTCTAGTGCTCACCCTAACAAAGGCTTTTCATCGTTGAACCAAAAATATAAGTTCGAACAGCATTAACCTGTGACTTTCATAGTACCTCAACTGCAGACGATTCCCTTATCTGTAAACTGGCAGCCAAAGGGTTTGTGCTGCAAGGGGGTTGATCCTACTTGTCCCAAGAAGAAAACAAACATGAAAACTTGTTGCCCTTGACCCAAAACAATATGTCCCGGGCGTCTGGCTATAGGAATTTCACATCTCTGGAGTACATCTGCCATTTGAAGGTTCTGATTCTGTGCTGCCACAATCATTCGACCAAATAGTGCTTTGTCTGCTTTCATGATGATTGTCCTGCCATTGCTGTTCACTGCCTTCTTTTTGGACATGTTAGTGAAGGTTTTTAGTTTGTTCATTTTCATTGGGTCATTAAACTTCTTAAGAGGTGGATTATTCTCAAGTTGCTTAAGTTAGAAGTTTGTATAGTACTGTTCACCTATTTCATGTGCCTTAACTGTCAGATACTAAGTCTTGAGATGCCGCCTTTGCAGTGGAGAGGCTAATGAGATCATGTGGCCCAACAAATGGGTTTATCTAGCTTTGAACCAGACTAACAGCTCTCTTAATAGTATCTTCTTCTTTTTCAGTTTGTGACTTATTCCCTGTATTTCTCTGCATGTCATGAGGGTTTCAAACCTTTCTGTGAGAGTTGTCACACGTATTACTTCTTTGTTAGGAGTAATAACCGTTCTAATGTATTGAAATAGTCCATCATGTGCTTCATCATAATTTTACTCGTGCACTCTCATTCCATCATCATTATTGACACTTGCTTCAGATTTTTGCTTAATAGTCTGTAAATCTCTCTACATAGTTAAGAGGCTCCTGCACATCCTGTGGTGAAATACTTGAAGAACCGTGTTGCTTTCCATATTTCTCGCAATGTTTAACAGTGGAATGTGATTCCTTACATGAGCTGCCTTGAACAAAGTTTTCCATGAGGGGTAGTCCTGCGGGTTTGTCAGCGTAACTCCATGTTGGGCATTTGATCAGAGTGACAGGATGTGCTTGTTTCAGTCTTCTTTGTGATGCTGCACAGTCATTCACCACCAGCTCTGGCAAAAGAAATTAATTGAAAAATGCGTAAATTCTACTTGATATGATCATAATTACTTTTATAGTTATCAATTTATATAATTACATTAATTGTAATTTTTAATAATACAATTCACAAAAATAATGGAAAAAATCCATTTACATCAAGATATCTTGGGAGTGGAGTGGTAACTCACAAAAGGCAAAGAGTTATGAATTGCTATAACATATTTTCTACCTTTTAGGTGTCCATACCTTGTCAATAAATCATAATAGAACCTATTCCCCCTCCCCCACCAGTTGAACTGATAACATGGTTGGTTGGCTGAAAGCCGGAAAGTTGCTAAAGGGGCCTCCCATCCTTAAACACCTAGTTCTAAAGCATTTAAGTCTACATCTTTTTGCAACATTAATGGGCTGACAAGGTGCCCATATATAGCCTTGACTGAACAGATGCTTGCAGAAGCTTTCAGATGGTTCTTTACAGCCTAAGTCAGTTCAAGATATTTGTATCAAACTGTGGGTGCAATTTATTGGTTAAAACCCCATCAAAAATCTTTACTATACCCAAAGTTCTTTTACTCCAGTAGAACAGTGTCTACTCTAACCTTAATCTGAATTAATTGTGCAATTGAGTCACAAATGTAAGGAAGGTTTAACTCCAGTATGGCCTTGGGAGCTGACTCTTCATTTTGATGGTTATGCCTGAGATGACGCTCGACAGAGAGCACTTGTAGAGATCTACTGTTTGACTGCATTTCTGTTGGTGCCTTATCTTCATTTGTGCCAGCTGAACATTAAAGATTTAGGAATGTCTGACTAGGAGTGTATTAATTGTTTTCACTGCCAAGACGCTGATATGCCAAACATGGTTGGGTCTCCAGAAATGGCTTTCCCAAAGGAGTAATATTTAGCATGCATAGGAAAATTTAAATATGCTTTTGGAAGATGGAGGATTTATTTTCTCCTTCATCCTGAACTCAAGTACTGCAAAAGGTCATTTACATATGGATATAACCACAGTTTACTTCAGATGTGCTGATACCACAGCAAAATATTTTATGAAATACACAAAGGAGCCTCCATGACTCAGAAGGTATGAATTCAAACTGGAAGTGTTGGTCTTCTACCATAAACCCCAGTTCATGTAACACAGCCCCTCTTACTGGGTTTTTGACATTAAACATATTGAAGATTTTTCATGAACTGTAAATCTTTTATCTCAAGTTAATTCTCATAATTCTTCCTTTTGTATTTAAAGAAGCATATTTTCTCATTGAGTTAGGAAAATTCCTCCGCTATCTAATGGCAGTATGCGCTCGGTCTTAGCTGCCTGATGGAAGACCCTAAAATGTGTTTTCAAGATTATTATATATATTTTTTTTGCCTAGAGGTAGTAAAAGAGATTTTCACTGGACGACATGTTTATTCTTTAGGTTTTCACTAATCGTTCTCATTTACGTGCCCTCAACATCAAAATGGTGGCTGGTACCAAAAAAGGGTGAAAGATGATGCTTTTATTACCTTATGGAATTGTAGTTTTGTATTTAAAAGGAATAATTATGACATGTGTTTTTGCCAGATCTTAGACAGACTAAAGTAAATCAGTCCTAGGGTGCAGAGGATGTAGAATTCCTAATAGAACATTTCTTATTTCTATGAGTTAGAAGAATCTGTGTGTACTGAGAAAGTAGTCTTTTTTTCCTACACTGAATAAAAGATGTTAAATATTAACTTGTCTGCTAAATATTCATTAAAGAGGCTCTGCATGAATGTTGAAATAGAAAATATCCAGCTATTACTCCCTCTTTGTTTTCCTTCCACTCTTAATCATTCTAGTAGTCCCCTTAACCCTCAACATATGGGTAAAAAGTTTGCGCTTGTGCCTCCCAATCTCATGGCTTTTGCTTGCCATTACAATTTTGCCCACGTTTGTTGAACAAACGCTGCAAAACAGGAAAGACTTGTCTCTATTATGACCTGTCAGTAGGTGGGGAGCGGAAATCTCAGGAAATAATGTATAAGGAATCGGGTATGATCTTACTAGACCAGTTGTACAAAGGGGCCGGCAGCATCTTTAAAGCGCAGCTAGAATCAAGACTTAACACAGATGTCCGCTTACAACTCTGGGGCTGGCAGCATCATTAAGGCACAGTTAAAATTAAAACAATACGAACATCCCCTGACTCCTTGAAGAGTAGTAGTTGCAGCGACCTGACTGGCATACTGATGCATGTATTGGACTTGAGTATATGCGTGTTGGCCTTTATTGGTTAGGACAGGGACAGGGACAGGCTTTTAGGTGTCTCTGTTGATGGGAGCAATTGCAGTAGTTCGAGATAAGTTGGGCAGGTCAGCTCATTAAATTCGGAGGGCAAGATGGCAATGAATGGTGCCCACAATTTGGGATGCAAGTCACTTTTCTAGTCAACAGCCAGGAAGAGTTTTTCCATCCCCAAGATGAACCGCAGTTAATGGAGCCACACTAGTAAGTTGGAGACCCTATTGGAACCCCATACAGAGAGAGTAGCTTGGTGGCCAGTCCTCGGGGGTAATGCCATTTGCCTTCCTTTCAGACAAAGTAGTGGGTAGGGGAGAAGGTTGGGTAGACCCATGGTAGTATAGGTCAGTAACATAGGGTTTGTGGTGTTGCAGGTACTGTCTACATCGTCTAGTATAAGTTCCCAGTAACAAACCCTCTTTGAACCATGCCAGAGAAGGTTGATCAAGATGTCGGCCATCCAACACAGCTCCCCCCCCCGTGCCCCAAATATATTGATTGTAGTCTTTCGCGTGTCCTGTGCTCGATAGCTGGAAGGGGTGGGGGTGGATTGGTTTGGACCCGGGGGGGGGTTTCAAGTTTCAAGGTACCTGTAGGATTTTATGTGCTGTCTCCGTTCCGTACTAGCCATGTTATGGGTAGTGTGGCGGGCCTGGTAATACATGTTCCCCCTTGTCCTTGATGAAAAGGACTCTGTCCGATTTCGCCTCCCACCTTTTCACTCCTGTTAACTTAGGTGGTGGAGTCCCCTTGATGGATAGATCCATATTTCATTTTTTTCATTCTATATGATACCCTGCTAGGATATAGAATCAATGTCTTACTTCAGTGCCAATATTATGTACATATGAGCATATTTAAAAAACCGACAATCACCATCTATGCATTGTGTGAAACTACCAATTATTACACACTTGTGTAGGAACCTTGCTCTTCATATGGTATACAAAATTAGATATACCGTGCAAAGAGGCCAGGGGTCCTTGGTAGTGGACAGGGGCTTGCTGTAGTAATCCCCAAGTGCTCTCTTTAGGGGTAGTTTGGTCGAGCAGCCTTAGGTTTATCAAAGAGGAGTGTCAGACATCTGCAGATACACAGTCAATAAACGAGATCCACACCAATCTACAAAAATAACAAGTATCTTTCTATTAAGGCACTAGAATCAATACGATCAGGTAAGTACATTTCGCAAGAAAAATACTTTTAGGTTTCAAAAGTCGACTCTTCGTGCATTTTTCAGAGGCAGCAATGTTATCCTATAGAGGAAAAACAAGTACTGCATTCAGGTACAGTACAGTGACTTACAGGACTAATCTCCTGGACTTAAGGTGGGTGTAGGGCAAGGTCAAAGGCCACACCAACAGTTTGCCCTGGGGTGGCCTGGTGCAGTACAGCATCGGGTGCCCAGTGTTAGTCAGTGGGGATCGGTCCGGTTGAAAAGAGGTTGCAGATTTGGACAGATTCCAGACGAGGAGAACCAATAGGTGGGTCCCATTCTTGAAATGCTTGTGACGTGAGGACTCTTTAGGTCCTCTTCTCCAAGCGCCAGGTGTTTGTTTTTCTTCCCCAGGAGCACTCGTGATTGAGGGGTGCTGCGGGTACAGACTGCAGGCGGTGTCAGGAAATCCACAGTTTGCAAGTCTCTGAAGCGCTGTGGGACCATGTTGGCACCGTTGGTCCACTTCAGCTTGGGCTAGGTAGCACGGGTGCAGTGCTGCTTTCTGGTGTTGGGGTTTTCAGGGTCCTGAGTCCTATTGGGGCTTTGCTGCTCCACAAGACTGCCTGGATCTTAGACAGGCAGACCTCCCAGGCTTTTGGAGGCACAGCAGCTTGCAGGACGAGTCGACTTTGTTGCAAATCGGCAGGAGCAGCAGACAGGCCGGCAGGTGCTTCTTCCTCAGTCTTTGCTTTTGCGGCTCTAGAGTGTCCTCCTTTGTAGGTCAGCATGAATCTGTTTTCCTGGTGCCAGGGGCTCCCTTAAATACTGAATTTAGGGGCATCAGAGGAGTGTAGGAGAGTAGTCAATGGGCTACTTACCCCTGGGATCACTATGCCCCCTATATGATCACTTCCTGTGGGAAGTGGGCATATCGCTGTCCCAGAGTTCCTAATTCTGCCAACACCAAGATGGCAAATTGTTAAGTGTTGTGTCCACAGGCAGCACACCTTAGGGATGGGACTGATCTAAGGGGTGGTCACACCTCTCTGAATGCTAAATTTCCCACCTGTTCAGATGCCAAGTGGGGCTGGGAAGTTGGCATCTCTACTTTGAGTGAAGCCAGATGTGCATTACAAGGGCGGTGGGCTTCTTTGAAGCCCCCTGCCTTGGAATGCAGATTTGAAAGTCATCCTGTTGGGAGGAGTGTGCTAACACCCCTGCCAGAGCAGGCTTTTTTTCTGACCAAAGAGCAAAGGCTGTCACCTTTGGTGGTTGGAAATGTGTGTGGTGGTGGCGGCAGGCTGGGTAAAACTAGTAAGTCAGTATGTGGGTAGATTGTATGTTTTCAGGGGGCACATCTAAGGTACCCTCTGGGCTCATGTATTATTAAATCCACCACTGGAATCAGTGAGGGTTTATTAATCTGAGATGTTTGATACCAGACATCCCTATTTTCAATGTAGCCATCATGTAGCTGGGGAACTCATATTGGCCAAGGGTCCAGCACATGTATTTAAAATGGCTTCCCTCTCTCAATATGTATAAGAATTGAAAGTTAACATAGTAGGGTCATAGTAGTTTGCTCATGTAGGTATGCCCTCACCTGTGATATAATGCACCCTGCCCAGGGCTGTAAGGACTGCTGTAGGGGTGACTTACAGGCAGTGTTGGGGGATATGGCACACACGATTGTGCCATGTCATGTTTTCACTTTTTGGAGCACCTTATCTTGCAGCGGCAGTCTGTATGAATTTAGTGCTTGGTCCCTTTGAGTAGCACAAGCTGTGCTGCAACTCGTGGGGGATCTTCTTCAGTACCCCTGCCCCAGGTACCAGTGGCACCATTTACTAGGGACTTAGAGGTGCTAATGGGCCTGGCCAATAGGGGATCGACTGACTGGTTAGATGTCTTGTTTTGGGAGAGGAACACTGGCATTGGGGACCTGGTTAGCAGTAACCCAGTGCACTTCAAAGTTGCATCAAAAACCATGCATAAATAGTGTGTGTGTTGGAGAGAGGGGGGAACTTCTGATGGATACAACTACCTGTGGATTCCTCACCTCATGAATACTCCCATGGCGCCAGCATTCGACGGAAATCTTCTTACTAGTCTCTGCACGTTGACGAGGACGTCACTCTAGCCCACGCGACGCCGTCTGACGTCATACAGGCAATAAGAGGTCCTCGACGACGTGCGGACGTCAGTTCCCTTTTTTCCGTGCATTCGAAACGGTTATCTTCGAGGGAGCAACTGTTACTCTTGCGGTTACAGTGTATATCTTGCTGCGTAGTCTTTCGCTGTGGAAATAATGTCGCAGAGGAAGTCTGGATTTAAGCCTTGTCGTGAGTGTGGAGGCAAGATGTCGGTGACGGATCCTCATTCCGATTGCCTTTGGTGTTTGAGCTCCGACCACGACGTCTCGACTTGTGATTCATGTCAGCACATGAATCCAAAGGCCCTCAAGGAACGTGAGGCGAAGCTGTTTATGGCCAAGTCAAAGGGGAAACATCACAAGAAGTCTTCTTCCCCAAGACATCGGCGTCATCGAGACTCCCGGCGCCGTAGAGAATCTCGGCGTCATTCAAAGGAGACTCGCTCCAGGTCTCCGGATCGGCGCCGAAAGACATGGGAGATCAGTCCCACGGTTACGCCGCATCCTTCGACGCCGTTGCCCTCTCCGGCGTCTCCAACTTCACCTGGACAGGCGTCGGTGATTGAGGTATTGGAGCCTCAAGTGTTTTCTCCGGCGCAGACGCCGAGGCCGGCGTCGGGGTCGCCTCCGAGACAGGCACCCCAGTATCCGGCTTTTCCCACCCCTGGAGCCGATAGTTCTGCATTCTTGAATGCGATGTATGCCATCTTCCAACAGATGGCTCCAGGGGGTGCTCCGGCTGGGCCTTTGGCCTTTTCTTTGGGTGATCCTGCGCCTCTTCGGCCGGCACCCTTTATGCCCTTTCTCCCGTTTGGGAACGTGGGCTCGGCGCCACTGTCGGCGCCGGTGGCCGCTCCGGTGGCTTCAGAAGGATTGGCCCCGGAGATTTCCATCCCGTCGACGTCGGGATTTCGGCCTGTGACTCCGGTGGGTCCATCTGCGGCAGTTGCTCTTCCGTCGGCGCCGAAGTTACCTGTGGCGCCAGATGCGGCGTCGGTGGCTTCTGAAGATCGGCGCTGATCTTCGACTTCGGCGGAGGCATTGTCGACTCCGCGTATTGAGCAACGACTTCATTCAAGGAGACGTGCTCTCCGTGTATTGGAAGAGCAGGAGTACCAACGAGCCCTAGAGGAAGGAGAGCTAGAGGACTCGGGTGATGGGCTGCGTGGACTGGAGTCGGCCAGTGGGCTGGACACTTCCCCTGAGTGGGACCTTTCGTCCCCGGGGGAATATACTGAGGAAGCTGCTTCCTTTCATGCAGTGGTACGGAAGGCAGCTAGTTTTTTGGACCTGCCTTTGCCGGTGGTGGAGGCAAAACAAAACCTTTTGACAGAGGTGTTACATCCGGCCTCAGCCGCGGCGGAGCCTCTGTTACCATTTAATGACGCTCTGCTGGATCCGGTGTTAGAGGTGTGGAAGAGGCCGGCATCTTCCCCAGCAGCTCACAGAGCCGTGGCCAGGAGGTATCGGACGGCTCCGACTGACCCTGGTTTCCTATCTAGGCACCCTACGCCGGAGAGCTTGGTGGTGCAGGCCTCCTGTTCGTCCAAGTCAGCGCCTGGTTCTTTTCCGACGGTGCCTGGGGACAGAGATTCAAAGAAGCTAGAGGCGCAGTCGAAGAAGATTTTTTCATCCTGCAGTCTGGCGTTAAAAGCCACCAATGCAACCTGTATCCTGGGGAGGTATATTCATGCTCTGATGGATGACATTTCCTCTTCGTTTACAGAGCTTCCCCAGGGTCTTTTGGATCTTGTCTCAAATGCCCAGGCTGCTGCGACCCAAATTATCCAGACGGGACTGGATACCACCGACTCGGTAGCCAGGGCAATGGGCACAACTGTGGTGGCAAGGAGACAGGCCTGGCTCCGTAACTCGGGCTTTTCGGCAGATGTACAGTCCACATTGTTGGATCTCCCGTTTGATGGGGACAAACTGTTTGGAGCTAAGGCTGATTCGGCCTTGGAACGTTTTAAAGAAAGCAGGGCCACGGCTAAGTCGTTAGGGCTCCAAGCTCCTTCTTCCACGGCCTCTTCCAGATTCTTCAGGAGGTTTCGTGGATTTGGGCGTGGCTCTTCCTCCTCTTCCTTTCGGGGGAGATATCAGCAACCTGCTTCTTCCCATCCCTATAGATCTTTCAGGGGGAGAGGTAGGGTCCGCACCAGAGGAGCCTCTCAGCAGCACTCTGCCTCTTCCTCATCCTCTGGCGGGGTGCAGCAGGGGAAGCAGCCTTAGGCTTCCACCATTTCCCACTCACTCCTCTCCTGTAGGGGGAAGATTACAGCATTTTCTCACCAAATGGAAGACTGTTACATCGGACACTTGGGTTCTCAGTGTTGTGGGAAAAGGCTACACCCTTCCCTTTCGGGAGTTCCCGCCCCTCATCCCGCCCCGCCCTTCGTATTGTTCAGAAGAACACCTCCTGTTGCTAGAACAGGAGGTGCAAGTCCTCCTTTCAAAGGGCGCGGTGGAGTTGGTCCCGGAGCAGGAAAGGGGTCGAGGAGTTTACTCAAGGCATTTCCTGATTCCCAAGAAGGATGGTCATTTGAGACCAATTCTGGACCTGAGGATCTTGAATTGGTTCCTCAAGCAGGAAAAGTTCAAGATGCTGACCCTAGCACAGGTGCTTTTGGCGTTGAACATGGAAGACTGGATGGTGTCTGTCGACTTGCAGGATGCTTACTTTCATATCCCGATACTCAAGTCACACAGGAAGTATCTCCGGTTTGTGGTGGGATCGCAACACTATCAGTTTGCGGTCCTTCCGTTTGGTCTTACTTCAGCACCTCGAGTCTTCACAAAGGTGATGTCGGTGGTTGCGGCAGAACTCAGAAGGAAGGGGATAGCAGTATTCCCTTACTTGGACGACTGGTTGATCAAAGCCAAGTCCCCGGAGCTTGTGTCGCATCATCTGCAGTCAACAACCCAGTTGTTGTTCGACCTGGGTTTTTCGGTGAACGAGCCCAAATCTCACCTAGAGCCCTCTCAGCGCCTCCTGTTCATAGGGGCAGTACTGGATACAACATTGGGTCGGGCCTTTCCTCCGCCTCAGCGGATTCAAGATATTCAGGATTTGGTTCCAATGTTTCGAAATGGAGCGGTAGTTCCAGTCCTCAAGGTCCTTCGTCTGCTCGGTCTTTTTGCCTCCTGCATTCTGTTGGTCACGCATGCTCGCTGGCACATGAGGGCTCTTCAGTGGTGCCTCCGAAGGCAGTGGTCTCAACACAGAGGGGATCTAGAGGGTACTGTCAAGATCTCCAGAGATGCTGCTGTGGATTTGAAGTGGTGGATTGCAAGCAACAATCTTTCACAAGGAAAGCCGTTCCAGCAGTCGCCACCAGTGGCCACAGTCATAACGGATGCTTCCACTCTAGGGTGGGGAGCTCATCTGGGGGATCTGGAGATCAAAGGTCTTTGGTCTCCAGAGGAACAGATGTTTCACATCAATCTGTTAGAGTTACGGGCTGTACGTCTGGCTCTCAAGGCCTTCCTCCCTTCCCTTCGTGGTCAGTCGGTACAGGTCCTAACGGACAATACTACCACGATGTGGTACATAAACAAGCAGGGAGGGGTGGGGTCGTACCTTCTCTGCAGAGAAGCTCTTCGACTATGGTCCTGGGCAAAGGACCATCGGATTTGCTTGATAGCAAACCATCTGGCCGGAGTTTTGAACGTGCGTGCGGACAGTCTCAGTCGCCACTTCTCGGCAGACCACGAGTGGCGTCTCCATCCAGATCAAGTCCGTTTAATCTTCCAGAGGTGGGGGTTTCCTCGGGTAGATCTGTTCGCCACTCGAGAGAACGCGCATTGTCCGTTGTTCTGCAGCCTTCAGTATCCGATGCAGGGAGCGTTGGGGGACGCGTTTCAAATAACCTGGTGCGGCCAGTTGCTTTACGCGTTTACTCCCATACCCTTGATTCCTCGAGTATTGAGGAAGATTCGCCAAGACCGGGCTCTAGTAATCTTAATAGCTCCGGATTGGCCAAGGAGGGTGTGGTACTCCGACCTTCTCCAACTCTCAATGTGCCCGCCGCTCCGTCTCCCTTTCAGGGCAGACCTCCTCTCGCAGTCGCAGGGGCAGGTTCTACACCCCAACCTCCAGAGTCTGCACCTACATGCCTGGAGATTGAACGGGGCAACCTGAGTTCCTTCTCTCTCCCGCCTGAGGTAGTGGATGTTATATTAGCGGCCAGGCGACACTCCACTAAATCTATCTACGCTAATAGGTGGTCTAAATTTGTTGCGTGGTGTGGAGAGAGGCAGATTGATCCTTTGCATGCTCATCTATCGGACGTTTTGTCTTTTGCTCTATCTCTGGCGCAGAAAGGTTGTGCAGTGGCTACCATTAAGGGTTATTTATCGGCCTTGTCAGCCTTCATATGTCTTCCAGACCAACCATCTTTATTTAAATCCCCTATTGTTATCAGATTCTTGAAAGGTCTTCTAAATCAATATCCTCCAAAGCCATTCATTATGCCGCAATGGGATTTGTCCTTGGTCCTGACTTTCCTTATGGGGTCCCCTTTTGAACCTATGCATTCTTGCCCCTTGAGGTATTTGGTTTTAAAAACAGTCTTCCTGATAGCTATAACATCAGCAAGGAGAGTGAGTGAGTTGCAGGCCTTATCAGTAAAGCCCCCTTATACGACTTTTTATGGGGATAAGGTGGTGTTGAGGACCAAGGCTGCTTTCCTCCCGAAGGTTGTTTCACCCTTCCATTTGGCTCAGGCAATTACTTTGTCCACGTTCTATCCTCCGCCTCATCCTTCCAAAGAGGAAGAAAGACTGCACCGTCTGGATCCAAAGAGAGCGTTGAGCTTCTTTATTGATAGAACAAAGGATTTCAGGCTGGAGGATCAGCTGTTTATTGGATACGTGGGCAAGAGGAGAGGAAAGGCAGTCCACAAGAGAACACTATCCAGGTGGGTTGTTCTTTGCATTAAAATCTGTTACTCTTTGGCAAAGAAGGATCCTCCTGAGGGCATTAGAGCTCATTCCACCAGAGCTAAGTCGGCCACTTCGGCCTTGGCCAGGGGTGTTCCTGTGGTCGACATCTGCAAGGCCGCAACTTGGTCGTCCCTTCACACTTTTGCAAAGCATTACTGTTTGGATTCTGAGGTTAGAAGGGACGGCCATTTTGCACGGTCAGTGCTGCAGGATTTCTTGGTTTGACCATTTAGGCACCCACCGCCGGGCGTGGTACTGCTTTGGGACTCTATTCATGAGGTGAGGAATCCACAGGTAGTTGTATCCATCAGAAGAACGAGTTACTTACCTTCGGTAACGACTTTTCTGGTGGATACATTAGCTACCTGTGGATTCCTAACGGTGCCACCCGCCTCCCCGTTGCCTTTCTGGTCTTACCAAGTAATCCTTGAGTACGCTCCACTTGGTCTTTGAGGGTGCAATGGAGGTTGTATATATATATATTTATATATATCTATAATATGTATATATCTTTGTGTATATACTTGATGTGTATATATATTTTAAAAAGAGAGAGTTATATATATATATATATATATATATATATATATATATATATATATAAAAGATTTACAGTTATTCATGCAATGTTGTGTATTTTTACAATGTAATGGGATGTTGCCTTGCTCTTTCATTGCATTGCCTGGTTGTTCTCATGCACGTAAAAAATGATTGGTACTGACGTCCGCACGTCGTCGAGGACCTCTTATTGCCTGTATGACGTCAGACGGCGTCGCGTGGGCTAGAGTGACGTCCTCGTCGACGTGCAGAGACTAGTAAGAAGATTTCCGTCGAATGCTGGCGCCATGGGAGTATTCATGAGGTGAGGAATCCACAGGTAGCTAATGTATCCACCAGAAAAGTCGTTACCGAAGGTAAGTAACTCGTTCTTCTGCACTGAAGGAAGACATGCCTAGAAGGGTATGTTATGAGCCTAACCCAAAAATTAAATATGGGAGTGTAAAGAAATGGCTCCCTGTTGCTGTTACCCCCCACTTTTTGCCTGATACTGACTTGACTGAGAAGTGTGCTGGGACCCTGCTAACCAGGCCCCAGCACCAGTGTTCTTTCACCTAAAATGTACCATTGTTTCCACAATTGGCACAACCCTGGCACCTAGGTAAGTCCCTTGTAACTGGTACCCCTGGTACCAAGGGCCCTGATGCCAGGGAAGGTCTCTAAGGGCTGCAGCATGTCTTATGCCACCCTAGGGACCCCTCACTCAGCACAGACACACTGCTTGCCAGCTTGTGTGTGCTGGTGGGGAGAAAATGACTAAGTCGACATGGCACTCCCCTCAGGGTGCCATGCCAACCTCCCACTGCCTGTGGCATAGGTAAGTCACCCCTCTAGTAGGCCTTACAGCCCTAAGGCAGGGTGCACTATACCACAGGTGAGGGCATATGTGCATGAGCACTATGCCCCTACAGTGTCTAAGCAAAACCTTAGACATTGTAAGTGCAGGGTAGCCATAAGAGTATATGGGCTGGGAGTCTGTCAAAAACGAACTCCACAGCTCCATAATGGCTACACTGAATAATGGGAAGTTTGGTATCAAACTTCTCAGAATAATAAACCCACACTGATGCCAGTGTTGGATTTATTAAAAAATGCACACAGAGGGCATCTTAGAGATACCCCCTGTATTTTACCCAATTGTTCAGTGCAGGACTGACTGGTCTGTGCCAGCCTGCTGCAGAGAGACGAGTGTCTGACCTCATGCGGTGAGAGCCTTTGTGCTCTCTGAGGACAGAAACAAAGCCTGCTCTGGGTGGAGGTGCTTCACACCTCCCCCCTGCAGGAACTGTAACACCTAGCAGTGAGCTTCAAAGGCTCAAGCTTCGTGTTACAATGCCCCAGGGCACTCCAGCTAGTGGAGATGCCTGCCCCCTGGACACAGCCCCCACTTTTGGCGGCAAGTCCAGGAGAAATAATGAGAATAACAAGGAGGAGTCACTGGCCAGTCAGGACAGCCCCTAAGGTGTCCTGAGCTGAGGTGACTCTGACTTTTAGAAATCCTCCATCTTGTAGAAGGAGGATTCCCCCAATAGGGATAGGAATGTGACCCCCTCCCCTTGGGAGGAGGCACAAAGAGGGTGTACCCACCCTAAAGGACAGTAGCCATTGGCTACTGCCCTCCCAGACCTAAACACGCCCTTAAATTTAGTATTTAAGGGCTTCCCTGAACCTAAGAATTTAGATTCCTGTAACTACAAGAAGAAGAGGACTGCTGAGCTGAAAAACCCCTGCAGAGGAAGAACAGAAGACACCAA
The DNA here is from genome assembly GCF_031143425.1 of Pleurodeles waltl. NCBI lineage: Eukaryota > Metazoa > Chordata > Amphibia > Caudata > Salamandridae > Pleurodeles > Pleurodeles waltl. Next base: position 747,307,889 of record NC_090440.1, on the reverse strand, counting down.
CTGCTTTGGCCCCAGACTTACCGGCCTGTCTCCTGCCTTCCAAAGAAACCTGCTCCAGCAACGCTTTCCAAGGGACCAGCGACCTCTGAATCCTCTGAGGACTGCCCTGCTTCAAGAAAGACAAGAAACTCCCGAGGACAGCGACACTGCTCCAAAAGAACTGCAACTTTGTTTCAAGGAGCAGACTTAAAGACCCCTGCAACTCCCCGCAAGAAGCGTGAGACTTGCAACACTGCACCCGGCGACCCGACTCGACTGGTGGAGAACCAACACCTCAGGGAGGACCCTCCAGCGACTCCGAGACCATGAGTAACCAAAGTTGTCCCCCCTGAGCCCCCGCAGCGACGCCTGCAGAGGGAATCCCGAGGCTCCCCCTGACCGCGACTGCCTGAAACTCCATTTCCCGACGGCTGGAAAAGACCCTGCACCCGCAGCCCCCAGCACCTAAAGGAACGGAACTCCTGTGCAGGAGTGACCCACAGGAGGCCCTCTCCCTTGCCCAGGTGGTGGCTACCCCGAGGAGCCCCCCCTTGCCTGCCTGCAACGCTGAAGAGATCCCTTGATCTCTCATTGATTTACATTGAAAACCCGACGCTTGTTTCTACACTGCACCCGGCCGCCCCAGTGCCGCTGAGGGTGTACTTTTTGTGTGAACTTGTGCTCCCCCCCCCCCCCCCCTCCCCCCCCCCCCGGTGCCCTACAAAAACCCCCCTGGTCTGCCCTCCGAAGACGCGGGTACTTACCTGCTGGTAGACCGGAACCGGGGCACCCCCTTCTCTCCATTGAAGCCTATGCGTTTTGGGCACCTCTTTGACCTCTGCACCTGACCGGCCCTGAGCTGCTGGTGTGGTAACTTTGGGGTTGCTCTGAACCCCCAACGGTGGGCTACCTTGGACCCAAACCCGAGACTTGTAAGTGATTTACTTACCTGACAAAACTAACAAAACTTACCTCCCCCAGGAACTGTGAAAATTGCACTGTGTCCACTTTTAAAACAGCTTATTGTGTTTTATGTAAAAAGTATACATGCTAATGTAATGATTTAAAGTTCCTGAAGTACTTACCTGCAATACCTTTCAAATGAGATATTACATGTAGAATTTGAACCTGTGGTTCTTAAAATAAACTAAGAAAATATATTTTTCTATAACAAAACCTATTGGCTGGATTTGTCTCTGTGTGTGTTCCTCATTTATTGCCTGTGTGTATGTACAACAAATGCTTAACACTACTCCTTTGATAAGCCTACTGGTCGACCACACTACCACAAAATAGAGCATTAGTATTATCTCTTTTTGCCACTATCTTACCTCTAAGGGGAACCCTTGGACTCTGTGCATACTATTCCTTACTTTGAAATAGTGCATACAGAGCCAACTTCCTACAGGGAGCATACATTTTTTTACAAAAAACGAATCCAATAATTATGTATTATTGTAGATATAATGTATATGTAATGCTCTACCCCCGTGTGCTGTTAGTGTATTAAACCCTTGAGGTCTGAGGAGAACGTCTGGGAATCCACGAGTACTGGATTCCGATCGATCATTCAGTGCTTTCGTAGTGGGATTTGCCCTAGAACAGCACTGCCAGTTATATTTGAAAACCTGCATATGAGCGTAGCAGTCTTGAGTCTGATCATTACATTTTTAAATGTTTCTGGTGAGATGAGAATGCATGAGTCCTCAGATTTAAAACAAAGCATTCAGCTCTTCATCCGTGTATTTAAATCTGTGCACACAGGCTTACATCATTTTTAAGTTTCCTGTTGATTATTACTGTTTGCACTGTTTTTTCTAACTTTTTCCATGCCTATTTCTGATTGCTAGTGTATATATTTAGTGAATTACTTACCTCTTAAGGGGGGAGGTTACCTGTCTAGTATTTTGTGGTGATTTGTGCCAAAAATAAAGCACCTTCATTTTTGTTCAACAGTGATTTCTTTCATGTGTGAGTGTTGTGTGTGACTACAGTGGTATTGCATAAGCTTTGCATGTCTCCTAGATGAGCCTTGACTGCTCATCCACAGCTACCTCTAGAGAGCCTAGCTCCTAGACACAGCCTACACTTCACTAACAGGGGATACCTGGACATGGTATAAGGTTTAAGTACCTTGGGTACCCACCACACACCAGGCCAGCTTCCTACACGGCTATACGTCAGAACCTTAGAAACAGGAACATTTAGTGTCTTAAGGCTCACAAGACCACCTTCTGGTTGCAACAGTACTGGGGTATGATTTGATATGTTTGACTCCAAACCTGCCCAGGTTTAGAGTTACCATTATGTAGCTTGACATAGGTAGTGACCTATGTCCAGTACACAAGTAAAACTGCGTCCCCGCACTCACAAAGTCCAGGAAAATGGATCTGGAGTTTGTAGGGGCACCTCTGCTAGTGCAGGTGTGCCCTCCCACACAGGTACTGGCACTGTGCCCCCTGCGCTGAGAGGGCCTACCATAGGGGTGACTTCTAGTGACCTGGTATATTGACCTGTAGTGAAAAATGGGTGCATGCACTTGTTTCACGCAGACTGCAATGGCAGGCCTGCAGAGCCCTTTGCATGGACTCACTATGGGTGGCAGAATAACTGCTGCTGCCCATGGGGATCCCCTGGAACCCCAATGCCCTGGGTACCTAGGTACCATATACTAGGGACTTACGTGGGGGGACCAGTATGCCAATCGTGGGAAGAAAAAGGTACAGTTTGGAGAAGAGAGCAAAACTACTGAAGTCCTGGTTAGTAGGATCCAAGTGGACACAGTCAAACATACTGACAACAGTCAGAAAATGGGGTAACCATGCCAGGAAAGAGGGTCCTTTCCTACAAGCCATTATGGTTTGGTGGCTACCCTACACCTTTGTGTAGACATTTGTTGATTCATACATGTTCTTCGAACATTGTTTTGTTTTCCCAGGATTATGTCATGCTTTTATAGGTCTCCAAGGAGACTTGAGCCTCATTATGACCACCGTGGTCTCATGACTGCCAGGATTGTCTTGGCGGTCCAACTGCCTCATTACGACCATGGTGGTAGCCACGCGTTCGGCCCGCCAGTTTTCAACTACACAATGGACTGGTGGTGCTGGTGGTCCTAATCTGCCAGGGCGCCGGCTGGGGATTACGATCCCCCCTTCTCTGCCAGCGGTTTTATGGCCGTAACCCCACAATGAAAAAGCTGGCGGAGATGGGGGGTGCAGGAGGCCCCTGCTCTGCCTGTGTACTTGGCATGGGAGGTGCATGGGCCTCCCTGGCCAGCCCCGTCGCAGTGTTCACTGTCTGCTTTGTAGAGAGTGAATTGCGACAGGTGCTGCTGCACCCTATGCACTACAGTATTTCCGCTGCGCCTCTTATGAGCGGGAGACTATGATGTAGGCCATTCGTATTGGGCCCGGGAGGGAGGCTGCCGAACTGGTGGTAACCTACCCATTGGGGATTAGGTGGATGGGCTTTACCATCCACCGAAGTTATAAGGCCCATAGTCTCTTGGCGATTCTATTGTGAAGAGTGGTTAATTTTCTTGACTTTTTTTTAGGGATTGTTAGGATGCTTTCCCGTTACAACTTTCCTGCTTTTCTGAAGGGTTCCACTAGGTTATAAAGGTTTCTTTTTCAGACTTAGTATCTTATTTAACCTTATACAGCTATTGCTTGATGGTGGTGTCTCAGGCTATTTGTATTACTCTGACGGTTTTGATGGCTGTTGCACTATTTGTCTGTGGTTCATTCCACAGGTTTTTATGTTGCAGAGTATGTTATTGCTCACCTAAATTAATACGCATTCCCGGTCTTTTTCTCTTGTTCTAGACCAGTTTTGTTTTACTTAGGCTTTTTATGGTTTTGGGTCGCAGAATTTCCTACGGGGATGGTATAACCTTGGTATCTGTTTCCTGTCCGGTTAGTGGACTACTTTGAATCTTTTGTTCGCAGCGCGATCTCGCTTGGCAGAAGTCGAGCGCTTTACATAACCATTCCTTTCCACGAAGGAAAAAGACTAATTTTTTAATATCCGGTTTTGTTCTCTCAATTGACTGCTAAAAACTACTTTAATCCAACAGTTAGTGGGTGGCCCGGAAGGTAACTTAGCTGTATATGTTTCCCTTACCTTATGGCGGAGGAGTTTTATGTATGTTTTCTTGTCGGTTTAGGCGTTTTGCTTCGTTTTTAACATTATTACTTAAATGCTGTAGACTCCCTGACGTGGAGAAATGCTTTTGTTTTTTTTTCTGGCCTTTCACTAGTGTCTATTTTTCCACATCTAAGCATATTTCACTCGGATTTATATTTAGGAAACATTTTGCATAGCCTCTATTAAATGGGCTGACGTCTCAATGCTTTTCCCAAAATCCGAACTTCCGCAGCTGCCATCCTCAAAATCCCCGCGTATTTTGTACTCGTACACACACACTATATATAGCATGGTCGTTGGGGTAGGCATTAAGATTGAGGGGGGCATTTTGTGGGGGTTAGTTGCGGCTGAAATCAAATTGTGCATAGCCACAGGATTACAGTCACAGTCCCTTAAAATTTACAAAATAAGAACACTCGAAAGGTTTTGAGTGAAACTGAAGAAGGAAAACCCAGTGAAAATAGTGATAGCTTGTATACACCTAACGTGTCACAGAGAAGGCAACGGCGAAAAAAAATCAGCAGCGCGATATCTTAAACACGGAAACGATTCTACGTCCCAATAGCACTGACAAACACTTAAGAATAAGCACTGCTGAAGTCTGCAGTACTAAAAAGACATTACTGATGGAAGGGTCTAGCGCACGTGGATTTACAGCACTAGCAATGTACTGCTTGGAGAAGCTGACCCTATCTGGAATCCCACAGCATTGCGACTAATTTGCTGAATACTATAGAGACTGCTAGCGACCGTGAGGAAGCGCATGCTACCGGACTGAACACTGGGAGCACAGATCACTAGGACCTTATAACACCATTGTGGACAGGAGACAATTAAAAATTGATATCTTGCTAGTGTGTTCTCCAGCACGAATACGGTACATTTGGCAGAAATTAACACAACATGTATTTATAAATCGTGGAGAAGTTGCTTTTGGAGGAATGTGTGCTGCTGGACTCATATAAAACTGACAAACACTACTGGTGAATGCACATATTGCAGTGGTCTGTAGTGCTGAGAAGGTACCAGTTGATCCTATATCTTTGGGAATACACCGTTGGGAAAAGCTCATCCTAGCTGGCATCCTAAGGAAGGCCACATTACTCAAGTTCTATAGCACTAAGAGAAGGAGATCAGACTCCTGGGGGCCTACAGTACTGCATATGCCCTGCAGCGCAAATCGCTGACAACCTGTACTATCAAGGTAACTCATGGGAAAAATCACGTTATTGGAGTGTTATAACACTGAAAAGTCACAACTGGAAGGAAATCTCACACGCATCAATCAAGTATTGCTATGGAAATAAAAAAAAATGCTGTAACACTACAGCACAAAAAAGACTAATTTGGATGAACCCCACACTACAGGGACATATAGCCTTGAGAAGGTGCTTCTCTGTTAAGGTATTATGAGCTGGGATAAAGCACAAATAAGAAGTGATTTGTTAGTGGGGTTGGTACTACCGGAGATCACAGGAAGCATAGAAGGAAGGCTGAAAGAAGGTCACAGCATGGGGGTAGTAAGTAGTGACAAGACAACTAGAAAAATATTATGAAAAAGCGCACTGCTGAGAAAGTGGACCTGGGGGAAACTGCAGAAGTCATAATCTATTATAAAGTTATTTTCTTCATTTTCAAGTGCGTGTGAAAGATTGAGAACTTTATTACCATATCTGTGTGACTGACTCACTACCTTTATTAGACTGCATCTGGTTGATGGTACAGAGTGGGTGCTTATGCAGCTTTCTTTCCAGACACATGGCTCTGTGGAGAGTTAAGATTATTCCTGACAGGACCGCTCCGCAGGCTCCTGGCTTTTCTTTCAATCAGTCAACATTGGAGGGTGGTGGCAATATGATACTATTTTGTGTCTTGTTGTCATTACTAATCATGATTGCTGTTGTCATGTGATATTATGGATGGGGCATGGTCAAGGTGCAGGTCTCTGCACAATGCATATCTGAACACGGTGTTGAGTATAGACTTGGAAATCAGTACCTTCTTACCGGTGAGAGTAGCTACCAACCTGGCGATAATTGACATTTTTAGTCTGGTTTAGCTTTAATGATAACATCATGGTTTATTGGGTGTCAAATCTAATGTGTGTATCTGCTCTGCAGTTGCAAGTTCCTGTTTGTGTACATGTGCTGTTGTTTGTGGAGTAATAGCTCTGTTCCTAGTGTCATGTTGCTGTCAATGCTAACTTAAGGCACAAACAGTGGCCACAGGCCACCATCTGTGATTTAAACCAAGGGTCCAAACATTAATAGCACGGCATAACATTTTTGTAATTTAAACACTGGAATGTTTGATGGTCTGATGTCTGAGTGGCATGCTTTTGGTTAAGCAGCAACACCACTTGTAGCTGTCTGAGTAGGCCAATCATTTATTTATTTGTTTATTTTTTTCATTGTTCTGTTTATCACAGCAGTGATGGTTTACGTGTTTCAGGATGTGCTGGCGTCTGAAGATAGATCACATGAAGTACATTTAGGTTATTTTCTAGCTGTACTGGGTTTCCTGAAAGGCTTTTGCTATAGAAGTCATTTCTTTAAGGCCTTGCTCAAACAGACAATAAGGGTTTGGTATGTATAGATTTTCCTAAATGATTTCAGGGGATGAAGAGTTTTACCTCACAATAATTCCTCTGTAGTTCCTCCAATAGTCCTGGTCATGCAGTTTTTAGCGTAGGTTTAATGATTGAAAGCAAAACCAGCAGTGTATTTTCCGTTCTGTGATTTATTTATTTTTATTTCTATCTTTCTTTGGTTGCTTTTCAAAGCTAGTACTTTTATAGACAACATGTGTTTCGCCCTTTTAAGCATGCAAGCCTAGGGCTTTTTCAAGGCTAACATTTAAAACGTATGGTTAATTATCAAGTGGACAGTATTCCACATGTTTCCATTCACTAGCCATTGTTCCCAAATAGTATCGCCTTGGGGGGGGAAATAATAAAATATATATATGAATCCCTCCTTTCATCTTAAATCAAACTTATCTACCCATCACCATATGTCATGTGTAGGAAGTTGGCTCTGTATGTGCTATTTCAAAGTAAGGAATAGCATGCACAGAGTCCAAGGGTTCCCCTTAGAGGTAAAATAGTGGTAAAAATAGATAATACTAATGCTCTATTTTGTGGTAGTGTGGTCGAGCAGTAGGCTTATCCAAGGAGTAGTGTTAAGCATTTGTTGTACATACACATAGACAATAAATGAGGTACACACACTCAGAGACAAATCCAGCCAATAGGTTTTGTTATAGAAAAATATCTTTTCTTAGTTTATTTTAAGAACCACAGGTTCAAATTTAACATGTAATATCTTGTTTGAAAGGTATTGCAGGTAAGTACATTAGGAACTTTGAATCATTTCAATTGCATGTATACTTTTCAAGTTATTCACAGATAGCTACTTTAAAAGTGGACACTTAGTGCAATTTTCACAGTTCCTGGGGGAGGTAAGTTTTTGTTAGTTTTACCAGGTAAGTACGACACTTACAGGGTTCAGTTCTTGGTCCAAGGTAGCCCACCGTTGGGGTTCAGAGCAACCCCAAAGTTACCACACCAGCAGCTCAGGGCCGGTCAGGTGCAGAGTTCAAAGTGGTGCCCAAAACGCATAGGCTATAATGGAGAGAAGGGGGTGCCCCGGTTCCGGTCTGCTTGCAGGTAAGTTCCCGCGTCTTCGGAGGGCAGACCAGGGGGGTTTTGTAGGGCACCGGGGGGGACACAAGCCCACACAGAAATTTCCCCCTCAGTGGCGCGGGGGCGGCCGGGTGCAGTGTTAGAACCAGCGTCGGGTTCGCAATGTAAGTCAATGAGAGATCAAGGGATCTCTTCAGCGCTGCAGGCAGGCAAGGGGGGGCTTCCTCGGGGAAACCTCCACTTGGGCAAGGGAGAGGGACTCCTGGGGGTCACTTCTGCAGTGAAAGTCCGGTCCTTCAGGTCCTGGGGGCTGCGGGTGCAGGGTCTTTTCCAGGCGTCGGGACTCAGGTTTCAGAGAGTCGCGGTCAGGGGAAGCCTCGGGATTCCCTCTGCAGGCGGCGCTGTGGGGGCTCAGGGGGGACAGGTTTTGGTACTCACAGTCGTAGAGTAGTCCGGGGGTCCTCCCTGAGGTGTTGGTTCTCCACCAGCCGAGTCGGGGTCGCCGGGTGCAGTGTTGCAAGTCTCACGCTTCTTGCGGGGAGTTGCAGGGTTCTTTAAAGCTGCTTCTTGAAACAAAGTTGCAGTCTTTTTGGAGCAGGTCCGCTGTCCTCGGGAGTTTCTTGTCGTCGTCGAAGCAGGGCAGTCCTCAGAGGATTCAGAGGTCGCTGGTCCCTTTGGAAGGCGTCGCTGGAGCAGAGTTCTTTGGAAGGCAGGAGACAGGCCGGTGAGTTTCTGGAGCCAAGGCAGTTGTTGTCTTCTGGTCTTCCTCTGCAGGGGTTTTCAGCTGGGCAGTCCTTCTTCTTGTTGTTGCAGGAATCTAATTTTCTAGGGTTCAGGGTAGCCCTTAAATACTAAATTTAAGGGCGTGTTTAGGTCTGGGGGGTTAGTAGCCAATGGCTACTAGCCCTGAGGGTGGGTACACCCTCTTTGTGCCTCCTCCCAAGGGGAGGGGGTCACAATCCTAACCCTATTGGGGGAATCCTCCATCTGCAAGATGGAGGATTTCTAAAAGTTAGTCACCTCAGCTCAGGACACCTTAGGGGCTGTCCTGACTGGCCAGTGACTCCTCCTTGTTATTCTCATTATTTTCTCCGGCCTTGCCGCCAAAAGTGGGGGCCGGGGCCGGAGGGGGCGGGCAACTCCACTAGCTGGAGTGTCCTGCGGTATTGTGACAAAGGGGTGAGCCTTTGAGGCTCACCGCCAGGTGTTACAGCTCCTGCCTGGGGGAGGTGTTCGCATCTCCACCCAGTGCAGGCTTTGTTACTGGCCTCAGAGTGACAAAGGCACTCTCCCCATGGGGCCAGCAACATGTCTCTAGTGTGGCAGGCTGCTGGAACTAGTCAGCCTACACAGATAGTCGGTTAAGTTTCAGGGGGCACCTCTAAGGTGCCCTCTGGGGTGTATTTTGCAATAAAATGTACACTGGCATCAGTGTGCATTTATTGTGCTGAGAAGTTTGATACCAAACTTCCCAGTTTTCAGTGTAGCCATTATGGTGCTGTGGAGTTCGTGTTTGACAGACTCCCAGACCATATACTCTTATGGCTACCCTGCACTTACAATGTCTAAGGTTTTGCTTAGACACTGTAGGGGTACAGTGCTCCTGCACTGGTACCCTCACCTATGGTATAGTGCACCCTGCCTTAGGGCTGTAAGGCCTGCTAGAGGGGTGTCTTACCTATACTGCATAGGCAGTGAGAGGCTGGCATGGCACCCTGAGGGGAGTGCCATGTCGACTTACTCGTTTTGTCCTCACTAGCACACACAAGCTGGCAAGCAGTGTGTCTGTGCTGAGTGAGGGGTCTCCAGGGTGGCACAAGACATGCTGCAGCCCTTAGAGACCTTCCTTGGCATCAGGGCCCTTGGTACTAGAAGTACCAGTTACAAGGGACTTATCTGGATGCCAGGGTCTGCCAATTGTGGATACAAAAGTACAGGTTAGGGAAAGAACACTGGTGCTGGGGCCTGGTTAGCAGGCCTCAGCACACTTTCAATTGTAAACATAGCATCAGCAAAGGCAAAAAGTCAGGGGGCAACCATGCCAAGGAGGCATTTCCTTACATCATGTCTCTGTCAATCTATGCTCCATGCCCACTCTGACTCATCCCAAATCCATTCTACTACTTTCATCTCCTAAATAACTCTGCCTAAGCTCTTCCCTCCGCTTCCACATCTAAGTCACCCAAACCTCACTTTACTACCATGATCTCCCGAACAACCCTACTATATTCTCCCTCATTTATCTCACCCTGCTACTATGATCTCCCTAACCCTTTCCACAGACTCTTTCCCACCTCCATCCCCCCTTTACTCATCCCAAGCCTAAATCCTATTACCATATACTCCCAATTAACACTTCTGGATTTTCCCTCCTCCACCCCTCCATTACTCCAGTCAATCTAGGTAACAAACTCTCATATCAGCGGCTCAAATTAACTCGTAATAATACTAAAACCATTCTCATATTTCCCTATACTAATCCACCACTAATTCCTTTTGGGTTCCGGAGTAGCATGCTACTTGCCGAAAAGCGCTTCGACGCCTTGTCAGGGGTAGTAAGCGCTATATAAATACTATTACAATACAATATTACAATACTATTACAATACAATCTGCTTCTAAATTTCTCTATCAGATGAGCAAGTAACTTAGTTAACGCATTATCTGTTAGAGACAGGATATAGCTGCAGATTCCTTAATGACCTTCCTGTCTCCCCTCTCTCTGTGAACTGAGACCTCTTTAGTCTCAGTCATTTTTTGATGGAAATTCATATCCTGAATTTGAGAATTCGGTGACTATTTGACATAAGGCTGTCTTGTCTTAGCACTCTGTTTGGTAAGCGGTTTCTATGTGTGGTTCCACATTTTTAGCGCAGAAAAGAGTCCTTGCAGAAACTGACAGGAGGTTATATGGGCTCTGTTTACGTCACATCTGGTGAATAAGGTTGATATGGAGTCATGAAACGCTCTTTGGACACACAGACATGCCGGGGAAAACAGTTTCCGGATCCAGTCTTGCACCCGGGGAAGATTCTAAAGTAAGGAATCTGCGGCTAGATCCTGTCTCTACCAGATAATGAATTACTGAAGGTAAGTAACTTGTTTGTTAATAGACTAACTTTAGTGAACTCTTACCCTCTCTTTACCTAACCTTGACATTAAACCATGCTACATGCACAAGTTATTATACACAAGTAATTATACTTTTGAGTTATAGTGTTCTACTTTGTTCCTGCTTTGATTTAACAAGAATGAAATTAGCTAATGATCTTTCCAGCTATGAATGTTAATGTTTTTATAATTTAATACAGTTCTTTTTCATATAACTTTGGACTTTCTCTTCAAAATAGCAACTTTCTGAGGTGTCTGATTTCTCTCCTTTTCCTCTCAACTCCTTGCAAATCTTTCTTTATAGAAGGTCAAATGATTTCCCACCATTTTGTTTATTCATATAGAACAAGATGCCTGGTTCCTACTGTATCATTTGAAAATTACATTCCCCTTGCTTACATTAATAGGGGTTCAGAAATTAGGTTTGTGTAGCTGTCCTGTAGGCATACATTACTTTCAGGACTTTGATTCAAGAATTGGGTTTCAAGTAATTTAGGATGCGCTTACGGACCATTTAGCTGATTAGTCTCTTTTCTTCTGTGATGTCTAAATTGCAGAATTGGAGTCTGAAGGTCTACCATTGGGAAAGAAGACAATTATATTAATTTGGTTCTAGCTTTAGTTCATTGTGGCTCTGTGGTTTGTTCTTGCTGGTATGCAGCCTGTATGTCACAACCTTCTTGCCAATGGACATTTCGCCACCTGCACTGCACCACGTAAATGAAAACCGCAGCAGATGCACGTGGCAAAGGGCCTGGAAGCAGAGTGGAGTTATGAAATTAAATAACAGAGAAATCACTATCTGGACGAACATCCATGCCTAGAGTCTGTTTGCCCAGTGATGAAATATCCACAAATCATTCATTCATACTTCTCAGTGCCATTAAGATAAAAGTTTGGATAATCTGACATTCAGAGACTGAAAAGCTAGTGACATTATATACACTTTTTATACACTATTATCATTTCAGCCGGACAGATTTGCATGTCACTTACAGCCATCTGAGCCTCCAAAAATGGGGTACACTAGGAGAAAGGGCCATGAACCTTTTGATTTTTTTCAAGAACAAAGTCTTAAAACTTCATTGTGTAGTGAGGTGGTCAAGATGAGTTTAAACCTTGTAACTACTGTTGGCTTGTGCCTTGATTTTGTCTGTAAACTCCATCCTATCAGCCATCGGCTCTCATTTTTATCTGGCCAACTTAATATGCGGCATTCTGGTGATGTGCATTGGACCCGATCAGTGTTCTTCCACTCCCTTGGAGCATCTTCATCCTTCTTAATCCCTCTGCCTGCCTTTTAAAACTTGGTACTATTTGCCAAGCTGTTTAGAGGCAAGATGCATGGATCAAAAACTTACTAAGAACGAAACCACTTGCCAGGTGTTCATGTAATTCCTGTCTTGCCTACAGCTTTACATTTCTGATCCACTTTTATTGAATTACGGAAGCAGATTTCGCATTTAGCACAGTGTGAGAAAGAATGTTACTGCATTTACTTTCTAGTTTTTTTTTTTATTAAGATAATATGTTTGAAGGGCACGCATTCGAGAATATAGAACTATTCTGGTGAAATGTACCCTGAGGTTGTTTTAGCATATCTCTTGATTTGTTATGGTGTCTCAATCCCCACTCTATCTGATTTGAAGGATGCCTAGGTTTCCACTTCCTTCTTATTTCTCACACTTGTTTGAGGACATTGGATTATGCATTTACTGAAAAAACTGGGTTAAGTCTTGCTGGTATGTTTACTACCTTGTCTTGTTTTAGTGTTTAATCATATCCTACTTTGCTACATTCTAAAGATGCTGTCAGTGATTACAAAAATTGTAAGCAGAAGTCATTTCTTGAGGTTGGAGGGGTATCTACTTTTCATTTTTGCTGTCACTTCTTGAATGTCCTTCTGCCTTTTTGAAAAGTCTATTTATAGCTATTTTTCGAATGGCAGTGTGAGTTGCTCTCCAGTATTGTGACTGTTCTTATCCCTTTGAGCCCAACCCGGTTATTGTTATCTGAGGAAATACTTTGAGGCAGTAATAAAAAGTGTGAGAAAATTGTTTGCTACTAAATAATCTCCTCGAAAGAAATAGGGCATTTCAAGCAAAGTGAAATTCTGAACCCATACCATCTTTTTGACCTTCGAGACAATACAACCATTACAGCATGGAACCAAGGCGAGGCTACATTTTTATTTAACAAAGACGTGTGAATTGGAGCATGAGTAGAGTCTTGTCATTTCTAATCTGATAGAATTATCTTATTTTATTATCTATTCTGTCCCTGCTGTTAGTCTTTCTTCCTCATGTGAATCATGGGTTCTTCCGAGAGTAGCGAGTTAAGGGGGTCACTGTACAATTCTACAGCTCATGTACCTAAAACACGCCAGTGAGGTCTGCTTGTTAGGTTTTGGGATGCTTTATACTCCCAAGATAAAACCTTATTCTTGCACACCACTGTTTGTCCTTCGTGTGGCTATGCAGCATGCCTCAGTTGCAGCTGCGTCCTTCCTCTCAATCAAATTTGTCTCTAAACTGCAATAAAAAGGCTTTAATTTCACATAGCGTGGATTCGCGGTATTGCATTGGAATCGAAGCACATGTCTTTAGCAGTGGCCCACAAGCCCTGTGCACCTACTGCTCCATATTTTTACTGTTTTGTACGTTCTGTAATTTAGGGTTGTAAATCATTGGTCACTTTTTTATTTAATACATTTTCCTTTCTCTAAAAGTCATTACATTTTATTTTGTGTTACCTTTGTTTGTATGTGCTGCAAACCTTGCTGTTAAGTTAGCCTTTTTTTGTTGTTGCATAGTATTGTCTTGGTATTCACTTTCTCTGTAATACATATGAGAGTACACTGTGGCAGACTGGTCTATTTCCATAAGTTGGATTCTATACCAAAAAGTGTGCTTTTGTTTTGGTGTTTAAAAGTTTTTGTAATAGGGTCACTAGAAGCAAAGTATGCTCTGCATTCATGGTTGTTTGCGTCACCTGTAACTTTCACATTTGCATTTGGTTCCTATTGGCTGATTAGTTGGGATCCCTCTTCCTTAATCCACCTGACCATTATTTTTTTAATGTTGAATACTATTCTATTTTGCCTGCTAAGATTTATTGAATGCAGCTCATACTTATCTTTATGTATGTACAGTTTATCAAATGTGAAGAGGTGAAGCGAAACAGGATGTCAGTTCCTGGATTTTTGTATTTCTTAAATCATCTTATTGGGTATTTGAAATCAATCAAGGTACAATCCGTAGTTAGTAACAAAGGAGGATACTCAAAATAGCAATGTCTCCTATTCACATTTGGATTTAGCATATGACAAAGAAGCACCAAGTACATAAATTAGCATTGTCTTCCAGCTGAACCATTGTAAGAAACAAAAGTTGAATTCAATAATTAGCAGAACTGGGAGGAAGCAAATAAGACCTCTTGGTGTTAAAGCAGAATAGCAGTCTGGATTTAGTGGAGTGGTGTAAGGAAATGCCTTCCTTGGCAAGGTTACTCCCTGACTTTTTGCCTTTTGTGGATGCCAGTTTCGATTGAAGGTGTGCTGGGACCCTGCTAACCAGGCCCCAGCACTAGTGTTCTTTCCTTAAACTGTACCTTTGTTCCCACAATTGGCACAGCCCTGGCACACAGATAAGTCCCTTGTAACTGGTACCCCTGGTACCAAAGGCCCTGATGCCAGGGAAGGTCTCCAAGGGCTGCAGCATGCCTTATGCCACCCTGGGGACCCCTCACTCAGCACATGCACATTGCCTCCCAGCTTGTGTGTGCTGGTGGTGAGAAAATGACTAAGTCGACATGGCACTCCCCTCAGAGTGCCATGCCCACCTCCCACTGCCTGTGGCATAGGTAAGTGACCCCTCTAGCTGGCCTTACAGCCCTAAGGCAGGGTGCACTATACCACAGGTGAGGGCATATGTGCAGGAGCACTATGCCCCTACAGTGTCTAAGCAAAACCTTAGACATTGTAAGTGCAGGGTAGCCATAAAGAGTATATGGTCTGGAAGTTTGTCAAACACGAACTCCACATTTCCATAATGGCTACACTGAAATCTGGGAAGTTCGGTATCAAACTTCTCAGCACAATAAATGCACACTGATGCCAGTGTGGGATTTATTGTAAAATGCACCCAGAGGGCATCTTAGAGATGCCCCCTGAATACCAGCCTGACTCCTAGTGCTAGGCTGAACAGTTTCTGCCAGCCTGCCACAACCAGACACGTTGCTGACCACATGGGGAGAGTGCCTTTATCACTCTGTGGCCAGGAACAAAGCCTGTACTGGGTGGAGGTGCTTCTCACCTCCCCCTGCAGGAACTGTAACACCTAGCAGTGAGCCTCAAAGGCTCATGCCTTTTGCTACAGCATCCCAGCTAGTGGAGATGCCCGCCCCTCTGGCCACTGCCCCCACTTTTGGCGGCAAGGCAGGAGAGAATAATGAGAAAAACAAGGAGTCACCCACCAGTCAGGACAGCCCCTAAGGTGTCCTGAGCTGAGGTGACCCCTGCCTTTAGAAATTCTCCATTTTGAGTTTGGAGTATTCCCCCAATAGGATTAGGGATGTACCCCCTCCCCTCAGGGAGGAGGCACAAGGAGAGTGTAGCCACCCTCCAGGACAGTAGCCATTGGCTACTGCCCTCCTGACCTAAACACACCCCTAAATGTATTGAGGGGCGACTCAGAACCCAGGAAATCAGATCCTGCAACCTACACAAAGGGCTGCTGACCTGAAAGCCCTGCAGAGACGACGGAGATGACAACTGACTTGGCCCTAGCCCTACCAGCCTGTCTCCAGACTCAAAAACCTGCACAGCGACGCATCCGACAGGGACCAGTGACCTCTGAGAACTCAGAGGACTGCCCTGAAACCGAAGGACCAAGAAACTCCAGAGAACAGCGGCACTGTTCACCAACAGCAACACCTTTTAAAGAACTCACTCTTCCCGCCAGAAGCGTGAGACTTCACTCTCTGCACCCGGCACCCCTGGCTTGAGCTCTAGAGAACCAACACTGCAGAGAGGACTCCCAGGCGACTGCAACCTCGTGAGTAACCTAAGATGACCCCCCCGGACCCCCACAGCGACACCTGCAGAGAGAATCCAACGCCTGGACCAAGCACTGCACCTGCAGCCCCCAGGCCAGAAAGGAACCAACCTCCAGTGCAGGAGTGTCCTGCAGGCGGCCCTCTTCCTAGCCCAGTCGGTGGCTGGCCCGAGAAGCCCCCCTGTGCCCTGCCTGCACCCCTGTTCTCCGTAGGCGCATATGTGTTTGGGCCCTCCTTTGACTGCTGCACCTGACCGACCCTGTGATGCTGATGCGGTGACTTTGGGGTTGCCTTGAACCCCCAACGGTGGGCTGCCTATGCCCAGGAGACTGACTGTGTAAGTGCTTTACGTACCTGAGAAACTGAACCAAACTTACCTCCCCCAGGAACTGTTGATTTTTGCATTGTGTCCACTTTTAAAATACCTTATTGCCATTTTAACCTGAACTGCGTGTACTACTGTTTTAAATCAAAGTTCTATACTTACCTGTGTGAAGTACCTTGCATTTTATGTAGTTACCGCAACTCTTGAATCTTGTGGTTCTAAAATAAATGAAGTAAATATATTTTTGTATATAAATACTATTGGCCTGGAGTTAAGTCGTTGAGGGTGAGTTCCTCATTTATTGCCTGTGTGTGTACAACAAATGCTTTACACTACCCTCTGATAAGCCTACTGCTCAACCGCACTTCCACAAAATAGAGCTTTAGCATTATCTAATTTTGCCACTATCAACCTCTAAGGGGAACCCTTGGACTCTGTGCACACTATCTCTCACTTTGAAATAGTATATACAGAGCCAAGTTCCTACAAGTGGCAACAATATGATTCACTTGCGTTTAACATTGGTCTGTCTACCAGTGTGTTATTAATTTTTTTCCGGAAGTGATAACTGTAAGTTGGCACGTGCAGTTGTAACACAGGAAAAGACATACAAGGTCCTAAGCAGTAACACATGAGTTTATGTAGGCAGTGTGTCTTTGTCTTTAGGGGTAAAATATTTTTTGGGAGGTGGGAAGAGGA
Source organism: Pleurodeles waltl (assembly GCF_031143425.1). Classification (NCBI taxonomy): domain Eukaryota; kingdom Metazoa; phylum Chordata; class Amphibia; order Caudata; family Salamandridae; genus Pleurodeles; species Pleurodeles waltl. The sequence goes on along the minus strand of NC_090440.1, from coordinate 747,290,928 downwards.
GGGTGGGTGGGGGGGGGGGGGGAGTTAGGGGAAGTTCACTTACTTTGCTTTCCCATAACTACGCAAAATTATGGTGGAATTACATGAAATGCAAATCCGTCATTGTATTATGTTAATGGTACAAAAAAGCATTTAAACAAAGCGCAGCAGGCAACAGCCAGTAGTGTTTTGTTATTGTAGGAAGTTGGCTCTGTATGTGCTATTTCAAAGTAAGGAATAGCATGCACAGAGTCCAAGGGTTCCCCTTAGAGGTAAAATAGTGGTAAAGAGAGATAATACTAATGCTCTATTTTGTGGTAGTGTGGTCGAGCAGTAGGCTTATCCAAGGAGTAGTGTTAAGCATTTGTTGTACATACACATAGACAATAAATGAGGTACACACACTCAGAGACAAATCCAGCCAATAGGTTTTGTATAGAAAAATATATTTTCTTAGTTTATTTTAAGAACCACAGGTTCAAATTTAACATGTAATATCTTGTTTGAAAGGTATTGCAGGTAAGTACATTAGGAACTTTGAATCATTTCAATTGCATGTATACTTTTCAAGTTATTCACAAATAGCTATTTTAAAAGTGGACACAGTGCAATTTTCACAGTTCCTGGGGGAGGTAAGTTTTTGTTAGTTTTACCAGGTAAGTAAGACACTTACAGGGTTCAGTTCTTGGTCCAAGGTAGCCCACCGTTGGGGGTTCAGAGCAACCCCAAAGTTACCACACCAGCAGCTCAGGGCCGGTCAGGTGCAGAGTTCAAAGTGGTGCCCCAAAACGCATAGGCTTCAATGGAGAGAAGGGGGGTTTTGTAGGGCACCGGGGGGGACACAAGCCCACACAGAAATTTCACCCTCAGCGGCGTGGGGGCGGCCGGGTGCAGTGTTAGAACAAGCGTCGGGTTCGCAATGGAAGTCAATGAGAGATCAAGGGATCTCTTCAGCGCTGCAGGCAGGCAAGGGGGGGCTTCCTCAGGGAAACCTCCACTTGGGCAAGGGACTCCTGGGGGTCACTTCTGCAGTGAAAGTCCGGTCCTTTAGGTCCTGGGGGCTGCGGGTGCAGGGTCTTTTCCAGGCGTCGGGACTTAGGTTTCAGAGAGTCGCGGTCAGGGGAAGCCTCGGGATTCCCTCTGCAGGTGGCGCTGTGGGGGCTCAGGGGGGACAGGTTTTGGTACTCACAGTCGTAGAGTAGTCCGGGGGTCCTCCCTGAGGTGTTGTTTCTCCACCAGCCGAGTCGGGGTCGCCGGGTGCAGTGTTGCAAGTCTCACGCTTCTTGCGGGGAGATTGCAGGGTTCTTTAAAGCTGCTCCTTTGGATAAAGTTGCAGTCTTTTTGGAGCAGGTCCGCTGTCCTCGGGAGTTTCTTGTCGTCGTCGAAGCAGGGCAGTCCTCAGAGGATGCAGAGGTCGCTGGTCCCTTTGGAAGGCGTCGCTGGAGCAGAGTTCTTTGGAAGGCAGGAGACAGGCTGGTGAGTTTCTGGAGCCAAGGCAGTTGTTGTCTTCTGGTCTTCCTCTGCAGGGGTTTTCAGCTAGGCAGTCCTTCTTGTTGTTGTTGCAGGAATCTAGTTTCTAGGTTCAGGGAGAGCCCTTAAATACTAAATTTAAGGGCGTGTTTAGGTCTGGGGGGTTAGTAGCCAATGGCTACTAGCCCTGAGGGTGAGTACACCCTCTTTGTGCCTCCTCCCAAGGGGAGGGGGTCACATCCCTAATCCTATTGGGGGAATCCTCCATCTGCAAGATGGAGGATTTCTAAAAGTTAGTCACCTCAGCTCAGGACACCTTAGGGGCTGTCCTGACTGGCCAGTGACTCCTCCTTGTTATTCTCATTATTTTCTCCGGCCTTGCCGCCAAAAGTGGGGGCCGGGGTCGGAGGGGGCGGGCAACTCCACTAGCTGGAGTGTCCTGCGGTGCTGTGACAAAGGGGTGAGCCTTTGAGGCTCACCGCCAGGTGTTACAGCTCCTGCCTGGGGGAGGTGTTAGCATCTCCACCCAGTGCAGGCTTTGTTACTGGCCTCAGAGTGACAAAGGCACTCTCCCCATGGGGCCAGCAACATGTCTCTAGTGTGGCAGGCTGCTGGAACCAGTCAGCCTACACAGATAGTCGGTTAAGTTTCAGGGGGCACCTCTAAGGTGCCCTCTGTGGTGCATTTTACAATAAAATGTACACTGGCATCAGTGTGCATTTATTGTGCTGAGAAGTTTGATACCAAACTTCTCAGTTTTCAGTGTAGCCATTATGGTGCTGTGGAGTTCGTGTAAAACAGACTCCCAGACCATATACTCTTATGGCTACCCTGCACTTACACAATGTCTAAGGTTTTGCTTAGACACTGTAGGGGCACAGTGCTCATGCACTGGTACCCTCACCTATGGTATAGGGCACCCTGCCTTAGGGCTGTAAGGCCTGCTAGAGGGGTGTCTTACCTATACTGCATAGGCAGTGAGAGGCTGGCATGGCACCCTGAGGGGAGTGCCATGTCGACTTACTCATTTTGTTCTCATTAGCACACACAAGCTGGTAAGCAGTGTGTCTGTGCTGAGTGAGGGGTCTCTTAGGGTGGCATAATACATGCTGCAGCCCTTAGAGACCTTCCCTGGCATCAGGGCCCTTGGTACCAGAGGTACCAGTTACAAGGGACTTATCTGGATGCCAGGGTGTGCCAATTGTGGAATCAAAAGTACAGGTTAGGGAAAGAACACTGGTGCTGGGGCCTGGTTAGCAGGCCTCAGCACACTTTCAATTCAAAACATAGCATCAGCAAAGGCAAAAAGTCAGGGGGTAACCATGCCAAGGAGGCATTTCCTTACAGTTATGCTATCACAAAAGATGGAGAGGCAACCTCTCATGGACAGTTCCATATGTCTCAGTTTATTTATTAAGTCCAAAATTAAGTCTTCAGTCTTCTTTAGGAAGATGATATAGAATTTATTTATCGTTCTTGCTTCGTAAAATACAGCTAAGCAGCCCGCTCGTTTCGCTCATACCACACAAACTTCATCAGGGCTTACACTTTGTAACTGATGTCCCAGACAGGTGTTTATAGTTGTTTAAACGTCACTTAGTGATACCAATATTGTTTCAGCACACTCCGTGAAATATCCAGCTGATACATGTATACCCTGTGTTCAGCATGTCCATTCCACATTTCCATTTAAAACGCCAAAAGGTTTTGCTATATTTTGTGTAGCAAAAACAAAAAAACGAATTCTATAATATCTTCCAAAAGACGTTTGAAGTCTTAATTTTGGACTCATTGAATTAATTGTGATATGTAGAACTGTCCATGAGATGTTGCCTCTCAGTTGTTGGTAATTTAGCAATTAGGGCTTGGGTGGCTGACCCAAGGAGGTGGGCAACTCATTTTGTAAATAATAAGGGATTTAACTGGCAGTGCGGAGGAATAGTCCTCAGCCACTTATTTGTTGTTGTATTATACAAATGCTTTCTTGGTAAATTTTTACAAGTGGTGCTGTTCACTGTAAATTTTACTGACAATGGCATTTAATTATGCCAATTTGCACAATGATATGCAAATGTAATCTAACCAGCATAAAACAATTCCTGGAATAATATTTAATTGAACTTGGTGTTGCAGGAGACTGGATATGCTAGGGTACCATCTCACACCTTCTCGTACACTGCTCTACCCTTTACACCTTCCCATGGCTCACTTAGATCCTGCAAAGATATCTGTTTGAGTGTGCAGCGACCTGTACAGCCTGATAATGTGTTCCTCCCACTGCCCATTATGAATAAAGTTTATATAAGTGTGTGCATAGAAGGTTCTTTATTAGTACTGTTCCAGTTTACCTGACAAACTGCGTCAGATGTTAGGACCTGTCCATCTTGAAATAGGATTCCTAGCATTGTCCGATTAGTGCCCGTCCAGTGTCTTATTTCAGCAGGTGTAAGTTGTCCTTGATGCTTTGGCAAGCCCTTGAGGAGGGATACTAGTGTAAGGTGTAACATGCCTCGTAATCGTTTACGTACTTGAGAAGCAGCTCAGAGCTGTGTAATAGTTTAAGCAGCCTGCGTCTAGGCTTGGTGCCTGGTAGGAAGACCTGTTTCTGGTTGCCTGGTTGCAAGGCACCCAGACCAGAGCAAGTCTCCTCCAGCGATAGCCCTGAGACCCAGCTGCATGTCTATCTTAGTTGAGATGCCTGGTAATAATGCTTGAAGCTCTGTGTTCCCAGTCTGCCCTGCTTAACTTGAAGGTGCTTTAGCAAGTGCTACCCTACGGAATCTATTGTACATATGAGTTTACCCAGTTTTGTATCAGTCACAAAATAATTTTCTGAAGAGGAATAGGGGAGATTATTGAAGTAATTCGAGAGATGGGGCAACATTGCCACCTTGAACAGAGTGGTGCGAGCCAAGTCCCAGGAGCAGGTAGGGCTTCCAAAAGGTTGTTTGCACGCTCAAGGCAGATACTGCTTTCGTGAGATTCCTGACTATTTGATTACGCTTGCATGGAAAATTCGGATCCCTAATTAGAAGATTGAAATGCCCTCCCACTTAATTACACCCACTTCCATGTCTGTCTGCATAGTTGTTGCCGTAGAGTGGAGTGGTAACCAGCAGAATTTGGACCAGTTATATTTTGAGGATTTAGACAAGTTTGAATCATGTGCACAAAGGTTTCTAATGTATACCAACATGTCATTAGTGTATGCAGATAGTGTATGTTCTGTCCACTATGCGGATGCCCCAGGCCACCCATCCTCTTGTTGCAGCCTGGGGGCCAAATGCCTCTTGGCCAGTACAAATATGGTGGTGGGGTGAAGGGTACTGATGTTGTCACCCCATGAACCCCGAAAGGAGCAGAAATAAGTATGCCAACTCGGACTCCAAAAGTAGGGTCTGTGCTAAGTAGTTCAATCATCTGTATGATGAACTCTGTAAATCAAAATTTCGCCAGTATTTAAACACAAAGTCGTGTATGTCTTATCCAGGTCAAGGACCAGGTCAAGTTAGCCGTATATCAAAAGTTGACTTCATAAATCTGTAGAATCTCTAGATGTTAAGGGAGGTGCACCTTGCAAGAACGAAATCCCCGAAATCACATTTGTCTGGATGGACCATGTCAAAAGCATCCCCAGATTGTGCCTCACACTAATTTTGCTGGAAATTTCATAGTTGAAATTGAGAATTTGCTAATTGCCCGTGAGAAGTTCGGTTTACCTATGTTTAGGTATTAACACTGTCAGTGCTTCTGTAAGTAACAGTCAGCCTCTTGGTGACTGTAATTTCATACAGCAGGGACAGTTATGATGCTAATGATTAACCATAGGTTTGATAAAATTCCAACAGGAAGCTGTTAAAACCTGGTGTTTAGCCAGGTGCCAGTATTTGAATAGCCACTCAATTTCTTAGTTTCTTACACGGTCTGTCCTCATTAAGGTTATGGGAGCACCCATCTCCTCATTAACTTCCATGGGGACTGGAGGTACTGGGAGCTCAGCCAGAAATTCCTCTCTTTTAGAATCGGTGTGTTTCTTTGTGTTATCATAAAATGCTCGGTTGTGTTCATGAAAAGCAGTTTAGACCTCACATTGAGTGTGCATTGTAGTGTGCGGTGTTATCTGAATTGTGATGTTGGGAGCGTGGGGTTCTCATGTTTGAGCGTTGCTAACAGTCTGTTGGCTTTGTTCCCTTCCACGTGGACTTTGGCTGGGTAAGCTAAATAATCTTCACATTGTAGTTCTGTCAGCTGTGTCTTTTTTTCACAGAACTTTGAAGGTGTGCATAAAAGTAGGATCACAATTCAGGGCAGGAATTCTTCTTTTTTGAGAACTCTGCTCACTCCCACCCTAGCATGGATTCAGTCACCTAAATTCTACTCTAAAGGCCTCTCATTCCACCATTTCTTTTAAAGTAGTTGTGTGTTCTGTCAGTCACTGTGCTACGAAATACTGGATCCTCGAGCATAGGGATCTGGAGGTGCTCTGTCAGGTTAGGAGGATGAGTATTATTATTATTTATTTTTTTCCCTGCGCCAGTCTAAGTCGGAAAGACTTGTGGTTAAAAAAAGATGTTGGTCGCAGGTGACTATGGTTCAGTCAGACAAAGAGGTCATGTGGCGGTGAGTAATAGTATACTTCAGGCTTTCGAAGCCTCTGTGCATCAGTGACCAATGTTCAAACCAACGGGATAGTGCTATAGCATTATGAGTTGTAGGGAATATTCGGAGGGCTGTGTGTGATTTATCCAGCATGATATTAAGTTCACACAGTCACTAACTAAGATCCAAGAGACCTGCACCCACTTATCCTGTTTTTCGGACTAAATTGTCGGAGTAATTTGCTGATTCTTGTTTGGAAAATAGATACTACCTAGTATCGCTGGTTCTCCATCCATTCTCCCTTTCATTAAGACCTATCTTCCCTCCTTATGTGGCAATACTAAAGTTGGCTCAAAAAGGATTTCTGCCCTCACTCAGGTCAACGTCCCCTAGAGAAATCAGAGTAGTTAGTGGAAACATCTTGATTTCCCACGCCCCTCTCCACTCAACAATCCAACATTTAAGAAGCATGGCCCCTTCTGCCAGTTTGATTGGGGCTCTTGGAGCAAAGCTGTGTAAACCCATCTCCAGTTAAGGACAGAGTACTTTCCTTAACATGTCTTTGTGTTATGCATCCCCCTAACGTTCCATTGCTGAAGGAGAGATTAACTGGTTGTCCTATGGAGGTTATTACATGCTTGTACCAAGGGATATATTGATGTGTTCACTGGTATTTAAGGAAGGGATACTGCTGTATCTACAGAGGCTGGTAAAAAGGGCTGTGAGGCCAGCAATCCCTTACTTGAATGAACTTGAACATGAACAGTAATATGTAGGACAGAGGGCTAACCGCCGATTGTCCAAACCTTCTAGTAAAACTAGATGACATCTTGTGAGATGTGCTGCACAGTTAACACTGTGCTAGCCCCCTGCTGTTCTTTCATAGTTGCTGTAAGCGGGTCTTCGTGAACATTTTGAAGTTGAGTTGCATTCAGGTGGGGATATACTGTGATGAGAGAAGCCAGAGCTTAAGTGTCCAGCACTTGCTGGTATGGGCTTTTTCTTTGACGGATTCTCAATCCAAATGTGGTGTGACTGGATTCAGTCTGGGCCTCTTGACCTCTGTGCTTGGTTCTCTGACATTACTGTTTTCTGGCCTCATCTATTTTGATTAGGCCCAATCCCAAGACATTTCTGGCTTGGTAAAGTAAAAGGTTTCATTGCTTTTCATAATTTTAAACTCAGCAGTATAAACTAATGAGTATTTCAAGCGCATTTCTATGAGCATTTATTTAACTCCTAGTAGGAGCCTCTTTGCTGCTGCACTGCCAGAGTGCAGTCCGGAAAGACTATATGTTGATTGTTTATTTCGAAGAGGGCGTTCTGTCTAGGAAGAGCTGTGAGGTCTGTGGAAGAAGGCGGAGAGCTTGTGGGAGACCACAAAACTTTTGATTCAACTTTCCATGGATTCTACAATGTCCTGCTCAGATTAACCTTTGGGCATACTGACAAATCTTTTGTTGCACCGAGCCTGGACATCGAAGTTCTCTGCTTTGCTATAAAAAAATGCACACGATCAATCAGATCCAGGATCTCCTTTTATATTTCAGACAATTATTTTAATCTTCTCTTAAGAGGCCATCATCAATAGCTTAAAATGGTTGCACCTAATCTGGTGTGAAGCTTATCAGAACAGGGTGCTGATAGAAATGGGGTCTCTAGTTGGTAGTGGTTTGCACCCTGTCCAATTAGGGACCCTCACTCTAGGAAGTGAGTCGCACAACTCTGGTAAACCCTGCTTTACCCTCTGGTAGCTTGGCTCAATCAGTTAGGCTTATCTCCGAGGCAATGTGGAAAGTATTTGTACACAAACAGTAACACACCATAAAAGTATTCCATACCAGTTTAGAACAATAGCCAATATCTATCTGAGTAAAACAAGACCAAATTGACAAAAATCCAACATAGGCAAGCAAAAATGAACATTTTTAAAGTTTAAATCTTAGTATAGCGTTTAGAAACACATTAGCTCCAATAGGGCTATCACAATGTCTTGATGGAGTCATCTCCAACAGTCCAGCGCCACTCACCAGGGAGTGTGTGGCGGTCATGTAGTCGCACGAACCCCATTTACAGTACCATGGAAAACAATGAGGAAACCAACTTTGTACGGAGTCAGGGCGGTGAGGTATTGCTGGAGCTGGTGCGGCATTGGTTCCTTACTGCTAGGCAGGGGAGGTGAGGTGTCAGTTCCATACGGTTTTAGGGGAGGTGATGCAGTGTTGGTGGCAAGGCGTTGGTCCCTTATGACAAGGCAGGATCGATGAATCCAGCAGGTCAAGACGTGAAGCGCTGACTTTGCGGTGTCACGATGACACCACGAGGCCAAAGGTGCTGCTGTGGAGTGAGGTGCCACGGATGTTGGTGACACGGCGCTCTGGACTTGAAGGCCCTGCAGTGGTCCTGGTTGTTGCACTCACTGGAGACCACAGCTCCAGTGCAGGTCACAGCCCGAGTTCAGAAAGCTGCATCGGTTCCAGAGTCGTTCTGGAGGTCGATGAACCTGTTTCCTCCTTGGTACACCAGAACTCACTCCCAAGGACCCAGGCACTGGATTTGGTGCCACTTGGCAAGTGAGGCCACTCAGCAAGAGAACCCAGGTGCTGGCAGGTGAAGTCTTTGGTGTCCCTGAGACTTCTTAACAGGAGCCCTTGGAGAACCTTTGAAAGCGGATGTAGAAAGCAAAGGCCAGTCCTTTCACTCCCAGGACAGAAGCAGCACGATAGTAGAGCAAACAGGCAGTGGCAGTCCCTCCTACATCATCCAGCTCTTCCTTCTGGCAGAATGTCCTAATTCCAGAAGGACTCTAACTATTTGGGGTCAGAGGTCAGTACTTACACCCATTTGTGTCTTTGAAGAAGGCAAATTTCAAGGAAAAGTCTTTGAAGTGCCCAAGACCCTGCCTTTCCCTGCTCTGGCCCCCAGACACTCCAGAGGGTTGGAGTCTGCTTTGTGAAAGGTCAAACACAGCCCCATTCAAGTGCAAGTGTCAGCTCCTCCCACCAATCTAGCTCAGGAAGACTTATCAGCCCGGTGATGGGCCATCAGGATATGCAGGGCACACCTCAGCTCCCTTTGTGTGTCTGTCTAGAGAGAATACACAGACAGCCTAACTGTCATACTGACCCAGATGTGTATTCCACAGACAGGCAGAGGCACAGAATGGTTAAGTAAGAAAATACCCACTTCCTAAAAGTGGCATTTTCAAACCCACTGTTCAAAAACCAACTTCACCAAAAGATGTATTTTTAAGTTTTGAGTTTGAGAGATCCCAAACTCTACCTGCTCCCAATGGGAAATTACAAGATACAGATATTTCAAGGGAATCCCCATGTTACCCTATGGGAGAGATAGACCTTGCAATAGTGAAAACTGAATTTAGCAGTATTCCACTATCCGGACATGTAAAACACACTGTTACATGTCCTACCTTTTCAATAACTTGTACCTTGCCCATGGGGCTACCTTGGGCCCCCATTAGGGGTAACTTGCAGATAATATAAGGGAAGATTTGGGCCTGGCAAGTGGGTGCACTTGCCAGCTCGAAATGGAAGTTTAAAACTGCACACGCAGATACTGCAAGGGCAGGCCTGAGAGATGTTACAGGGCTACTCGTGGGTGGCACAATCAGTGCTGCAGGCCCACTAGTAGCATTTGATTTACAGGCTCTAGGCACACATAGTGCACTTTACTATGGACGTGTTATTAAATCAAATATGCCAATTGTGGAGAAACCAATCACCAATAAATGTTAGACCAAGAGCATGTGCACTTTAGCACTGGTTAGCAGTGATAAAGTGCCCAGAGTCCTAAATCCAACAGAAACATGTCTGAATTAATAGGAGGAAGAAGGCAAAAAGATTGGGGGTGACCCTGCAAAAAAGGCCAGGTCAAACAGGTGCTATTTCCTTATCAGAAGCTTTATGATTCAGAGCTTCAGCTGTTGTGAAAACTAAGTAGTCAGTTTGCAATTTTTTGTCTCCCATATCCAGCAGGTCCTCATCTCACAGAAGCAGGGCACAAAAAACAGGAGGTCGTGTTTGACCATTAGAAGGGTCAGACAAAGATTTGTGGGCTGTTGCCTCTACAAAGGTTTGTAGAGGTAAGCTGTCAGGCCCGCTTGCTGTTTCTTGCCACCCCACAAGAGAATAGTTAGAGACCACACCACAAGCAACCTGACCATCTGAGAAGAGTGCTCCTCAATGGCGAAGAGACCGTCCGGAATGAAGCTTGGGGGTCTCACTGTTGGCCTTGGGGCTTTTGATATCTGTGCAAATGTGAGGTCTTTTCCTACCATCAGCACATTGGCTCATTCTTGGCTTTCCCTTTTCCCCCTCAAAACGTACAGGCTGGCTCAGGACCCCACAAAGCAACAGATTGTCTATAATGAGCTTCCACATTAGTAGCTACCTTTTGACCAGTTGAAAAAAACACTTTTTCTCTTTAAAACCTTCACTAGCTGCCTGCTTGTAAACATGTAAGCTTAGAAATCCTTGCCCCTGACTCCATTTGTGACACTGTCTGCGTTTTTCAAATAATTGGAAATGTGTGCTTCTCCAAGGATTCAGTATTCTAATGTGTTTTTTGAGACAACTTCGAATTAGATCGAAAGAAATTCGAAAGTTTATTCAAGAAGATTGTGCCAAAATCAACGAGGACCGAGAGAACGAGAAAACAGAACACATACCCCGGCGGGGGGGCGCTGAAAGAATTCACATGGGCCAGAAGAATGAAGCAAGGTAGGGGTCATGGAAAATACCCCATTTAAATTCTGCCCGAACTGCCAACATAAATTTGCCCAGCGCGATCTGCACGGTCTGCAACCTCTGCCTTCCTGAAGACCACAGAGACAAGGGCTGCGAGGCCTGCTCTGCCTTTGTACTCAAAACCCTCAAGGCATGCCAAAAGCAGAGGGGAAAAACACCACACAGCAATGCCGAGCCAAAGCCACCAGGAGTTGCTGATGGAACTGGGCCTTTCTAGTGATGTAGAAGAACAGATGGGAGGTGCAAAGTCGATGCACGGAGGGGCGTCAAGTTCCATGAGCGGGATGCCAAGAAAAAACGCCCACCAAAGAAGATGACAAAGGACATTGAAAAGGGGCCAGAGAAGGTAAAGAAACTGCCAAAAATCCATGAGGGAAAAGCGCCACAAGGCAGCTCGACATCCAAGAAAATGATGATCGAGGGCCAGCCTTGAACAAGAGAGCCCCACGGATCCCAGACCAGGGATAGCGTAGAAGCCCGGGCACTGAAACAGGTGAAACCCTCCATGGAGAAAGAAACCCTAAAACCACTGGAGGTATAAATGCTGAAAAAACGACCATCAGCGGCACAAGGCGTCAAAGTCATTGGAGGTGGAGAATAATAGGCGTCGTGTAGAGGCTGAAATGGCAGCAGACCTGCAAAGACAGAAAGAGTTTGCACTAAAGCAATTCCGAATCCCACCAATACCCTCAAGGGCCATGGACGTCGAAGAGAACGAGGCTGTGTTTGAGGCATCGGCAACCCCTGAACCTCATGAAAAAGAGATGGAGGAGGAATTCTACGACCTCGAAGAGTAGGAAGCAACTGGGAGTTTCGAAGACTTTTGGAATGACCTCGAAACAGAGAACCCAGAAGAAGAGGCTGACAGCTACCCCTTGAAGCCTTTGACCCCCTGATGACATCACATACTATAACAGCTTAGTGAAGAGGGCAACAGACACACATGGAGTGCCCCTGGAAGAAGAGAAAGGAGACTCTTGTTTCCTACAGGAAACCCCAAGTCCATCAAGCAAGGGAAACCTCTTATCTCCTTATGCTATGCAGCATCCTGGATTAGGGTAAGGAGGCCTTCAGAGAACCTGCAGCAGCAAAAGGGATGACGCCAGGTTGGAGAAGAAATAAAAGCCCTCCTCAAAGGACCCCAAATATATTTAGGGGAACACAGTGGCATACTTGTTTGTCAAAAAAGCGAGGAGGAGCAATGCACACACCTTCACAGGCCCTCCTCCAGATAGGGAAAGCAAAAGTCTGGACATGGTGGGGAGAAAGATGTAGAGCGGAGCGGCAACACAGTGGCGTATAGCGAAATCAAACACTCTTCTCAACAGGTATGGCCACCCATAGTGGGACAAAATCTAAGAGTTGATGAAGAAACTCTCAGAAGGAGATAAGGAAAGAGCAAATTAGATTATACAGGAGGGGAAAGCCAATGCTTGCCTAAAATCGGCGCTGGACGCCACAGACAGCCAGTAGACAAATGTGTATAAGAACAACACTAAGGAAGCATGTGTGGCTCAGGGTATCCGGCTTCAAACCTGAGGTACAGGCCTCCATAATAAATGAACCCTTCACTGTAGAGGCCTTATTGGATCAAGAGGTGGCCGATCCCTTGCAGCAGATCAAAAAGGATAACCAAACTGCAAAGGCAATGGGGGCGCTCCAATACAGAGGCAACTTCAGAAAAGAAAGCTCCATCGGAAGGCCTACAGAAAGGGGAACTTGTGACACAGAAGTAGCAGTAGCAGTAGCAGCAGCAGCAGCAACCGCCTCAGGGGAGTATCCAACAAAGTGGCCAACAGCCTGGGTACGAGCAATGACAACACCCCACGAGACAGCCCTTTTGAGGTAGTGAGAGCAAGGGGCGTTACACCCCCTCCACCTCCCTAGGGAGGAGGAACAGCTAAGTCACTCAGGTATGTATGTATGTGTGTGTGTATATTATTATAATATACACATACATACCTCGTAGGGGCAAAATAGCTCAGTACCCAGAGCAATGGGAACATTATTAGAGACGCTTGAATATTAAACGTGGTACATCACGGCTACTGTATAGACCTCTCAAGCCTACCACCACGAAACCCACCAAAGAAGAAAACATCAAAGAACAGAACTTGTACAACTAAGGAGAGAAGTGAAAGAACTCCAAAAACAAGCAATAGAAAGAGTACCAACAAAGGAACTGAACAAGGGCAACTACTCACCCTACTTCCTGGTACCAAAACAAGATCTTATGCTAAGGCCAATCCTGGATCTCAGGTTCATAAATGTATCTGCACTCAGCATTTCAAAATGATAACCCTACAGGAGCTAATCCCACTCCTGCAAAGAGGAAACTACATGGCAACCACAGACCTTCAGGACGCCTACTTGCACATAACCGATTAACCAGGCACACAAAAGATACCTCAGATTCGTACTCGAAAGAGTTTACTACCAATTCTAGGTCTTACCCTTAGGAATAAAGTTGGTACCAGGGGTTTTCACAAAATACCTAGCGACAGTTGCAGCATTCATAAGAAAGAAAGGAATTCAAGTAAACCCCTATTTCGATGACTAGCTTATAAAGACACAGTCAAAGGAGAAATGTCAGAGATACCAAGAAAATATCTTCCTAGGAGCCAGACTCCATGCAAGGAAAGCGCATGCTACTAATCCTTCCCAGAGGAGAGTACAGGCGATCACAAAGCAAACTCTACTTTACCAGAAGGGACTATCTTGGGCAATGCGGACAATCATGAAGTTGATGGGCATGATGACTTCATGTATTCCCACGATACGCTATGCAAGACTCCAGTGGCTGAATAACTGATCACCGGGAGTTGGTTTTAATAGCTGTAACAGAGAATACAGAAGGAGACACAATGGTGGGTATCCAAACACATATCCAGGGGAAGACCTTTCAAGACAGCAACTCCCTCAGTGGCCATCACAATGGACCAGTCCCACAAGGGATGGGGAGCACACATGGACAATTTAAGAATCCGAGGCCAATGGAACAAGAAAGATGCGATAATACCCATCAGCTTCCTTGAGCTGAAAACAGGGCTACAGGCCCTGAAAGCATTTCAAACACAAATATAAGGAAAGACTTTACTAATCCAAACAGATAATACAACAACAGTGTTTTATCTGAACATGGGGGTACAAGTCTTTCCCCCTAAGCAAGCTAGCCCATGAAATATGTAATTGGGCGATTCCACAAGGGATCAACTTGCAAACAGTCCACCTACCAGAGAAGGTCAAAATAGAGGCAGACAGAAAAGCAGCACACGTGAATGGGAGATAAAACAAAGTCTAGAAAAAATCTTCAGGATTTGGGGAACCCCAACAATAGACTTGTTTGCATTACCAGAGAACAGAAAATGGCAACACTTCGCCCCAGGTTTCCACACCATCAGTCATAAGGGAATGCCCTGTCACTAAACTGGTCAGGGAGATTTGCCTATGCCTTTCCGTCGATTCCCCTAATATCAAAGGTACTTCGAGAAGGCCAGGAAACTAGGGACAAACGTTATCCTGATAGCCCCTCAGTGGACCAGACAAGTATGGTATTCAAACCTACTTGAGTTGTCCAAGGGACAGATAAGAGTCAAAGTGGAACGGGACCTACTCACAATGCAGAAGGGGCAGGTGCTCCAACCGGAACCTGCAACACTCAATCTAGCAGCATGATGCCTGAATACATAGAATTTGGACAATTAAACCTACCGCCCAGAACCATGGAGATACTAAAGGAAGCTGGAAAACCAACAACGATGCTACATGTAGGAAGCGGGCCTGGTGTGTGGTAGACACCTATGGTGTTTGCACCTTATACCGGGTCCAGGCAACCCTATTAGTTAGTGAAACAGTGTCTAGGAAGCCAGGGCTCTCTAGTGGTAGCTGTGGTGAGCAGCCAAGACTTAGCTAATAGGAGTGTAAAGCACTTGCAATACCACAGCAGTCACACAGTAAGTTATCACACATGCAAGGAACCACACAGTGTTGCAAAAATTAAGGTACTTTATTACAATAACACTGAACTAGATTACTTAGGCAGTCCCCAAAATGGATGTGAGTACCCACTATATATACACTGTAAGTATTAGGAATTAGCATAGAAAAACAACAAGCATTGGCAAGAAATATCAGAAAATTGCTAGGGCCCTCTGGGGGGGGGGGAACCATATACTAAAATAGTGGAATGCAAAATTAGGTCCCCCATCCAAGGATGTGGAGTAGTTAGAAGGGAGCTGGGAGAACTCAGGACCCCAAGAGATGAGTACCTAGATGACCCCTAGCGACGAGGAGAGCAGAGATAAGTTACATGGACTTCCCATGGACTAAAAAGGGGACTTGGAAAAAGGAAGATTGCAAAACCATGGCCAGTCCAGTGGAACTTAACAGTGGATTCTGGAAGAAGAGGACCTGCAAGAGAAGGGGACAGAGTCCAGTCCACACTGGAGTGTCCAGGTAGGGCAGGAGCCAGTACCCACCCTTCTGTGGATGAAGATCTGGGTTAATGAGGGAAGATGATCAGCTATGGAGCCCAGGACCTGAAGGGAAGTCCTTGGAGTCTTGCAGATGATGTCCCATGCCGCTCACTGGGTCGCACATGGTCAGGAGGACCACCAACAAGCCTTGGCAAATGCACATCTGGGCAGAAGAGGATTTGAAAAGAAGAGGAGGACCAGCAAGGTCCAGGGAACTCGGCCCTTGGAGGGGAGTCCGGGCTGACCCCCAGCAGCCAGAAGAGCAAGCAGAAGCAGTTGTAACCCCCACAGGCAACGCACTGGCAGCAGGCACAGTAAGTTGTAGTGAGGCCCAGTCAACACACCTGGAGAGGAGTCCCATGGCTCTGCACCAGCAGAGGAGAGATTGTCCTGGCAAGGATGAGGTGCTGGAGGCCAGGGCTATATGGAGCCTGAAGATCCCTTAGCGCATGAGTCAACAATCCTTGGTTGTTGCAAGAGTTGCGGTGCACAGGGGTACTGTCTTTTGAGGACAGGCAAGGGCTCACATCTCCCAAGTTATACTGAGGGCAGAGGGGACCACTCAGAACCACCACCAGTGTTTGAGTATCCACGCAGCTCCTGTGGAGAGTGTATCCCAGCAGCTGGACGCTGTTGCCTTGGATGCCTGCGGATGCAGGGGAGTGCCTTCTTCACTCCAAGGGAGATTTCTTCTTGCTTTTTTGGTGCAGCCGAAGTCTTGCCAACCCCA
The DNA here is from genome assembly GCF_031143425.1 of Pleurodeles waltl. Lineage (NCBI taxonomy): Eukaryota > Metazoa > Chordata > Amphibia > Caudata > Salamandridae > Pleurodeles > Pleurodeles waltl. The sequence goes on along the minus strand of NC_090440.1, from coordinate 747,274,909 downwards.
GAGGATGCACAGCCGTGGAAATGTTGCAATTACTGGAAGGAGCCGAAGAAACAGTGTTGCCAGGCCTTCTCTGGAGTTGCAGGCTTGTTTGCCTCCTGTGAAGTCCAGCAGCGGTTCCAATGGCCAGGAGCAGAAGAGGTTGATGCAGAGGAGTACTGGTTGAATCTTGCATGCCGAATCTGGGGACCCACCTGTAAGGGAGTCCCTAAATAGCTGTAATAGGAGGCTTGGTCACTCTGCAGGGTGACCACCTATCGGGGGGGGGGTGTCATTGACGTCAATCATTTGTCCTGACCAACCATTTGCTCCCAGGGGCCTCTGCGCATCTGGTTTCCAAGATAGCAGACCCAAGTGGCCACCTGGAGGAGCACCGTGCAACACCCTTTGGGTGGTGGACAGGGGAGTGGTCTCTCCCCTTTCCTTTGTGTGGTTTCATACCAGAGCAGGGACCGAGAGTCCCTGGACTGGTGCAAACTGGGTTATGCAAGGAGGGCACCAAATGTGCCCTTCAAAGCAAGCCAGTGGCGTAGGGAGGCTACCCCTCCCAAGCCTTGTAAAACCTATTGCCAAGGAAGAGGATGTTGCCTCACTCTCCCACAGGAAATCCTTTGTTCTGCCTTCCCCTGCTTGAGATGGTCAAGCAGTAGGAGGGCTGAAACCTGCCTGAGGGGCTGCAGTAGCGTGGACTGTCAGCAAACCCTGGAAGACTGGTAGGAGCAATACTGGGGGGGGGGGGTCCTCCAAGGAGCCCGCAGAGTGCATGGAATCATGCCACCAATAGTGGCATTAGTATTGGGGTGACTCCTACATGTTTGATACCAAACATGCCTATGTTCGGAGTTACCATTATGTAGCTGGATCACAGATACAGGTGGCCAGTATATGGGTAAAATGGATTGCCCGCACTTAAGTCCTGTGCATTGGAACTGGAGTTCGTAGGGGCACCTCTGCTCATGCAGGGGTGCCCTCACACATCTAAACTGCCCTCTGGGCTTGGGGGGCTGTCCACCATAGGAGTGACTTAAAGTGACCTGGTGCAGTGACAAGCACTGCAAGGGTGCATACAATTTTTCACGCATGCTGCAATGGCAGGCCTGCAGACATAGTTTGCATGGGCTCCCATAGGTGGCATAATACATGCTGCAGCCCATGGGGGACCCATGGTGTACTAATGCCCTGGGTACCTAAGAACCATATATTAGGGACTTAGGGGTACACCAGTATGCCAATTGTGGGTTGTAAAAGGTACCAAAGCGACCAAATTTAGAGGCGAGAGCTCAATCACTGAGGTCCTGGTTAGCAGGATCCCAGTGAAACACACTTATAGGCAAAGAGTGGGGGTAACCATGCCAAAAGGAGTGACTTTCCTACTCTGCACATCAAAATAGAAGAGATGCCTCCTATGATGCACAAGAAGTAATACCCTAGAAGCAACATCTAGGCAGTGAACAGTAATAACCTATCTCACACACTTGCTAGACAGCGGGACCAACTACTGCTCTCTCAAGGTACACTTGGTGGCATTCGTGGCCTACACCAGAGGAGTGTTATGTAAAAGTTTCTTCACAACACCTGTTATAAAGAGGTTTCTGGAAGGATCCAAACAAATCACCCCTCCAAGAAAGGCATCAGCCCCAATGTGGAGCTTAAACATAGTGATAACACACCTTAGGACAAAACCATTTGACTCCATGCACAAAGCTGAACTCCGGTTTACCACACTGAAGACCAGCTTCCTCATAGCCATCACATCGCTACAAAGGGTAAGCGAACTTCAAGCGCTAACAATACAGGAACCATATATGCAAATCGAAAAGACAAGGAAGGTCTCAAAACGAACTGCCAATTCCTACCTAAAGTGGTGAGCAAATTCCATGTTAACCAAACAAAGTTGACAGTCTTACGAAGGCAACTAGAATAAAAAAACTACGTACACTGGACGTACGAAGGGCAGTAATATACAACTTGGAGGAGAGACAGGGCTCTACAAAAGTAACCAACTGTTTGACTCGTATGCCAAATCCAGTAAAGGGTCCCCTGTCACAAAGGGGACTATTGCACGAAGGATTGTGGAAACAATCCAAACATGCTACGCAGCAGCTGGCAAACAATTGCCCCACTGTCCAAAAGCACACTTAATGAGGAAAAATAGTGCAACACTAGCTTTTATGGCAAACATACCCATAGACACTAGCTGCACAGCAGCAGCATGGATATCCCCGCACACATTCACAAAACATCATTGTGTGGACATTCAAATGCATAAAGAAGCCCAAGTGTGACAAGGTACTACAGCACTTGTTTGCAAGCTCATCATTTCAACCCAGCCAACCCAAATAGAGGGGAAAACCGCTACACAATCTGATGCACAGCATGTGAATCCATAAAAGGATTCATGCTGCAAAACAAAATGGTTACTTAAGAATAGGAGTAGTTTTGCAGCCTGAAGAGTTTTCTGGATTCACATGTGACCCACTCACTTCCCCAGAAATGAGAACAGGACAAACAGGTGGGGAGGAGGTCTGATGTATGTAATGCAAGCATGCATGCACAGGAACTTCCGTGGTGCTGTCTGACATCATACAGGGGACGGACTAAGCACCAAATGGTAGTCGACAATACCTGAAAGAAAAAAAAAACAATTCCCGACCCAACCACTAGATGGCGGTATGATGCACAGCATGCGAATCCAGAAAACTCTTCAGACTGCAAAACTACTCCTACTGGTAAGTAACCATTTTGTTTAGCGTCTGCTGTTTCTATATTTTTCTGTTCAGCTGACAATCTCACTTAGACAAGCCTCCAGATCGAAGTGTTCTGTGCAGCTATGCTACAGCTATTCCGATCTCTGCTGACTCCCTCTGGTGCACTTTGGGCCCCACGGGGTCTGAGAGACCCTCCACCTGGTGTACTGCCCTAGGGTTCACCCTCTGCATCAGCTAGAGCCCCTGAGCCACTTCTGCCCTCAGCTCCAGTTCGAATGGTACCCAAACCCACATCTGGCCCGGATACTTCGATGCTGACCACACCTCTGAGGAGGCGATTCCAATTGTCCTCTCAGACGCCTATCCGAATCTTATCAAGGCACCAGCACCTGACCTTGAACTTCCACGTGGCAGGTAACATTCATTACAGTCCTTCTTTGGCATGGAGTTTAACAATGACTATGACCAGGGTGATGGGTTTGTTCGGGTCTGTGCTGAGTACAATTAGTGTAAGGACTTGCAGGAGGCTAGTGATGCTCTTTTCTCTCCATCTGGCCCAGCTACGGAAGAATCTGCCTTCTACTCTCTGGTTAGGGCAGCAGAAGTCCTATCAAAGCGGCCCTGTCTGATACCTTCCTAGGTGCTTGAGCCAGGCCTTGTACTGGCCTTCCAGTTAAGCAACAGATTTCCAAGCACCATAGTCCTGCTCCTGGCAAGCCAGCCTTTTTGTTGCAGCACCTTTCTCCAGAGAGCCTTGTGGTGTAGACTTCCACTAGCCAGACCAACCCTACCAATTGTTCTACCATGCGTCCTGACAAGGAAACAAAGCGAGTGGAGATCTTTGCTAACTGCTTCTCATCGACCAATTTGGCCCTGAGATTGATCAACACCTCCTATGTGTTGAATTATTACACTTGTGCCCTTGGGACTCTGTGGCACAAGTCCATCCTTGTGTTTTGAAAGACAGTCACCCTGGGCTTTCAGAGGCTATTTAAGATGGCCTTGTCATGGCTCTGACTTACAAGACTCCGCTGGGCAATCTATATGCCAGTGTTGCCATTTACCGCCATGCCTGGTTGCGATCGACTGGGTTTTCAGGCAACATCCAGTCCTCCTTGATGAACATGCCGTTTGATGGGACTCTGTTTAGGTACAAGACCGACTCTGCCTTTGAACACTTCAAGGAGAGAAGGGTTACGGCTCGTTCTCTGGATGTCTCTGCCCAGCCTTGTCAGCTGCCGCAACTCGGCAGCCGCAACAGTTCCACTGTTCCCTTCTTGGCTTTGGCTGAGGCATCCTTTACCACTAGCCTGTCCCACCCCAGCAGGGTATCCAGCAGTTTTGTGGGGTGGGAGAGGCTGAGTTGCCCACGGCCCCCGTAGTCAAGCTCAGGATGTCACCCATGCCACTGGACTTCCCACTCCTGCAGCCCCACCTCCCAAACCTCTTTAGTGTACTCTTAGTGTTACAGCCACCCAGTAGGGCAGAATCCACTGATTCTATCCAGACTGGCAAGAGATAACATCGGACAGGTGGGTCCTGCAGATTGTATACAAAGTTTATGCCTTACCCTTCATTTCATTCCCGCTGCTCCTTCCACCATCCACCTAGCAACTGATTGATGATAATGTCTCTATTTTGCTGTGGGAAGTCCAAGCCCTTTTGTCCAAGGGGGCTGTTGAGAGGGTTCCTGCACCACACATAGGGTGTGTTTTTTATTCCTGCTACTTTCCGGGGCCCAAAAAAAACAAGCTCTTTGGCCTAGTTTAGATCTGCGTCCTCTAAATGCCTTCCTCAAGAAGGAGAAATAAAAAATGTTCACCGTTGCCCATGTCTTGTCTGCCATTGACCCTGGCGATTGGATGATGGTGTTGTACCCACAGGACTGATATTGCCACATACTCTCCCTGCTAGCCCTTTCGTGTAACCTGCTGTTTGTGGTGGGACAGGAGCACTATCAGTTTGCTGTGCTCCCCCTTGGTCTCACTAGCGTCTGTAAGGTGTTCATGGAGGTGATGGTGACAGCACACCTTTGGAGGTCAGGGATGCCAGTCTTCCCCTACCTCAAGGACTGGCTGTAGAACTCTGACTCGGACTCTGCAGTGGGATCAGAAGTCCTAGTGTGCCCAACAACAATGGGGCCTCTGCAGTCAAGTTCTGATTTCGGAGGATACTGCTTAATATGTGCAGTGGTGGTTACAGGAATAGGAAACAACACCACTCATCCAAAAGATACCAACGTAAAGGGGATGCCCATCATCCAATAGAGGATAAGATCACTTTTGCTGCACGTGACTGAACTCTATGTAGGAGTAGATCAAAATTTGAGCCTTCCATCCAGCCTGGCAGAGAGGGATGATTCCATTACACTCATGCTGACTGACTATCTTAAGTTCTTGTTTGTTGCATGTTATTTGATCACCTCTTCCGGCCAAGACCTGCATTCTGGAGACCATCTGCTCCACCTGGTTATGCATCCCTCATTAAATGGATAGGACACCTATCTTGAGGAGACAAGTGGGTCTTGGATCCCTGAGATGCAGGCTGTACCCAAAAAATAATTGTACATACTGCATTTCAGGCACTGAAGTCTGTTGCCTCCACCCCTGGCACAACACATTCATACAGCAGTGTAGCCTTGTGCACCCTGAAGCGAGGCCAAGCTTTTTATGGTGTGCAGTGAGATTTAGGCTCGATGTGGTAATGCTCCAGGTTGTTGTCCCCCTCCAGGGCTTGTTCCTCACCTTTGTACATGTCTTACAGATAAAAAAGCAGGAAGGACAAGTAGAAGACTAAATATGTAGAAGATTTGCCTTGATGCTGTTCAGTGGAGAGGTTAGTTCCTGAGCCCCTCAGCCTCCAGCAGTGTAATCCACAGAGCTGGAGTTAGTGGATATCACTCCTTCTGTGGAACCTTCTCTGATGGTAGACCTTTTATCAGGATTGGCACTACTTCTGACACTTTTTTTGGCTCAGACTACCCCAATGCCTTTTACAGAGCAACTTATAACCAAGTTTGCAGCTATCACCTTAGAGATCCAGCAGTACTGGCAACCTATGCTGACATCTTCAACTGACTCACATCCTCTGAAGGTGCCAGAGGGAGTTCAGCCTGATACTGATGCAGCCAATTTGCTTCCACCTCTGATAAAGCAGGCTACTTTTCCCTGCAGAATACAACTTCTGATATAAATTTGGAGTGTCCTTCAGGGCCAGCCCATGTGGAAGTAGCCTCTTTCATGTTGTCTTCAGGAAGACATCTGATGTGCTGGAGCTGCCTCTGCCTACTGTGGAGCCTAAGGCAAATATTCTTACTGAGACCCTTTTACCCTCTACTTCTTTTGCTGAGCCCATACTACTCTTTAATGATGCACCCTTGAGCCTAGTGAAAGGAGTGGTAAAAGCTTTCATTTCCTCCTGCTGTAAACCAACTGGTAGCATGTGGTACAAATCAACCCAGGCTGAGCCAACCTTTACTGTTGATGCATCCTTCACCGGAGAGCCGGCTGGTGCAGGCACCTTCCTTCACATAAGAAAACACTGGAGCATTTACAGTGCACCCACCTAAGGGGAAATGTAAAAAAAAAAAAAAGCTGGAGGTAGGTGGGGAAAAATAAGTTTTAGCAGGCAGCCTTGCCTTCCTTTCTCTGTGCTTCCTGCCTCATGGGAAGGTATACCTATGTTCAGTGGGATATGGCTGCAGTTTTGTCCCAAGGTTGCCAGACCATCTGTAGGAGCTGATTTTATTTAGTGACTGATAGGTTGCTTCTAGGGATTTCCTTGGAGCAGGACTAGACACAAAATATTGTGGCTATGATATAGGTTTTTCAGTTGATGTCCAAGCGATACTGATGGATATGCCTTTTGACAGAGTCCTCCCGGCTTTCTTGAAGTGTTTCAAGGCAGCAACAGCGACTGCCGATCTTTGAGCCTCCAGTCGTCATCGCAGGATTACAGGTGTTTTAGAAATTGTTTTCAAAGGGATTTAATTTCAGACTACACCAATCCTCCCCAGAAACAAAATTAGCTCTTCAATCAATACAAAGACAGGTGCAAAAATAGGGGTTGTCAGACTGAGCAGACCCACATTCTCCCCCCCCCCCCCCAACCATTTCACACTGCTAGAAAAGCCAGGCAGTGGGAGAAGAGGTATTCTCCTTTCTACAGTCCTAAAAGACCAGATTACAGAATCTAGTAGGTTGTTTAAATAGTTGAGAGGAAGCATTCCCTACTGTTACAGCAGGCTCTACCCAAGATTCTTCCTTGGTCCCTGAAATCAAAAGATTATCTTTATATCCCACAGCAGGAGGTGGCAGTTCTGTTGCAAAAAAGAGCCACTGCTACTCTCAGCACCTCCAGTTCCCAAGAAGGATGGTGGACTTCGTCTAATACTTGACCACAAGATCTTGAATGTATTCCTCTACAAGGAAAAGTTAGGGATGCTGGCCCTGGTTCAGGTTCTGTTGATGTTTGAAGTGGAAGAGTGGATGGTGTTCTAGACCTGCAGAATTCAGATTTCCACATACTGATCCTGCAGTCTCACACAGATGCTTGTATTCGTTGGATGGTCCTTTCACTACCAGTTCACACTCCTTAAATCAGCACGTTGAGTCTTTTCCAATGTGATTTCAGTGGTTGTGGCACATCTGAGAAGGTTATGGTTCTCGTACCCAGACAACTGGTTGCTCGATGACAGCTTACCAAGGAGGGTACCGTTCCACCTTCAGGCAGCAGCATCCCTGCAGTTCAATTTGGGCTTTTCCATCAATGTACTAGTGTCTACCATAGAGCCATCTGAGCACCTCATGGTAATAAGGCAGTACTGAACATAACACTTATTGGAACTTTCCCTAGAGGATTCGGCATATGATTCAGATGTTTTCAAAGGGAGTTCTGATTCCAGTTCAGATGGTTCTATGCCTGCTAGGTCTGCTGGTTTCCTGAGTCCTTCTAGTCTCATACGCCCACTTGGGACATAAGCACAGTGCCTCTTCAGGCAGTGGTTCCACCATGGGGGAGATCTGTCAGGCACGATCCTGGGGTGTGGTGGTGGACCTGACCTGGTGGTCAATGAAGGACCAACTGTCTCAAGATCTGTCCTTTCACCTATCACCCGCAATGACTACAGTGGTAATTGATGTATCCACCCTTTTATGTATGTTCATCTGGAAGAACTGCAGATCAGAGATCTTTGGTCTCCAGAAAAGGTGGTTTGACATCAAATTGTTCAAACTGAAGTTAGACTGTTCATGTCTCGATAGATAATATGACCAAGATGTGGTACATCAGCAAACTGGAAGAGTGGGGTCTCCTCTGTCTGGAAGCAATGAGCATGGGGCACCAGCATGGAATCAGATTGTCAACCATCTTACTATCTCTAGCGACTCCGGAGCTAACAGCCTCAGCCAATGCCATCTTGGCAACTATGAGACCCAGAGATGGTTCTGTAAATGTTTGCCCTTTTGGGTACTCTTCGGTGAACCTCTCTGCCACTCATGGCAGTGCTCCTTGCCTTCAGTTCTGCACCCTCCAGTATCTGCTGCAGGGAGCTGTTGACACATTTTGGTTGAGGTAAAGCTTCCATTTTACTACACATGTCCAACCTTACACTTGATTCCTTGAGTTGCCCCCAGACTAGCTGTGAAGTGTGTGTTTTGCAGGCCTCCTCACCTCTCCCGGCATCCCCCACTCCACCTAACTCTGAGAGTTGTACTTCTCTCTGATTTGGAGAGGTAGTTGCTGCACCTTAACATCCAGAGTCTCCACCTTCTTGCCTGGAGTTTTAACGTAGATGCCTGAGCTCCTTTCAGCTACCATTGGATGTATTCAGTATTTTCAGCCAGTGGCCACTCCGCCAAGTCAATCTGTTCTGGAAGGTGTAATAGATTTGTTGCCTCATGTGCAGCACATACTTGTCTTGAAGGCAAGTGTATGAAGTACTTCATGTCACCAAAATGCAGTGGGTACCATCAAGTGACACATTGCCACCTTGTCAGATCTGCTCTGCCTTCGAGATCAGCCATACCGGTTTAAGTCTCTGGTTATAATTAGATTTCTGAAGGGACTGCCTCGTGTTTCCTCCAAGTCCCTTTATGATACTGCAATGGGGTTTGGACCTGGTTGTTACCTTTTTTGCCCGGTGTTTCCTTTGAGCCCTTTAAAGTTGTCAGTTAAAACTGTTAACATGCAAGACACATTTTCTTGTGACGGTTACAGCATTGGTTGGTAGGGGTTTCTAGTGTTTGGGGTCTGTTATAGAAAGGTTGTACTGCTCAACAGGGCTTCAAGTATTGGAAGTATTCATTAGAGATGCGGCCTTTGATCGGTGTTTTGTGCTAGGTGTAAGTCCTAATTTGCAGGAAGGTCCAGCCCATGTCATGAATTGCACAGTGTGCAGGCCCTTAAATGAGATTCATCATGCCAACAGGAGCAAGTGGAAGACTTGAAGGACCAGCCTTAATGAGATCCAATATTCTAAGGTGCAGGAAGAGCCGCCTAGCTTTGTTCTGGATCGGTTGTAGCCTGTGTAGGAAGATGGATGGATCCTTCAGATATGCCATTGGCATCATTAAGCTGGGAAAACTGGAGGACGTTGGTAGCTAGGCCCTTCTGAAGGATGCCCAGGGAGGAGAAAACCTGCCTCGAGAACTCAATTTATAGAGAATCCTGAAACTACCAGCTTTAAATTGATTTTTGTTTAAATTCTTAGGTCAAGCATATCCATTCTTAACAAAATAAGTTAATAATGTTGCTTTCACACAAACAAGTATCCCTGATATCACTTATAAATAGGAAGAGGAAACTTTAATGTAGTTTTTCTTTCTCTTAATCGGTTTCGTAAAACATTTGCTTTGGTACCTCAGTTGCAAGTTAAATAAAAAATACATTAGGCATTCAGTACTGTTAAAGCTGTTAGTACAGTTAATTCTGCACTCGTATTTCTACAACCGAGGCTGAGGAATGGGTGTATAACTAGAGCGGTGTTTAACAGCAAAGTCAAATGGTGCAGTAGTTTACAAAGTTATATGAAATGGCTTTAGCTCTCCAATGTAGTGACAATTGTTATGCCTTTATGCATCAGTTTCAGTATTGTTGGTATTTGTAGAAACGTGTTTAAACTTCAGTTGCTAAATACAAAGTTGGTTGTTTCGTACTGAAGTAGCAGGTTTTTAAAGAGTAAACAAAACATTTTCTCTGACATAATATTCAAAATCTACATTTTATGATGCTATTCACATTCAAAAAATTGTCTCATGTTAGAAGTTGTTGCTGATGTATATTTGGAAGAGCTCCTAAACACAGTTTACCTCTTTATTAAAGCTGGTAATTACAGATATATATTTTAACGATAATGTTTTTATTCCTTTACAGATAAAGGCAAAAAATTATGACAAAGTAGAAAAGGTGAGTAGGCTGTTATGAAAATCAGTAAAAAATAGTACTGCTGTTTGATTAGCTGTAATATGTTGGAATAGCTGTCTGGGTCAAAGTACTGTATGTGGCATAACACTGAATAACATTGTAAAAGTAATATCGGGCATGCCTTCACAGATCTTTGCTTGCGAAAAAGTAATTATGATCGAGCACAAAAATGGTGCCCATAGAGTACAGATAACTTCAGATCTTTGATCCATAATGTCAACATTTGTTGAACTCTATGCAGAATTGCAAAGTTAGCACCATTACAATCACAAAATTATTTATTATGGCAGCTTCTCTTCTACCTCATCTAGCACATGTTCAGATTTCGTCCCCAAAAGTTGAACCCATTGTCTACCCAAATAAATGCTCTGAATTTCTTGCACTCATTTTTTTCTGAATTATTTTCTTTTTTAAAGAGGAAGGTCGCACTGGGTTTCCTTTAACATCATGGAAAGAAAAGCCATTTTACAATAAATTTCACTTGTTTTAAATCAAAGTGTTTTGTTAGCCGGAGACTTAAATATTGCTTGTGCCTCTCCACCGAGCTCTAGACAGCATTGCAAATGAAGACTCAGTGTTGTGAATATGTCCTGTAGTATGACGTGTTCAGTCATTAGGATAGTGTCCTCACCAACAGCTCACCATGGATAATTGGCCCTTAACATGTAGGCCTACTTTAGTCGATGTCAACAGTATTGTGGAGTCCTACACTGCCTATCTAAGGATTGTTTACTGCTGATTTCAGAAAAGGTTGCTAAGGTGATTCTACATGATTGTTTCCTTATAACTAGTTAGCTTCTGGGTCATGATTCCCATATCCTAGAGCTACACAATACATAAGACGAGAATATGTTCACAGATTACAGAATTCTTTTAGGTGTTGTTACTTGAAGCATTCTACTAGCAAGAGAAGTAGGTTTAATTAATATTCATATGTGTATACCAGGAGCATGTGCTTCATGTTTCTAGACTGAATTAGGTCCCATATTCACAATCATTTGAGGGTATGGTTCCGCCATGTCCTTTAAGTCTAGAAATGGATAACTGACAAAATGTATCCTAGTATACAAAATATGTGCAAAGCGTGAATTATCTTTGTTTGGGACCTTAAAAGGTAGGTCTTAGTATTTCAAAATAAATTCATGTTAAAAATGTACAACAATTATCACATTAAAAAACATTCTCATCGCTGCATTCCTTTCTTTTATCTAACCTCAGGCCTTAGTGTTGGGTACATAATAGTTAAATGTACACTACCAAACAGTTTGCCTAGTGAAGAACAGTCTTTGTCTCACAATTTTTTCTTTTTTGTTCATATTCCTACTCGTTCACTCTTTCTGCCCACCTCCTGTCGTCAAAATAGCCATCATCAACCCTCTGATAAAATTATATTCCCCTCCCTTCCCATTGGGAGAGGTCCACGGGCAGCCTTAGTTTTTTGTTTTTAAATTTACCTGATTGCTTACAATTAAATACAGACTGAAAAATTACAGTGGTTTGGGGAGAAGGGGCTGGCATTTTCCCTAGAACAGAATTTAAGGTGACCCAGGACCGACTCCCCCATACAGCTTACCATGAAAAGGCCATTATATTACATTTGTAGGAAGTTGGCTCTGTATATACTATCTCAAAGTGAGAGATAGTGTGCACAGAGTCCAAGGGTTCCCCTTAGAGGTTGATAGTGGCAAAATTAGATGATACTAATGCTCTATTTTGTGGTAGAGTGGTCGAGCAGTAGGCTTATCATAGGGTAGTGTTAAGCATTTGTTGCACACACAGGTAATAAATGAGAACACACACTCAAAGACTTAACTCCAGGCCAATATGTTTTTATATAGAAAAATATGATTTTCTTTATTTTAGAACCACAAGATTCAGAATTCAAGTAAATACATAAATTGTAAGGTACTTGGCATAGGTAAATATGGAAGTTTGAATTAAAACAGTACTGTACAAAATTTTGGCAAAAATGACAATAAGCTATTTTAAAATTGGACACAGTGCAAAAAATCAGCAGTCCCTGGGGGAGGTAAGTACAAATTATTTTTTCCGGTAAGTAAAGCACTTACAAGTTCAGTCTCCAGGGCATAGGCAGCCCACCATTGGGGGTTCAAGTCAACCCCACACACCCAGCACCAGCAACACAGGGTCGGTTAGGTGCAGAGGTCAAAGTAGGGCCCAAATAACATAGGCGCCTATGGAGACTAAGGGTGCTCTGGTTCCAGTCTGCTAGCAGGTAAGTACCTGCGTCCTCGGGGAGCAGACAAGGGGGGTTTTGTAGAGCACCAGGGGGGTCACAAGCAGACACACAACATACACCCTCAGCGGCACAGGGGGGGGCCGGGTGCAGTGTGCAAAGTATGTGTCGGGTTGTAGATGAAAATCAATGGAGAGACCCGGGGGTCACTTTGGTGATGCAGGCAGGGCACAGGGGTGCTTCTCGGGCCAGGAACCGACTGGGCTAGGATAAGGGCTGCCTACTGGTCACTCCTGCACGGTAGTTGGTTTCTCTCGGGCCTGGGGGCTGCGGGTGCAGTGCTTCTGCCAGGCGTCAGGGTTCCTTTGTTACTGGGCAGTTGCGGTCAGGGGCAGCCTTCGGATTCTCAATGCAGGCGTCTCTGTGGGGGTGCAGGGAGGTCTTCTCAGGGTGTCCACTTCGTGGGAGTTGCCTTGGGGTCCTCTCTGCAGTGTTGGTTCTTCTGGACACAAGCCGGGGGTGTCGGTTGCAGAGTGTTGGGGACTCACACTTCCGGAGTGAGGCTGGAGTCCCTTCAAAGTTGGTTTCTTCTTGGTTGTTTTGGACAGAGCTGCTGTCCACAGGAGTTTCCTGGTCCTTTTGGGTTGCAGGGCAGTCCTCTGAGTCAGCAGAGGTCGCTGGTCCCGCTGGATGTGTCGCCGTGCAGGTTCTTTGAGTCTGGAGACAGGTTAGTAGGGCTGGGGCCAAGTCAGTTGTCGTCTCCGTCTTCTCTGCGGAGCTTTCAGGTCAGCAGTCCTTCTTGTTTAGGTCATCAGGAAAATCTGTTTTCCTGGGTTCCGGGTCTCCCCTAAATACTCAATTTAGGGGTGTGTTTAGGGCTGGAGTACAGTAGCCAATGTCTACTGTCCTGGAGGGTGGCTACATCCTCTTTGTGCCTCCTCCCTTGGGGGGAATCCTCCAAAACAAGATGGAGGATTTCCTAAGGCAGGGGTCACCTCAGCTCAGGACACCTTAGGGGCTGTCCTGACTGGAGGGTGACTCCTCCTTGTTTTTCTCATTATCTCCCCTGGACTTGCCGCCACTTGGGTTCAGAATGGTACCTTTAATTCCACACTTTCAAGCCCTGGTGGGTGGGTATTGTGGCCTTTTGACACAAATGGATGTGAGGCACGTTTTGTTAATTCCTCAGAAGGTTTCAAGATTAGCCTGATCTTCGCTATGTCTCAGGTCAACACTCTGTTGTAGTTATTACATACAGTGTAGGTAAACTGTGCCAACAATGGTTAAGCATTAATACCTTAGCAGCAGTTAAGGAACATCTTAGTCTCCTATCAGAGGAAATAGACTTGCATGGTTTTTTGCTAGGTCGAAGAAAACCCTGCTCTTAGTAATTCCTGTATTCCATATACAATTAGATGAGGAAGCTTTCTCAAATGGAAGCAGCTGCACGTTTGAGGGGGATAGGTAAATATGGAAAAGGCTTTAGGTGTTGTCAATAATGGCATGAATACTCTGCCCAGCAGAATATACACACCCAATAATAATATTTTGTCTTCTGCAATTGATATAATTCAAAATGATGTCTCTTTTACAACCTGGGCAAAGTCAGCTGCGTTCCATCATGCAGTTGGTTTGGACATTGGAGATTCTGAAAAATAGCAACGTCCCTTGGAAGCACATAAACAGTAATGACTTGTTTGCTACTTTTAATTTGTTCAGGGAGAATCCTGGACAAAGGAGGAAGCAAGTTACATCATGCTTAACATAGAAAAGTAGAAAAGCTGCCTTTCATCATAGCAGAGACACCATCAACATTATGGCTAGTACATAAAGGTTATAAATCTGCTAATTTGCACCTTTCGTTTCACAAAATGCTTGAAGCATTTTGCTGTGGGCAGATATGAGCGGCTAGGAAATAGCTATATAATAGAAGAGTGGGAGTGTCCTTTTGAGTTAAAATGTCTGAATGGCAAAACAGAGGTCTTACTGAGCGGAAGTGAATGTGAGACTACTGTTAGTCATTCAGTGATCTGCAAGTAGGTGTCATTTCATGGTTTCTGCAATGTGGAGGTTGCGAACTTTGCATGCTTTCTGAATGGTACTCCCGTCCCTTTGATTCGTCCAGCATTTCACCTACTTTCAAATGGAAGTCATGTGGTCCTGAACAATCAGAGTTGCTCTTGAATGAGACTAGGAACTGCATACTCAATGTTGGTTTCTCGGATTGTAACTCGTAGTGGTCATGTTTTGTTCCCACCACACAAAAGATAAGCGTAGCAGAAATGTGGCCTCACATTGATACTACTCATGTAAATGTTGACAAGGTGAGCAGACTAAAGACGCTACTGTAAAACTGAGAGAATTGTCCCAAGGACATCTTGGGTACCAGACACGGAATCCCAGGTGTCCACAAAAGAGAGATCTCAGGATAACAGACCAAGAGTATAAAAAGACATGAAAAAATATATCAATTAAACATACACAATGAAAATGTTATTTAAATATTATAATTATTCATTATCTATATAAACCAGTACAAAAACCATAATAGACCAATAATTGACACTCTGGTAAACAACCTCAGTGTGCACCCTGGAACGCTAGAAATACTAAAACACAAAAATCGCAATCATACTCACTTCACTCATACCATATTAAAAAATGTAAGGACTCAATTGAATACATTGGGACCAACAGGAGTAAAGTCAAAAGGGCTACAGAGTATAACCATGCCTAGCGGGCCACTAGGTCTCATCAGTAATAACGCAACAAGATAATTATCAGATGATGTTGTAATCTAGTAGTATAACCAAACCCAACAGAAGGAGTCCTCAATATCTGTTGTATATTTCTTATTAGTTCTGCTTTCAAACTCATTAGTCCTTCTTTATTTATGAAATGTGCTCTTTGGTCCTTCCTCATGTTAGATGAATGAATTAATTGTGGATTCCAAAGAAATGCACATGTTGGCCACAGCAAGTGTCCTATTCATAAGTTATGGTGCCGACGTACGTTTCAGTGACCAGCGACCGGACACAGGTCGCTTACCTTCCTCCGGGCACAAACCTTTAATTTTCTCAATAGTTCCAGGGAACAATTTAGTACATGCATGATTCTGGAATGTAAAACACAAATTGGATATATCTGTGATCATGAGATCTCCAAAGCAAACAGTACAAAAACAAGGACAAACAAACAGAGAACCAAAGAGGAAAAAGGAATAAGAACAACAAAAAAAGACAGAGAAGAAAATGATAAAAAAAATAATAATACCTGTGTCCAAGTGTACATGCAAGAGAAGAGCTTTTGTGGTCCTTATGTACCTCTGTGAAATAGGTGTAATTAAAATAAACATGTCCAAAGGTGTACCTCAAGACCTGAATATAATACACCAAAGGTACTCTTTCTTATTGACCCAGGGTGCTCTGCATAGAGAGTATTATAGGAGAGATACTGATACCTAGATGTGTATCAAGCTAAACTGATAACGTTGGGGGCAATGGGCTCACACCCAGCCAAATCTTTCTTCCTCTGAAACAGATACCTACACAGAATCAGACAAAATACATAGGTACATAGATCATAGTGATATTTTATGCCTGTGATGATACCCTGAATGAGACATCTCTAAAACGGAGCGCCTCCTTTATTTAATGTATATTGGTGTAAAAACAAGGCACCCTTATCCAGTTTCTTACCTGATATTCATAATGATGGGTTGGGCGATAGACAATTTGCTACACGTGATGACAGGCCAAACCCACCATATCAACGCGTAGAACATGCGGGAAGAAGTCCGGCACCATAGCCGGCTCCAAATATTCCAAAATAAAGAGCTCAACGCGCTCCTGAGTGAGAATAGTCCTCGGAGCGACAAAAGGTCTCGTCTGGAGGAGAAACGCGATCCAGACTGGCACGAAACAGACAATGCTCGCAAGCACGGAAGCCGCGCAATGGTCCGGATTACATGGATTCGGGGATGAACACAAACAAGGGACACAAATCGCCCAATGAGGTAACAGAAAAGGAAAACGTGGGTGCTTTCTTGGAATGTGTGTTTGAAATACAGAGGTGGCAGCCTTTATCGTACACTGAGTCCTAAACAAGAAACTCATTGGCGCCGTCTTAAAAAGAGTGATAATGATGCATGGATAGCAACCTCATGTATATACACAATATAGGGCAGAAGTGGAGGAAAAAGAGTGAAATTCTTAGAAAGGGGTACTTATAAAAGAAACAGTATTGAATAGCATATTATCATGGCTTCCACTGTTAAACATTGTAAGGAAATGCCTCCTTGGCATGGTTACCCCCTAACGTTTTGCCTTTGCTGATGCTAAGTTATGATTTGAAAGTGTGCTGGGACCCTGCTAACCAGGCCCCAGCACCAGTGTTCTTTCCCTAAACTGTACCTTTGGTTCCACAATTGGCACACCCCTGCACACAGTTAAGTCCCTTGTAAAAGGTACTCATGGTACCAAGGGACCTGTGGTCTGGGAAGGTCCCCAAGGACTGCAGCATGTATTATGCCACCTATGGACCCCTCACCAAGCACATGTACACTGCCTTTGCAGCTTGTGTTTGCTGGTGGGGAGAAAAAGGCATAGTCGACAAGCCCACAAACCACTGCCTGTGGCATACGTAAGACACCCCTCTAGCAGGCCTTACAGCCCTAAAGGTGCACTATACACCACAGGTGAAGTCAAAGCTGCATAAGCAACAGTGTTTGAGTCCATTCTTAGGCATTGTAAGTGCAGTGTATCCATATTGAGTGTTTGGTCTGGGAGTTTGTCATTACGAACTCTACAGTTCCATAATGGCTTCACTTAATACTGGGAAGTTTGATACCAAACTTCTCAGCACAATAAACCCCCACTGATGCCAGTGTGTGATTTATTGAAAAATGCACCCATAGGGCATCTTACTCTGTATGTCAGCCAAAGTGCTAGTGCAGGACTGACCGGTCTGTGCCAGCCTGCTACTTACAGACAAGTTTCTGACCACATGGTGTGAGAGCCTTTTGTCCTCTCGGTGGTCAGAAACAAAGCCTGCCCTGGGTGAAGGTGCTTTTCACCCCCCTCTACTAGAACTGTAACACCTGGCGGTGAGCCTCAAAGGCTCAAGCCTCAGATTACAATGCCCCATGACATCCCAGCTAGTGGAGTTGCCTGCTGTAGGAAGTTGCCTCTGTACATATACTATCTCAAAATAAGAGATAGTGTGCACAGAGTCCAAGGGTTCCACTTAGAGGTAAGATCGTGGCAAAATTAGATAATTCTAATGCTCTGTTTTGTGGTAGTGTAGTCGAGCAGTAGGCTTATCAGAGGGTAGTGTTAAGCATTTGTTGTACACACACAGGCAATAAATGAGGAACACACACTCAAAGACTTAACTCCAGGCCAATGGTTTTTATATAGAAAAATATATTTTCTTACTTTATTTTTAGTTCAAGTTTTGAAGTAAATACATAAAATGCAAGGTACTCCACACAGGTAAGTTAGGAACTTTGAATTAGAGCAATAACATATACAGTTGTTGTTAAAATGGCAATAAGCTATTTTAAAAGTAGACACTGCAAAAATAAACAGTTCCTGGGGGAGGTAAGTATTGGTTAGATTGTGAGGTAAGTAAAACACTTACAAGTCTCAGTTCCTGGGCATAGGCAGCCCACCGTTGGGGGTTCAAGGCAACCCCAAACTTACCACACCAGCAGCTCAGGGCCTGTCAGGTGCAGAGGTCGTCTGGGGGTCACTCCTTGTAGGAAGTTGGCTCTGTATGTACTATTTCAAAGTAAGAAATAGCATGCACAGAGTCCAAGGGTTCCCCTTAGAGGTAAGATAGTGGCAAAAAGAGATAATTCTAATGCTCTATTTTGTGGTAGTGTGGTCGAGCAGTAGGCTTATCAGAGGGTAGTGTTAAGCATTTGTTGTACACACACAGGCAATAAATGAGGAACACACAATCAAAGACAATTCCTGGCCAATAGGTTTTTGTATAGAAAAATATATTTTCTTAGTTTATTTTAAGAACCACAGGTTCAAGATTTACAATCAATACTTTAAATGAAAGGTACTTCACTTAGGTATCATAGGAACTTTGAATCAGCAAAATAGCATATACAGTTTTGGCAAAAATGGCAATAAGCTATTTTAAAACTAGACACAGTGCAATTTTCAACAGTTCCTGGGGGAGGTAGGTATTTGTTAGTTTTGCAGGTAAGTAAACCACCTACAGGGTTCAAAGTTAGGTCCAAAGTAGCCCACCGTTGGGGGTTCAGGACAACCCCAAAGTTACCACACCAGCAGCTCAGGGCCGGTCAGGTGCAGAGGTCAAAGTGGTGCCCAAAACACATAGGCTTCAATGGAGAAGGGGTTGCCCCGGTTTCAGTCTGCCAGCAGGTAGGTACCCGCGACTTCAGAGGGCAGACCAGGGGGGTTTTGTAGGGCACCGGGGGGGACACAAGTCAGCACAAAAAGTACACCCTCAGCAGCACGGGGGCGGTCGGGTGCAGAGTGCAAACAGGCATCTGGTTTGCAATGGAGTTCAATGGGAGACCCAGGGGTCTCTTCAGCGAAGCAGGCAGGCAAGCGGGGGGGGGGGCTCCTCGGGGTAGACACCACCTGGGCAAGGGAGAGGGCCACCTGGGGGTCGCTTCTGCACTGGAGGTTGGATCCTTCAGGTCCTGGGGGCTGCGGGTGCAGTGTCTTTACCAGGCTTCGGGTTCTTAGAAGCAGGCAGTCGCGGTCAGGGGGAGCCTGGGGCGTCGGGTGCAGAGTGGAAAGTCTCATGCTTCCGGCGGGAAACGTGCAGTCCTTTAAAGTTTGTTTCTTTGTTGCAAAGTTGTTTCTTCTTTGGAGCAGAGCCGCTGTCCTCAGGAGTTTTTGGTCCTTTTAGATGCAGGGTAGTCCTCTGAGGCTTCAGAGGTCGCTGGACCCTGGGGAACGCGTCGCTGTTGCAGTTTTTCTTGAAGTGGGGAGACAGGCCGGTAGGACTGGGGCCAAAGCAGTTGGTGTCTCCGTCTTCTCTGCAGGGCTTCAGGTCAGCAGTCCTTCTTCGTCTTCAGGTTGCAGGAATCTAGTTTCCTAGGTTCTGGGGAGCCCCTAAATACTGAATTTAGGGGTGTGTTTAGGTCTGGGAGGGCAGTAGCCAATGGCTACTGTCCTTGAGGGTGGCTACACCCTCTTTGTGCCTCCTCCCTGAGGGGAGAGGGGCACATCCCTATTCCTATTAGGGGAATCCTCCAGAGTCAAGATGGAGGATTTCTAAAGGCAGGGGTCACCACAGTACACCTTAGGGGCTGTCCTGACTGGTGGGTGACTCCTCCTTGTTTTTCTCATTATCTCCCCTGGACTTGTCGCCAAAAGTGGGGGCTGTGTCCAGGAGGCGGGCATCTCCACTAGCTGGAGTGCCCTGGGGCATTGTAACACGAAGCCTGAGCCTTTGAGGCTCACTGCTAGGTGTTACAGTTCCTGCAGGGGGGGAGGTGTGAAGCACCTCCACCCAGAGCAGGCTTTTGTTTCTGTCCTCAGAGAGCACAAAGGCCCTCACCACATGGGGTCAGAAACTCGTCTTTCAGCAGAAGGCTGGCACAGACCAGTCAGTCCTGCACTGAACAATTGGGTAAAATACAGGGGGCATCTCTAAGATGCCCTCTGTGTGTATTTTGTAATAAATCCAACACTGGCATCAGTGTGGGTTTATTATTCTGAGAAGTTTGATACCAAACTTCCCAGTATTCAGTGTAGCCATTATTGAGCTGTGGAGTTCGTTTTTGACAGACTCCCAGACCATATACTCTTATGGCTACCCTGCACTTACAATGTCTAAGGTTTTGCTTGGACACTGTAGGGGCATAGTGCTCATGCACCTATGCCCTCACCTGTGGTATAGTGCACCCTGCCATAGGGCTGTAAGGCCTGCTAGAGGGGTGACTTACCTATGTCACAGGCAGTGTGAGGTCGGCATGGCACCCTGAGGGGAGTGCCATGTCGGCTTAGTCATTTTCTTCCCACCAGCGCACACAAGCTGTGAGGCAGTGTGCATGTGCTGAGTGAGGGTTCCCTAGGGTGGCATAATACACGCTGCAGCCCTTAGAGACCTTCCCTGGCCTCAAGGCCCTTGGTACCAGGGGTACCATTTACAAGGGACTTATCTCTGTGCCAGGGCTGTGCCAATTGTGGGAACAAAGGTACAGTTTAGGGAAAGAACACTGGTGCTGGGGCCTGGTTAGCAGGGCCCCAGCACACTTTCAATCATAACTGGCATCAACAAAAGGCAAAAAGTCAGGGGGTAACCATGCCAAGGAGGCATTTCCTTACACCTGCCCCCCGGACAAAGCCCCACTTTTGGCGGCAAGTCTGGCAGGAAAATAAGGGAAAACGTGGAGGAGTGACCACCCCGAAGGTGTCCAGAGCTGAGGTGACCCCCTCCCTGCAGAATCCTCCATCTTGGTTTGGAGGACAGGGACCCATATGATTAGGGTTCTGCTCCCCTCCCCAAAGGAGGTCTGCATAAGGAAGGTGTGGCCACCCTCAGGGACAGTAGCCATTGGCTACTGCCCTCTGACCAATGAAAGGCCCCTAAATATAGGATCTAAGGGCCTCCCTGAACCCATCTCACCAGATTCCTGGCAACCTGACAAGAAGAAAAACTGCTAAGCTGAAACCCTCAGTAGAGAATAAGGGAGGCGACAACTAACTTGGCCCCAGCCCTACTGGCCTGTCTCCTGCTTCAAAGAACCTGCACCAGCACAGCGACACATCCAGCAGGACTAGCACCTCTACCAAGCTCAAGAGGACTGCTCTGCACCCAAAAGGATCAAGGACTCCCATGGCCAGCGGCCCTGTCCAAAGAAGAAACAACAACTAAGGATTCCAACCCCACTCCAAATGCGTGAGTCCTGACCACTCTGCAACAGACGACCGTGTCCAGGTGGCCCAACCAGCCAGACAGCATCCCAGGTGATTTTGAGCAAGTGCCCACCCTGGGTTTGACCTCTCCTCCACCCCTCCCCCCCCACCCCCACGACGACACCTGCAGAGGGAATCCCGAAGCTTCCCCCCCCAACTGAAAACTCTGGACGAAGATATCCAGCGCCTAAAGACACACTGCACCCTCAGCTCCCCCCCCCCCCAGGACTTGGAGAACCCGACCTCTGGCGCAGGAACGTTCAGCAGGTGGCCCTCTTACCTGTCCAGCCTGTGGTTTGCCTGAGACAACGTCCTGGACCTCGCCTGCAGGCTCTGAGTGACCCCCGGGGTTCCCTCATAGAGAGTCATTGGAGACTTTGCACCCGGCCGTCCCAATGCCGCTGAGGGTGTGTGTGGTGGACCTACTTGTGCCCCCTCCCCTGTGCTCCTCTAAACCCCCTAGGTCGCCCTCCAAAGACGCAGGTACTTACCTGCCTGCTTATCTGAAAATTTCGCACACTCTTTGACCTCTGCACCCAACCAGCCCCGTGTTGCTGGTGGTGGGTGTTTGGGGTAGCTTGAACCCCAACCTGTGGACTTCCTAAACCCTGGGAACTGGAACTGTAAGTGTTTTACTTACATGCAAATCGATCTAACTTTTCTTCCCTCCAGGAACTCTTGTTGAAAACTGCACTGTCAACTTTTAAAACCGATAATTACCAATATTTTAAAAACTGTAAAACCTATTGATTTCAAACAAAGTGCTATTGATACATGTATGAAATATGAATCTATTGAAGTACTTATCTGCAACTTGAATCTTGTGGTTCTAAAAATACTTTATGAAAATATATTTTTGCTAAATAAAACCATTGGCCTGGAGTTAAGTCATTGAGTATGTGCTTCTTCTATTGTGTGTGTGTGTGTATACAACAAATGCTTTGCGCTACCCTCTGATAAGCCTAACTGCTCGACCACACTACCACAAAAGAGAGCATTGTATTAGCTACTTTAACCTTTGTTAAGCCTCTGGGGACTCCCTGGACTCTGTGCACACTGTATCTCATTTTGATATAGTATATACAGAGCCAGCATCCTACAGCAGTGGTTGTGCTTTCTCAGCTAAGTGATAGAGCCACCACCAGCACGGCTGTGTTGTGATCGCATGGTATAGCTCTTTGGTGCTCTATTGCTGGAAGAATTGGAGCATGATTGGTCATTGTAATTTCAACCGGTCCTGAGGTGCGTGCAACCTGTTTTTCATTGCACCCTGGTGCCTCTGAGTGTCTACCTTTGGTGTGTCTTCCTATACAACCAGTGCCTCCTGTGAACAAGGAACTGCTGATGTTCCCGATGAGGGTTCATTCACGGTCGTGCCCCATGAGACCGAGGTTGATTCACAAAGTCACTTATGAGCCACCGCTTGTGAACTACTTAGCTCCAATGACATTGGGCACTATGGCTGGTGCTTCCTACGCGGGTGATCCTGTATCTGAGGCATCTGCGCACTTTTGCTGTGCGGATCAGTCTGCCAATCCTGTGATCGATCTGACATCTGCCAATGTGAAGTCCTTCCTGGACACACACTCGTTTGATGACTTCGGAGACATTCTTCAAGACCATGATTATTGTTGAATGATTTAACCATTGGCCTTGTTCAAAATTTTTAATTTAGCACCAAATTTGCTTTAATAGTTTGGCTCGCATTTGGCCTTCTGTGCGTGTCATGGTTTATACTTTATCTATTTGTATGTTGTTAGCTTAGTTTTTAATTAGATTTTAGGTTTTTACCTCTGAGCATTTTAGTTTTTGTACTCATGCACCCTCGCTAGTGAGTTAGCGTCCTTGTTTCGGCAATGGGGAAGGTATGGTGAATCCATTTTAGTTTCCTGTTGGGACACAGGAGTTTAACTTAACCTTTTGTCTTGCAAGCCTGTGACCGCGTTACCTTGTGACTTTACCTACTGAGCTTGTTCTATTTCATTAATTTTATTATTTCTTCTTGCTGGCTGCTATTGTTCATATTTTATTAAACATGTTTTGATTTGCATTATCAGTACCAGTCTGAGAAGGCATCATGATCAGTGATGTTCGTCCCTTTCTGGCTTATGTGTGATAGGAACATAATGTGCACTTGTTGGGGATTGTTTATGTAATTGCCGCCACAAGTCTGCTACCTTATCAGTTGTTTACGAACATACCTGCTTTGGGGACTGTATATGATCTATATAAATACGTGACATGGACAAGGTAATTTAAGTGATTCCTTCCCGATGCCATCTATGCTGCACGTCTTCTTGCTGCAGAACTTGGGCTGTGTGTAACAAGAGTCTGACCTAGATACCTCATTCTAAGGAAACAAGGGTTGGGGAGCTTCTCATGGACATGATACTGGCAGATTAGGTTTATCACACCCAGCTCTCACTAGGGTAGAAAATTTGGTTTTCTTAGTTAGGAATTTTATATCTTGCATTTATTGTAAGATGGTGTTTTTTTTATCTTCACAATTCTGCTTCTCTTACTGTTTATTATCCCAATCCTTGCATCACATGCATTTTTTTCGTAGATTGCAGTCCTTTCAATAAATATATTAAAAACTCTCCTGCATCTCCTTCATTGCCTGTGTGTGACTGAGCCTTGTTAACCAGAGAAAAAGGTAACTTTTGTTCCACTGCGACTTCTGAGTGGTCTTATCTAGAGTCCATGTGTAAGGCTGCCAAAAATCACCTTTGCTTTCTGAGTTTTGGTGAGGTACTGTGTGCTAGCCGGGAGGGCTGCTGTAGGAGTGACTCAGTTGCCTACAAACAAAAGTGCTGCCATCCCTAAACCAGCAGTCTCGCTAGGTAGCGAGAGTCCAACTATGACATTCCTATCTCTGCCTACCCACAGACGTTATCAGCAGTTCTCGGTCGGCCACGAACACTTTCAGTTCACAGTGCTCCCCTTTGGTCTTACCAGCACCCCTCAGGTGTTCACAAAGGTGATGCGAGTGGTTGCAGCTCATCTGCACAGATTAGGGGTGGCAGCCTTCCCCTATCTCAATGACTGGTAGAGATCAGGGGTGTCTGTCTTCCCCTCCCTTGACACTAGGCTGTCGTCTCCTACCTCCAAGATATGGTAGACCTTCCTTCGGGCCACATGAACCTGTCAACCCTCTGCCTTCTTGCGTGGAGACCTTCAAACCTGCCAAACTTACCCCTGATCCCCCGCTCAGATGTTCCCTTTTCATCAGAGCTGTTCTGAACACAGTGCAGTTTCTGGATTATCTTTCCGAGCTGAGTTCAGGATGTTCAGGCTATGATTCCGATGTTTCTGGCTCTATTATGGATTTCGGTGAGAATGACTGTGAGGCTGCTGGGCCTCATAGACTCCTACATCCTTCTAGTGACACATGCCAGATGGCATATGCGGGCTGTGCAGTGGGTCCTGAAGTTCCAGTGGACGTAGCCTAAGGGGGATCTCTCCAACATGGTCCAGATCTTGGATGGAACCACAAAAGACCAGCAGTGATGGCTAACAAACCGTGAATGGGTCAGAGGCAGGCCCCTCTGGCTTCCCTAACTGCCCTTGAAGAGGTAGAGATGAGAGAAATGTGGTCTCCGGCGGAATCCAGACTCCACATAAACATGCTGGAGCTCTGTGCGATCCGACTGGCTTTGGAAGCCTTTCTACTCTCCATCAAGGGCAGGCTAGTGCAGGTTTTCATGGACAACTCCATTTCCATGTGGTACTACAACAAGCAGGGTGGGGTGAAGTCGTGGACTCTTTAGCAAGAGGCCCTGCCTATCTGGACTTGGCTGGAATAGCAGGGCATATCCCTGGTGGTTCAACATCTTGCAGATTCTCTGAATGCCATTGAATCATGAATAGCGTCTCCATCCAGAGGTAGTGCAAGGTCTCTTCCAACAGTCCAGAGCGCCTTGGTTAGGTCTGTTGCCTCCAAAGAGATCACACGATGACAGCAGTTATTCGCGTTGGTGTTTCCAAGGTGCCTATCGTTCAGACACTTCATCTTGAGTGGAACTCAGGCCTCCTGTACACCTTTCAGCCCATACCACCCCTGCCCAGAGTTCTCAAGAAGATCAGGAACGGCCAGGCCCAGGTAATCCTTGTGGCTCCAGGCAAGGCAGGGACAGTCTGGTATCCCAAGCTTCTACACTTGAACATGGGTCCTCTGATCAGCCTGCCCCTTCGGAAGGGATCTTCTGTTGCAGTAGCAAGGGAGGGTCCTCCACCTGAACCTGTCAACCCTCCACCTTCTTGCATGGAGATTGAGTGGCAATAGTTGACTGCTTTCAACTGTCCTCCTGAAGTCTGTAATGTCTTTCTGGCAGCTAGGGGTTCCTCTTCCAAAAATGTATAGTCTGCCAATGGGAAACATTGGCAATTATTGTTCAGAAAAGTCGATCGACCCTCTTTCTGCCTCTCTTTCTCTCTCATGCTCTTCTCCTTATTCTCACCCTGGCCCAGTCCGGAGTTAATTGTGAATGTGATTTTGCTCTCCTTGTTGCTCAGTTTCAGGGGGATATTATTATATGGCTTCTTTCCTTTTACGTATTCCTGTCCCCACCTTGTTCAGCATTGTTGACAGTAATGTGCCCATAACCTTCAAATTAAACTGGAATCTGTAGTTGGTATGCCAGGTATTGCAACTGAAGCACTAGAACTCGAATAGTCTGTAAAGAGTTTGTCAGTTGATAGGGAATTTCAAATTACATGTGAACTCTTCAGTTGGAAAAGAATTAGGTGGGGTTGGTTGAGATCTCAAGATCATAACTAAAGGTTAGTTACCCTCTATGATATTTCTCCCTAATGGATTTTCTCTACATTATGCTTAGTTGTTTCAGAGATGCCTCATGAAAGTTTTACACATCGACCTATGGAAGTGCTACCTTTCTTATGTAAGAGAAACAAAGGGAAAGCTACCAAGTTATAAGTGAGTATAAAATATTCAACATGTAGTTTTCTCTTTGTATGGAAGTTTGTCAAAATGTTATATATTTTACACACTGCCAAGCCTCTCACTTGCCATTGTACTCATGTTTTTGATATAAATTACAGGTTCAAACTTTTTTCTACAATCTGATTTCTTTGCGTGTGTAAGCAAAAGAACCTAGGCATTCAAAATTAAATTTTACCACCAAACCATAATCATTAAATTCTGACTTTTAACCACAAAATGTCTTTACATAAACCACCAAACACTGCGCCTCTGAGCGCTACGCTGAGCAGTCTGACACTTGACAATTATCTTCCTCTAACAGGATAGTCACATTATGGATTCATTATTGCATGATCTAGCACCAAATTTCCAGTACACTAACACCCACTGACAATTGTACTGTGTGTTGTTGAAGTCAATGGAATCTTAAGCTATACATTGTTCTTTTTTTGAACATTTTTTCTGAAAAATATCTTGGAACCCCTTGCAATTTAAGTTTTGCCCCTCAAACAGTAGTGGGTACTTCTGTCTACAGCTTTGTCCTCTGGTCCCTTTCAATCAGACTGCTACATTTGGCACCTTTAAACCATGCACTTTGTCTCCATTATGCCTTCTTACGTTTGAATGCAGAGCACATGTATCCACCCATACCCACCCCTCACTACATATGGAGTTCCCAAAGGCTATGTTCTCTCATGAGAACTTTTTAATGTTAACTTGCTACCTGTGTGGGAGGAGAGCATTTTCAGAGCCATAAGGAGGCAATTTTTATATCACTGCCTAGCGTCCAATATTTCTCAATTAAACTATAACAAATAAAACTTCCATTTCTGAGCGCATTTCCACATCATGAACCTAATTGATAGACTTACTTTTTCCCTATACCTTCCTCCGAGTAGGCCTAATCTCTGATCCTGTTTCCCTGTCCTCCTGATCCTGGAGCGCAATATCCTTTTATAAAAAAACAAAAAGCTAAGAGCCTCGTTGGCATAACCAAGCCAGTCGTCGGTTTTGAGACTCTTGTCAACAATGATTTCCTATGGCAAATTTTCATTAATTGGTTCCAGAACATAAAACACCTTCTCTCCAAGTCCTATGTAACAATTACACAGCCCCTGATCATTCTCACGCACCCACTAAAGAAGATCCACACCATTTTAGGAAAATAATACGTATTTGTATATATTTTTTAACACCAAGAACTTAGTTATTGGGTTAATACTTTTTTTTATTATTTTATCACCAGTTATTAACAGTTAATACATTCATGCATATAGTAACATCTTTAACTCTTTGACTCACTCCACCCTAGTCCAACTCACAAATGTCTGTAATCCAGAGATATATGAATCCTCTATTGCCATTCTTGCCAAGCTTTTCTATCTGGTTCTGTACTGGTTATCATTAGAGGCACACCACTGTTCCATTTCTGTATCCTTTCAAAATTCCGTTGTCCATCCTCCCCATATTTTTTTCATATTTCTTCATGCATTCTCTATTCTTGTAAACTTCATTTTTCTATAATTCTAGAAATTACATTCCTATTCCCCATTTCTGATATGTAGGGGGCGTTGCTGAGCCCCATCTCTGGGCTATATCTCTCTTGGCCTCCATGCAACCTGTGTTAATTGTTTTTTGATGACGTGTATAGTCTGAAGTTTCCAATATACCCAGTAACACTATCCTTGGTGCGAGTCTGAGAGTCCCGTCGATTGCAGCCGCCAGTGTGCTTTGCACCTTCACCCAATACCCCTGAAGGCGTGGGCAACTCCATATAATGTGCAGAAAAGAGCCTTTCATTCTGCAGTTTCTCTTGCATCCTGTGCTGTCTATCCATCCTATCTTATATAAAAAAAAGTCAGAGTGTAGTATACCCTGTGCAGTATTTTAAGCTGGATAAGCTGAAAGCTAGCTTTTATTGCTGCATTTTAGGAGGAATTCTTCCCTGCGTCTAATTCTGAGCTTTCCCGCCGTTTCATCAGTGTATCTTGTGTATTCCTCATCAGGGTACCATATGTCATTGATTCAACTTTCCCACTCAGCAGCCTATTTTCTAATGGGGAATTTTCTTGTGTCTCTTCCTCTGGATGGATTCTGGTTTTCAGGGTGTGGGATAGTTGTCTATACTGGAGCCACTGGGACCCGGTCAGCTTATATTCTGTCTGTAGGTCTGACAATAGGACTATTTCATTTGCATCCCATACTTGCACTAACGTCGATATGGCAATGTCATTCCATCCTTTGAAACCCTGTATTGACGAGACCTCTTTTAGCCTTGTACCGTCCCATAATGTGGTTTTGGGGTTAGTCTCCCACCCCATCTTCTTTGTCAGTTTCCTCCAGATATCAATTCCCCCTTTGTGTCGCCAGGTACATATTTGGAGGAGTTCGTCCTCTCTAGAGTGCATGCTGCAAGTAACCGTGTGTCCCCATTCCTAGTTTATCACCCCAGAACGCTGGGTTATCCATATAAGCCCAATCATTTACTAAATTGACTTGCACTGCTTCGTAGTATTTCTGCACATTGGGCAGTGCAATTCCCACGTCAAACCTAGATCTTTGTAGTGTTTTCAGAGATATTCTCGGTTGCCCACCTGCCCATAACAACCGTCTTACCAGCCTATCTATCTTAGTGAAAAACATATCTGGTATTTTATATGGTGTGTTTTGTATACGTATAGCATTCTGGGGCGCTCCAACATTTTAAACATGGCTCCCTACCCTTATAGGGATAGAGGCAGCGACTGCCAATGTTCCAGGTCTTGCTCTAGTTGTTGCAGTGCAGTGTCATATTCGCCTCATAATACTCAGTGTGCATTATCCATATCCCTAGGTATTTAAATTTGGTTCGCTCCATCCGGAGTGGCAATCTGAAGTGTGTATTATTATATCATCTCCCAAGGGGAACACTAGCGATTTATCCCAGTTAACTGCAAAACCTGAATGTCTGCCGAATATTTGTTGGAGCCTATCCATTGTTTGTGTGATGTTGGATACGTATAGTAGGATATCTTCTGTCCCCGATTATCCGGCCAGCGCTAAATTAGTGGGTCCACTCTTATCCAAGCAGCCACGGCTTCGATAGCCAATGCAAACAACATCGGTGATAGTGGGCAACCCTGTCTGGAGCCCCTCATAATAGAAAATGTCCGAGAAAGATGGCTGTTGACCCGCACCCTAGCGATAGGGTGGTCGTAGAGGAGTTTGAACCATCTTATATAGTTTGCCCTAAAGCCCATCCCCTCTAGAACACCAAAGAGATAGCTCCACTCCACCAAATCAAATTCTTTGTTTGCATCTAGAGATACAATTACTTTGCCCGCCGGTGCCTCTCGTGCCAGAGCCATGTTATTGTGTAGGCGCCAGAGGTTCAGCCTGGTCGATCGGCCTGGCAAGAATCCGTTTTGGTCCTGGTGTACTAATTCTAAGATCACCATTTTTAACCTATTTGCCAATACCTTTAGCCAGTATTTCTGTGTCCCCATTGATTAATGATATGTGCCTATATGAGTCACATCTGTCCTCCGGTTTCCCTGCCTTTGGGATTAATATCACCATCACTGTGCGCATGTCCATCTGTCAGTTTACCTCTTTTGTACCCCTCATTCAGGGCCATATGCAGCGGGACCTCCACTTGTGTTTGCAGTCTTTTAAATAATTTTATTGGGAGTCCGGGGACTTTACCTGATTGCATCTGCCCCAAGGCTTTTATGATTTCCTCTACTGTAATATCTTCTTCTAAAGCTACTTTGTGGGTGTTGCTCAGTTTGTTTATTGGGCAGTCATCAATAACTGCTTAGATTTCTACTTCAGGGGCTGTTATGTAGGAGTCGTAAAAGTGTTCCAAATGTGTGGCGAATTCTTCAGCTATTTCTCTGCTTGTGCGTATCAGATCCCTGATGTTTGCCTAATTTCTTCAATCGTCATTTTGTCCCTTTCCTTTCTTACCATCCACGCCAGAAGCTTCCCTGTTTTATTTCCTCCTTCATAAATTCTTTTTTGCTTTGGTATGTAGGAGGTTTTGTCTTGTTTTTTTACTAGTGTTTGGTATTAGACTGTTTTCAGGTCAGCTGTACTCTTACCAATGGGATCCCCCTTCTCCACCTATGTCTCATCTAGGGTTATGATTTCTTCCTCTAGTTTATCCAGTGCTGCCCTTCTTTCCTGTCTATCCTGTAGCTCCCCAAAAATAATTGTGCCTCTTATTGTTGCCTTGTCCTAGTGTCATTTCACTTTGCACCAAGTTTCTATTTTCAGTAGAGCAGAACTCGGAGGCCGTGGTCAAGTGAGTCGCTGTGTTTCCATTCTCCGTGGTTGTTTGGTCCTTTAGGTTTGGAGATTGAGCGACATCCACAATGGGAAGCGATCGCTTATTCCTCTAGCCAAATATTTTGCCTCCCTAAATCTGCTCAGTGTGTCGCTTGTGGTGAAAAAGTAGATCAATCGTGAGTGCATTGAGTGTGCCCCTGAGTAAAAGGAGTAACATGTTTCCTCAGATAAACCTTTTGCCTGCGTAAATCCTTCTAGTCTTCCCCTCTTCCCAATTCCCTCTTGATGGGAGTTATTTCTTTCACTACTGGTATTCATTATAAGGTTAAAATCTCCTCCCAGTACTACTAGGGCATATATGGGGCCTCTACTAGTACTTCTCCCACCTGAAAGAGGCTGAAGGTGGTGACTGGGGGACCAATCTAACCAAGCCCAGGGGGTTGTTCAGCTCTGTAGGGGTTCAGGACCTCTCCAGCACCATTAGCCCACTTAGGCTCAGGTGCAGTGGGGCTTTTTTGTGACCGGTTCTCCACGGACCAGGGCTCTCACAATTATTCTTGGCACCCTGCAGGGTGCAGGGGAGTACCTCTGCTACTCCATGGGAGATGCTGGTGGTTCCTAGAAGTGCTGGCAGTCCCACAACATTGGCGCAATTGTCGAGGACAGCAGACAGGCAGGCACAGTTGGGGCCAAGTCAGTTGCGGCACCTCAGTTCTTGCTTTTCACGGCTCTTTGTTGTCCTTCTGTAGGAAGCTGGCACTGTATCTATTATACCAAAGTAAGGCATAGTGCCCACATAGTCCAGTGGGTCCCCAAAGGCTTTACAGAGGCAAAAGTAGATAATATGAATGCTCCCTTTTGTGGTAGTGTGGCCAAGGAGTTAGGCTTAAAGAGAGTAGTGTTAAGCATTTGCTGTACACACACAGTTAAGAAATGTGGCACACACTCAATGACTAACTCCAGGCCAATGTTTTTATGTATAAAACAGGTAAGTAATACTTTCCAGTTTCAAAAGTGGACCCATTGCAATTTCTCATAGAAAGCAATGCAATTCTAGGGGAGGAAAAGTAACAATATAATTTGCAGGTAAATACTTGACTCCCAGTCTTCGGGGGTTAAGGTGGCTGTAGGAAAATGGCTCCTTGTTGCAGTTACCCCCCCCTCCCCCCCCCCCCACCTTTTGCCTCATATTGATTCTGATTTGACTGGTAGTGTGCTTGGGACCCTGCTAATCAGGCCCCAGCACCAGTGTTCTTTGACTAAAAATGTACCATTGTTTACTCCAGTATTGGAACTTTCATAGATTCACATGCTTGAATAATTCCCCGTCGTCGAGATGGGAGTCCCCGGTGTAATACAAAAACCATATTCAATTGCATATAAAGCTCAGAGGCATTAGGCCTCTTAATTTAGTAACATCTCATAGTCATTGTAAGGAAATGCCTCCTTGGCATGGTTACCCCCTAACTTTTTGCCTGTGCTAATGCTAAGTTATGAATTGAAAGTGTGCTGGTACCCTGCTAACCAGGCCCCAGCACCAGTGTTCTTTCCCTAAAACTGTACCTTTGTCTCCACAATTGGCACAACCCTGGCACCCAGGTAAGTCCCTTGTAACTGGTACCCCTGGTACCAAGGGCCCTAATGCCAGGGAAGGTCTCTAAGGGCTGCAGCATGTCTTATGCCACCCTGGGGACCCCTCACTCAGCACATGCACACTGCCTCACAGCTTGTGTGTGCTGGTGGGGAGAAAATGACTAAGTCGACATGGCACTCCCCTCAGGGTGCCATGCCAACCTCACACTGCCTGTGGCATAGGTAAGTCACCCCTCTAGCAGGCCTTACAGCCCTAAGGCAGGGTGCACTGTACCACAGGTGAGGGCATATGTGCATGAGCACTATGCCCCTACAGTGTCTAAGCAAAACCTTAGACATTGTAAGTGCAGGGTAGCCATAAGAGTATATGGTCTGGGAGTTTGCCTGATGCTGGAGTATGCCACTTCCAAATTCTGGTGATTATTTGCATAACATAGTATCAAAGTCGGTTTGTGATCTCTTCACTCTTTATTGGGCTGAAAGATGGCTACGCTTGAACTTGATAGATTTGGTGTCGTTTACATTTTGCCTCGATTTTGAAATTGTTTTATTTAGTGTATACCTCTTAGCGTTTAAGACATTTTTATCCTTTGTCAGAATTTCTACAGCTACACTGCTGAGGCTAACTGCTTCAATATCATGTTAACAATAGGCTGTCTTGATTTATTTGTTCGCTTCACCAGATGTGTCTTAACATGTGAAAACCTATTTACAGGAGTACATTTTGGCAATTCCATGGACAATGTATTCAGCAGGGGATATATTAATTTGTCTGATTAGCTCTTCCACATTGAGCTGTGCTCTACCTGGCTATTGCATGGTTTTGATGGCCTTTACAGTTGATTTCCGCTACCACTCGTCACATTCCCCCAGCTGAATTTTGTAATGCAGCTTTACATTTATTAAAAAAAAAAAAAAACTTTCAGTTTCCTTGAGATAAAATAGGATTGGGGCAATAGGGTCTCAATTAGGATAATAATGTCAACTAGTCAAAACCACTGTGAACATATGAAGAGAAATAGAGAATGCATATTTCTACAGATCTGGAAAGAGCGTCTTTGGTTTCAGAGATGAAGATAGCGTTGCTTGTATCTGCCCTGCTTTGACACCCATAAAGTGTTTCATATGGTAGAACATCCTCCATTTATGCAAGGTTTAGTAAAAAGCAAAACATGACACCTTAGCATTATGATAACCAGATACATTTTAGTAGTCATGATTCCTAAATACAATGACTTCAGTTTTCATATACTTTGTAAATAAAGTACCAGTACCTTGATACATGTACCCTGTGTTTTTTGCACTTGCCTTCGTCACATTCATTTGTTGTTTCTGATCATATTTGTGCCTACAGTTCTTGTCAATTAATATTTAAAGCTGGTGATATTTCATGTATGAAGTAACCTGAATTGGTGGAACCTTTCAGTTATATTTTTTTGTAATTAGAAGCATAAAATAACATTTGTTAAAGTTGCCTCTTGTAAAAAATATAAAAAAAGAAGCCTGCTCTTAAAGCAGAGTATTGCCTCCCCCAAATAAATAAAACAAAAGGGCATCAATATATATGATTTCTTTAAAGAAAAACAGGCACAGGGAGAAAACAATCAATACAGTTTTGGAAAGATATTTCAAATGAAATGTTGGCTGGCTTCCAGATGCCAGTAGGTTTTCCTTAGTGAACAGCCCAAGCTTCTGACCTTATGGCTAATATCTCTGACAACCAGTCTTAGGAGGTCAAACTGCATGCAAAAACAATATCCTGGCAAGGATGGTATGAAAACGTGCTCTACAACCTATGCATTGCTAATATCCTGTTTTGCGTATCTAACAAGAATTTGTAAAAAAGATCTTGTAGTGTACACAATTTATTTTCTTTTTTTCGCTACAGGGAAAAAATGGCTCAAGCATATGACTTTGCTTTGGATAAAATTGGGATGGAAATTATGTCATATCAGGTATACTCATGTCATTTTTGCAAATGTCTAATACTATTTTGTAATGAGATGCTCAAAACAGTCATACATTTCTTTTTTTTTTCTTCTCTTGAAGATCTGGGTGGATTACATTAACTTTTTAAAAGGCGTGTAAGTAATTCTTTATTTGATTGTTTGAGACGAGACCTCATGAATCTTTGAAAAACTACAAGTTTCTTTTTTAGTGGGTGCCTGTCATAAGCCCAGTCACCAATTACAGTGAACCCCTACATGAACTTGACCATCTCATTCACCATTACCATTAGGTTGTGCTTCCAATATTTTGACTCGTCAGATTTACTATTTTAGCTCCAGTCCTTGCAGTCTAGGTGCGTGAGCTATGTAAAGGTGAATTGCTTTAATTGTCATGGTCAACACTGTGGTCAGTCAATGTAATGATGCCTATTTAATTAGAGTACCTCACTTAAATAGATGGCGCACATGAATTTTGTCAGGTGGTTTTATTAAGGTCTCATGTAAACAAACCTTATATTTTGTACAGTTCACTACTAAGACATCATGAAACTAGATCTTCAAGCCATGGCATCAACAACTATGTAGGTTGGGAACCGCAAGCCATATAGGGAGGCCTACTATCTCATCAAGAGGTACAGCTAGAGAACACTGCCTAGGCGTAAAAAACATATTGCAATATAAGTATGTTTATGTATTTGGTATAATGGTTTCAGTGATGCAGCAAAAGACTCCTTTCATGCTTCCACCCATTGCTGTGAATTGTATCCCATTTTTCCCATATGTGTGGTAAAACCTGTGATATTTTGATATTTTAACACCTAGAGAAGCTGTTGGTTCTTATGCAGAAAACCAGCGGATAACAGCAGTGCGAAGGGTTTATCAGCGAGGTTGTGTAAACCCCATGATTAACATTGAACAATTATGGCGGGACTACAATAAGTATGAAGAGGTAATTCTTAGCAACTTGTTTAATTTGTGTTCCGTTCATTTGAATGCTTAACAAAATTTCAGGGTAGCATTTCTATTATATTAACTGTAAAGTTAAAGAATTTGATTTAAAATCCAAATTTCTCCTGCTTAGGGTATAAATGTACACCTTGCTAAGAAAATGATTGAAGATCGCAGTAGAGACTACATGAATGCAAGGCGAGTGGCAAAGGTAAGATTGCATTTAAGTATATAGTGAGCCACCTCTTCCCTATTTTTGTGAACCTTTAAATATTTTGAGTTGGACACTAGTTTATACATTTCTCACTAGTAGGGTAGTGAAGATGGTGCTTATTGCACACATCTTAATTAATAGAATTTGATATAAAGTATGTGATACTGCTGGAGATGACAGTGAAAAACAAATGTATAGAAGTATTATGCTCTCCAGTATTGGATCTTTCATAGATTCACATGTTTGAATCATTCCCTGTCGTGGACGTGGGAGTCTCCGTAGACTCCCAATTCGACGACTGGGAATGAATCAAGCATGTGAATCTATGAAACACTCCAATACTGGAGAACTACAGTTACGGGTAAATAACTTATTATTATTTTTTTACTTATGCAAATTTCTAGCATATACATAAACTGAATATCTCCCATCATGTGTAGGAGTTGGAAATACATTTTAAACACACACACACACACACACACACACACACACACACACACACACACGTTTGATGGAATGTGTAGCCGCAGATACATATGCTATGCATATCTCTTCCGACATTCTTTTCGGAGTCACAGGATCAAGTGTCTCTTCCTCTGGGTTACAGTGCGCATGGACATCAACTCCATTGTTATATTGTTTTCTTTCTGCTGTCGGGTTTGGACGTGTTTCCTCTCGCTCCGAGATTTCGAATCTGAAAACCTTAGAAAACCTATTTAATCATCGTGATTGTTTTAATCGCGTTTCCCATCTTGCATTGAACCGATAGTACAGTCGGAATCTAGATTTCACCCTTTTGGGCGCGTGCTCCCGACTCAGGCCTTTTAGGCCTACCGCGTGGAAGCCTGATGAATCTGACTCCATTTCGATTCTGCCCTTTGTGCCACGCGAAGATTAAAACTTCGGAACCGAAAAAGTTCTCATATACAGAGGAACAAAGACAGGAGCAAGAATCTTACAAGCCTTCTGATGAGGACACAGCATCGCTGTGGGGGCTCGGGGGGGGGGTCAACTCTGGCTACTCACGGGCTCGCAGTCGCCGGGGAGTCTTCCCTGTAGAGTTAGTTTTCTGCACGTTGAGCCGGGGGCGTCGGGTGCAGAGTGGAAAGTCTCACGCTTCCGGCGGGAAACGTGTGGTCTTTAAAAGTTGCTTCTTTGTTGCAAAGTTGCAGTTTCTATGGAACAGGGCCGCTGTCCTCTGGAGTTTCTTGGTCCTTTTAGATGCAGGGTAGTCCTCTGAGGCTTCAGAGGTCGCTGGACCCTGGGGGACGCGTCGCTGTTGCACTTTTTTCTTGAAGTGGGGAGACAGGCCGGTAGGGCTGGGGCCAAAGCAGTTGGTGTCTCCGTCTTCTCTGCAGGGCTTTAGGTCAGCAGTCCTTCTTCGTCTTCAGGTTGCAGGAATCTATCTTCCTAGGTTCTCGGGGACCCTAAATACTCAATTTAGGGGTGTGTTTAGGTCTGGGAGGTTAGTAGCCAATGGCTACTAGCCCTGAGGGTGGCTACACCCTCATGTGCCTCCTCCCGGTGGGGAGGGGGGGGGTCACATCCCTAATCCTATTGGGGGAATCCTCCATCTGCAAGATGGAGGATTTCTAAAAGTCAGAGTCACCTCAGCTCAGGACACCTTAGGGGTTGTCCTGTCCTTGTTTTTCTCATTATCTCCTCCAGCCTTGCCACCAAAAGTGGGGGCAGTGGCCGGAGGGGCGGGCATCTCCACTAGCTGGGGTGCCCTGTGGTGCTGCAACAAAGGGGGTGAGCCTTTGAGGCTCACCGCCAGGTGTTACAGTTCCTGCAGGGGGAGGTGTGAAGCACCTCCACTCAGTACAGGCTTTGTTACTGGCCACAGAGTGACAAAGGCACTCTCCCCATGTGGCCAGTAACATGTCTGGTGTGTGGCTGGCTGGCAAAAACTAGTCAGCCCACACTGGAAGTCGGGTATGTTTTCAGGGGGCATCTATAAGATGCCCTCTGGGTGTATTTTTACAATAAAGTGCACACTGGCATCAGGGTGCATTTATTGTGCTGAGAAGTTTGATACCAAACTTCACAGTTTTCAGTGTAGCCATTATGGTGCTGTTGAGTTCGTGTTTGACAGACTCCCAGACCATATACTCTTATGGCTACCCTGCACTTACAATGTCTAAGGTTTTGCTTAGACACTGTAGGGGCATAGTGCTCATGCACCTATGCCCTCACCTGTGGTATAGTGCACCCTGCCTTAGGGCTGTAAGGCCTGCTATAGGGGTGTATTACCTATGCCACAGGCAGTGTGAGGTTGGCATGGCACCCTGAGGGGAGTGCCATGTCGACTTAGTCATTTTCTCCCCACCAGCACACACAAGCTGGCAAGTAGTGTGTCTGTGCTGAGTGAGGGGTCCCCAGGGTGGCATAAGACATGCTGCAGCCCTTAGAGACCTTCCCTGGCATCAGGGCCCTTGGTACCAGGGGTACCAGTTACAAGGGACTTACCTGGGTGCCAGGGTGTGCCAATTGTGGAGACAAAGGTACAGTTTAGGGAAAGAACACTGGTGCTGGGGCCTGGTTAGAAGGGTCCCAGCACACTTTCAAATCATAACTTGGCATCAGCAAAGGTAAAAAGTCAGGGGCTAACCATGCCAAGGAGGCATTTCCTTACATACGTAAATCAGACCAATTATTTGTGGCCTTTGGTGACGCAAGGAAGGGCCGTCCTGTATCCAAACAGACTGTGGCCAGGTGGATTGGCCTATCCAATTCTGTCATACTTGGGCTGGTAAACTTCTCCAAACCAGGGTGAGAGCTCATTCTACAAGGGCAGTAGCTACGTCGGCAGCACTCTTTGCTGGAGTACCCCTGCAGCATATTTGTAGGGCGGCCACATGGTCCAGCCAACATACCTTCACGAAGCACTACTGTCTTGAAGAGACGAATAACATGGACACAGCAATGGGGCAAGCAGTGCTGAGGCATTTATTTTGTTAAGGTGAGCCTCTTTGGTCATCCCACCTCCACAACCAAAGTAGGCGAGCTGCGTTTCTTTAATCTGCTCATGTTTAACTTTCCTACCTTTAATGATTATTGTACTTCTTGGTATCATAGCTAGCATGATACTTGTCGTAATGCTAAAGTTTATGGTTATTATGCCTAGTTGTTATCCTCAGGTGAACATCACTATTGTACCGTTACATAATAACTAGGAGTAGGATTACTCTTGTTATTGTTATTGTTATCATTATTGTTGTTGTTGTGGTTATGAGAATACCACTGGTGCCTGGTTAACCAATATTACTGCTCGCTACTCTAATTCAATCATGTGAATCTATGAAAGATCCAATACCGGAGAAGAAAATTAGTTACTTACCTGTAACTGTAGTTCTTCAGTATTGGTATCTTTCATAGATCCACATGCTACCCACCCTCCTCCCCTCAGAGGCTCCACTTACGGACAAACATTTTACTTCACATTTGTACTAGAAAATCTGAGGGAAAGAACCTCTGTTGGGAGTATTCTAGAGGGTGTTGACGCCTGATTGGCTGTGCCTCAAGTTTGGGTCTTTTTATAAAAGGACATGGATAGGCTATAAAAGAACCGATTTGGGCCATTAGGACCTAATATGTAATGCTTACTGCTATCTGTATTTGAAGTTACCGTGGGACTCCCACCTCGAAGAAGGGGATGATTCACCCATGGGAATCTATGAAAGAAACCAATACTGGAGAACTACAGTTACAGGTAAGTAACTAATTTTCTTAAAACCTCCGCAACATCTGAAAAACCATTATTGAGATTTAGCAGTCTGATGAATCCTTGTTGATGTCCTATCTGGAGGGGCAACATAAAATATGAGCATGATTTCCTTTTTAGGAATACGAAACCGTGATGAAAGGCCTGGATCGTAATGCACCCTCTGTGCCACCACAAAATACCCCCCAAGAAGCTCAGCAGGTAGAAATGTGGAAAAAATATATACAGTGGGAAAAGAGCAATCCTCTTCGGACAGAAGACCAAACCCTCATCACAAAAAGAGGTAACATAGTTTAACTAGTTTTATTATAGTTTCTCTTTTACAGCTAGGGGTTATGGAAAGGTTGAAAGTTTTCTGCCATAAACCATTTATTTCCAAGTAAACAAATTGTAACAAAACTCAGTCCAAGCTCAGATTGCTCAGAGTGCAAGTGAGGTTTGTGCAATCCAAATTGCCAATACATTTTGGTACCAAAAAGCACTGAATTGACTGTTATTTTTCACTTGTTTGTAAATCCATATTTTGTTTTACCTTGTACCTGAGGTTCATGTTATGGCAAGAAAATTGCTATTTTCCAATTATAAATTATCATTAGTATTACAAGTATGCTGCTAATTTGTTTTTAGTTTTTCTTTCATTTCTCTTTCCCTCAGTCTTCCTTTTGTCTGTAGCTTCTATAAAGGCCTGTGTTTGTTTTTTAGATCCTGGAATGTAGCCTTTCATTTAGGTGCAGCTGACATTCTGGGGTGGAGGT
Source organism: Pleurodeles waltl (assembly GCF_031143425.1). Taxonomy (NCBI): domain Eukaryota; kingdom Metazoa; phylum Chordata; class Amphibia; order Caudata; family Salamandridae; genus Pleurodeles; species Pleurodeles waltl. Next base: position 747,235,282 of record NC_090440.1, on the reverse strand, counting down.
GGGGCTTCTTGGAACTGCCTGAAATCTGGCTATGCCACATGCCTGGGACTAACAGCCCTTAAATCGTGGCTTGGAGTGTTTGCAAAGATAAATTTCTCTATGTGCAACAGTGTAAATTTCCCATCTAGACACTTAAACATTGCAGCACAGGCTGCATGTCTGTTAACCTCTTGTTGGTAAATGATGTGAAAAGGCTGTGGAGTGAGAGAAAGAATTGTATTTGGATGAAGAGGTGCAAGCGGAAAGAAATAGGTTCCTGTGTTATGGCTGCTCTCTATGCATCACAGCCATGGCCACACCTTGATTGTTATGTCCAGATCTGGAGGTCACATGTAGAGTATTGCATCTTCCAGTCTCTGGCATACTAAGCTAGCTCCGGATGTCGTCTGTGGCCTGTTATGTCCATTTCTTAGAGCCACATCTTTATAACTTTTTATGTGTACCAGCAACATACTCCATTCAAAGACTTAGGGCTTCATTACAAGTCTGGTGGTCAGTACACAGGACTGCCAGATTCGTGGTGATGAGACCGCCACAGTGCTGGCAGTCTCCTCGTCAGCCACATTATAAGTTTTTCATTGGGCTGCTTGGTTTCCACCAGTCAGCCCAGTAGAAAACGTGCAACGGCATTGGACGTCTGCCCTCCGAGTTGCGGGTACTTAACTGCTGGCTGACCAGATTCCAAGTACCCACTATCTCCATAGGAGCCAACGTTAACTTGGCTTTCCTTTGACCTCTGCACCCAACCGGCCCATGTTGCTGGCAGTGGTTGTTTGGGGTTAACTTGAACTCCCAATGATGGACTACCTAGAACCCAGAGATAGGAACTGTAAGTTGAATACTCACTTGTAAAACTGTGCAATCTTTTCTTCCCCCAGGAACTGTTGAAATTTGCAATGCCCACTTTTAAAATATTTTTTTGCCCTTTTAAAGAAAACTGTATACACTGTTGATTCCATTCAAAGTTCTGGTTATAACTACACAAAGTACCTTATATTTTATGTGCTTACCTGCAAACTGAATCTTTTGGTTCTAGAAATAAATTAGCAAAACATATTTTTCTTTATGAAATCCTATTGGTCTGCAGTTGCATTCAATGTGTGTTTCTTCTATTGCTTGTGTGTGTACAACAAATGCTTAACACTACCCTCTGATAAGCCTAACTGCTCGACCACACTACACAAGTAGAGCATTAGTATTATCTATTATTGCCTCTCTCAAGCTTCTGGGGAACCCCGGAACTCAGTGTACACTAAAGCTCATTTTGATATAGTATATACAGAGCCAGCGTCCTACACCTGGTTTTCACCAAAACCAAGAGGAGGGCTGTAGGAAGTTGGCTCTGTGTATACTATTTCAAAGTAAGAAATAGTGTGCACAGAGTCCAAGGGTTCCCCTTAGAGGTAAGATAGTGGCAAAAGTAGATAATTCTAATGCTATATTTTGTGGTAGTGTGGTCGAGCAGTACGCTTATCAGAGGGTAGTGTTAAGCATTTATTGTACACACACAGGCAATAAATGAGGAACACACACTCTCAGACGTACTCCAGGCCAATAGGTTTTTATATTGAAAAATATATTTTCTTAGTTTATTTTAAGAACCACAGGTTTAAGATTTACAGTAAACACTTTAAATGTAAGGTACTTCACTTAGATACTTTAGGAACTTTGAATAAAAGCAATATCACATACAGTCTTTGTAAAAATGGCAATAAGCTATTTTCAAAGTGGACACTGTGCAAAAATCAACAGTTCCTGGGGGAGGTAAGTAAAGGTTAGATTAGGAGGTAAGTAAAACACTTACAAGTCTCAGTCCTGGGGCATAGGCAGCTCACCGTTGGGGGTTCAAGGCAACCCCAAAGTTACCACACCAGCAGCTCAGGGCCGGTCAGGTGCAGAGGTCAAAGAGGTGCCCAAAACACATAGGCGCCTATGGAGAACAGGGGTGCTCTGGTTCCAGTCTGCCAGCAGGTAAGTACCTGCGTCCTCGGGGGGCAGACCAGGGGGGTTTTGTAGAGCACTGGGGGGGGCACAAGTAGGCACACAACACACCCTCAGCGGTACAGGGGCGGCCGGGTGCAGTGTGCAAAGCAGGCGTCTGGTCTGGTGTTAGGTAGTGTAAGGAAATGCCTCCTTGGCATGGTTACCCCCTGACTTTTTGCCTTTGCTGATGCTATGTTTTGATTTGAAAGTGTGCTGAGGCCTGCTAACCAGGCCCCAGCACCAGTGTTCTTTCCCTAACCTGTACTTACTCCAGTATTAGAACTTTCATAGATTCACATGCTTGAATCATTCCCCGTCGTCGAGATGGGAGTCCCGGTATAATTTTCATAAGTAATGTTAAAACATATTGAAGAGAAAAAGGCCCTAGGCCTCTTCAATTTGATAGTCTATCAGAGTCATTTTGTGAAAAGGACCAAACTTGATCCTCCACCAATCAGGCGACAGCACCCTTCAGAACCTCCTGAGAGAAGCTCTAACACCTCAGATTTTCTACCGCACGTCGTGCTAGGGAGTCTCCTCAGAGCTCTGCTCTGTTTTCAGGACACTGCAAGGTCACTAGGGACCCTGCAATATCGAAAATCGTCCTTTCGCCCTAGGGGGCGCGGCCAGCCCTCTTACAGAGGAGGGTATCAACAACAGAAATACTCTTCCTATCCGTCATCTTCACAACAATTTCGGCCATACTATTCCCAAAGACAACCGACTCAACCAGCCTATAATAGACCGGCAGGCCGTGGACGCTCAACCCGCCCTGCTAAGGATGCAGCTTGTAGAACCTGATGTCTTCGAGGGGCCGGCTACGCCCAGTCTTCCTCCTGTCACCGTGGGCGGAAGAATTTCCTTATGTTCGATGGCATCTGTCGCTGTAGATACGCATGTTTTGCAATAGCTCGCCATCTGGTGTTGGGCCGGAGTGTTACAAGTTGTTTTTCTTCGAAGAAGTCTTTCGAGTCACGGGACCGAGTGACTCCTCCTTTTGTCTCCATTGCGCATGGGCGTCGACTCCATCTTCGATTGTTTTTTTTCCGCCATCGGGTTCGGACGTGTTCCTGTCGCTCCGAGTTTCGGAACGGAAAGATAGCTAATTTCGGAAGATTTTCGTCGGTATTGTTGCGTTCGGGATCGGCGTAGTTAGATTCAACACCGCATCGAAGATCGAAGAGCTCCGGTGCCCTTCGGGTTAGTTTTTCGATCCCCCGTCGGGGCCTGGTCGGCCCGACCGCGTGCTGAAGAACGCCGATGGAACGGACCCCGTTCCGTTTCTGTCCCAAATGCCACAATAAATACCCCTATACAGACCAACACTTGGTCTGCAACCTGTGCCTGTCACCTGAGCACAGCGAAGACACTTGCGAGGCCTGTCGTGCGTTCCGGTCCCGAAAAACACTCCGAGACCGTCGAGCCAGAAGACTTCAGATGGCGTCCGCGCCGACAGCCCACCGGGAGTTCGAGGAACAAGAAGAGGAGGGATCCTTTTCGATCCAAGAATCGGACTCCGAAGGATTCGACGATACACAAACTGTGAGTAGGACGTCGAAAACCACTCAAAAGAACATTTACAAGGCCCAGGGGACGCCACTGCCATCAGGCCATGGCTCCATCCATAAATTCGGTGACCGACCGTCGGCACCAAAAAAGGCCCAAACAGTGCCGAGATCGTCCGACTCCGGTCGAGACACCGGCACGCAGCCTTCTCGGGACCGAGAAAGTGCTGGAGACAAGCCTCGGCACCGAGATGCCGGTGTGGACACGGCTCGACGCCGAGACAGCGGCACCGAAGAAGATCGACGCCGAGAGGTTTCGGCCCCGAAAAAGAAAAAAGTCACCTCGGAGCCGAAAAAACACGCAGACAGGGTTTCGGTGCCGAAACAAACTGCAAGCGACCCAGCTTCAGGCTCTTATACAGAAGAGCACTCGCTAACCTCCCAAGTGCAAAAGCATAGGTTTGAGGAAGAGCTACAATCAACTGATGTGGACCATACGCAAAAGCGTATTTTCATACAGCAGGGGACAGGAAAAATAAGCACCCTTCCCCCCCATTAGAAGAAAGAGAAGGTTGGAGTTCCAAACTGAACAGACACCACAACCAAAAGTGGTGAAAAGAGTTACCCCACCACCCTCTCCTCCGCCCGTGATTAACGTCTCACCAGCACAAACTCCATCACACTCCCCAGCTCACACCACCATAAGCCAGGGTGACCAAGATCAAGACGCATGGGACCTATACGACGCCCCAGTGTCAGATAACAGTCCGGAGGCATACCCTACGAAGCCATCTCCACCAGAGGACAGCACCGCGTATTCTCAAGTGGTGGCTAGAGCAGCACAATTTCACAACGTAAGCCTCCACTCAGAACAGGTCGAGGATGATTTTTTATTCAACACACTCTCCTCCACCCACAGCTCATACCAAAGCCTGCCTATGCTCCCTGGTATGCTCCGGCACGCAAAAGAAATCTTTAAGGAGCCGGTCAAAAGTAGGGCAATCACACCAAGGGTGGAAAAAAAGTATAAGGCGCCTCCTACAGACCCGGCTTTCATCACTACACAGCTGCCACCAGACTCTGTCGTTGTAGGAGCAGCTAGGAAAAGGGCCAACTCCCACACATCTGGAGATGCACCACCCCCAGATAAAGAAAGCCGCAAGTTCGATGCAGCTGGTAAGAGAGTCGCAGCACAAGCTGCAAACCAGTGGCGCATCGCGAACTCCCAGGCACTACTTGCGCGCTATGACAGAGCCCACTGGGACGAGATGCAACATCTCATTGAACATCTGCCCAAGGACTTACAAAATAGGGCAAAACAAGTGGTTGAGGAGGGACAGACCATTTCCAACAACCAGATCCGCTCCTCCATGGACGCTGCAGATACAGCTGCACGGACAATTAATACATCTGTAACTATCAGAAGGCATGCATGGCTCCGAACGTCTGGATTTAAACCAGAGATTCAACAAGCAGTTCTCAATATGCCTTTTAACGAAAAAGAACTGTTCGGTCCAGAAGTGGACACAGCGATTGAGAAACTCAAAAAAGATACGGACACTGCCAAAGCCATGGGCGCACTCTACTCCCCGCAGAGCAGAGGGAATTACAGCACATTCCGTAAAACACCCTTTCGAGGAGGGTTTCGGGGTCAGAGCACACAAGCCAGCACCTCACAAGCAACACCGTCCAGTTACCAGGGACAGTATAGAGGAGGTTTTCGGGGACAATATAGAGGAGGGCAATTCCCTAGGAATAGAGGAAGATTTCAGAGCCCCAAAACCCCTACTACTAAACAGTGACTCACATGTCACTCACCCCCTCCACACAACACCAGTGGGGGGAAGAATAAGTCATTATTACAAAGCATGGGAGGAAATCACTACAGACACTTGGGTTCTAGCAATTATCCAACATGGTTATTGCATAGAATTTCTACAATTCCCTCCAAACATACCACCAAAAGCACAAAATTTGACAACACACCATTCCAATCTCCTTGAGATAGAAGTGCAGGCACTATTGCAAAAGAATGCAATCGAATTAGTGCCAAACACACAAATAAACACAGGAGTTTACTCACTGTACTTTCTGATACCAAAGAAGGACAAAACGCTGAGACCAATCCTAGACCTCAGAGTAGTGAACACTTTCATCAAATCAGACCACTTTGACATGGTCACACTACAAGAAGTATTGCCATTGCTAAAACTACACGACTACATGGCAACTTTAGACCTCAAGGATGCTTATTTCCATATACCAATACACCCATCGCACAGG